>NW_027361749.1:17530000-17910000 GCF_039654945.1 Dendrobates tinctorius
CGGTCCCTACAGTCAAACATGGCAGAGGTTCCCTGATGTTTTGGGGTTGCTTTGCTGCCTCTGGCACTGGACTGCTTGACCGTGTGCATGGCATTATGAAGTCTGAAGACTACCAACAAATTTTTCAGCATAATGTAGGGACCAGTGTGAGAAAGCTGGGTCTCCCTCAGAGGTCATGGGTCTTCCAGCAGGACAATGACCCAAAACACACTTCAAAAAGCACTAGAAAATGGTTTGAGAGAAAGCACTGGAGACTTCTAAGGTGGCCAGCAATGAGTCCAGACCTGAATCCCATAGAACACCTGTGGAGAAATCTAAAAATGGCAATTTGGAGAAGGCACCCTTCAAATATCAGGGACCTGGAGCAGTTTGCCAAAGAAGAATGGTCTAAAATTCCAGCAGAGCATTTTAAGAAACTCATTGATGGTTACTGGAAGCGGTTGGTCGCAGTTATTTTGGCTAAAGGTTGTGCAACCAAGTATTAGGCTGAGGGTGCCAATACTTTTGTCTGGCCCATTTTTGGAGTTTTGTGTGAAATGATCAATGTTTTGCTTTTTGCTTCATTCTCTTTTGTGTTTTTTCATGTAAGACAAATTAAATGAAGAAAATAATACCAAAGAATTTGTGATTGCAATCATTTTCAGGAAGAAACTGAGTATTATCTGACAAAATTGCAGGGGTGTCAATACTTTGGGCCACAACTGTAGTATATACCTGTATGTCATCTCCTCCTGTATATAGTATTTACCTGTGTCACGTCTGCCATGTCTGTTTTGCCTCATGAACCCCTGGAGCGGTGTGCACACGCACCTTGTGTCTGCTATCCTGCTTGTTCCTGCTGAGCTGCAAGATGCCTGCGTTTCTGCTTTGCTTTCTGTGATCTTCTCGTCATGTCTAGAATCCCTGATCATGTGACCTTTCCTAGGATCCTGCACTGTCCGGTTCTGCAATCATCTTGTCATGTCTGAAACTCTGATCATGTGACCTTTCCTAGGATCCTGCACTGTCTGGTTCTGCAATCATCTTGTCATGTCTAGAATCCCTGATCATGTGTCCTTCCTAGGATCCTGCACTGTCTGGTTCGGTAATCATCTCATCATGTCTGAAACCCTGATCATGTGACTACGCTCTGTGATCCTGGAGCATCTGAACTGGAAGTTGAACCCTGGTCCTGACCCGGAAGAGGAGGTGCTATGCCCTATATTAGACCGCCCCTTCCTATGCTCAGGGCCTGATTATTGTGTTGCTTCCCTGCACGGCTCTTGGTCTGTGGGGTTGCTCCCTCTATTCTGTGCCCTTGCACTTTGCTCTGTAGTGCTTCTCTGCACATGCTCCGTGCTCGTATGCCGTCTCTTGTCTTGTGCCATGTCTTGTGTTGTCTCTCATGCCATGTTTGTCTTTGCCTTGCCTTGCCTTGTAGTCCTTCTGCTGTTCTCTGTCTTAGTCTGTTTTGCTATGTCTCGCCTTAGCTATTCTTTGATTTGTAGTCCTTCCTCTGTTCTCTGCCTTACCTGTTTCGCCATGTCTGGTCTTTGCTATTCTGAGCCTTGTAGTACTTCTCATGTTCTTGTCTCAGCCTGGTTTTCCGCACCCTGCCCTGAACCTGGCGTGGATCCTAGCACGCACCCTGCCCTGAACCTGGCGTGGCTCCTAGCACGAAGGTTCCTTTGCCCGCCTCCTGTGCCAAAGTCGTGCCTCATGCTAGCGTTATAGCCGTGTGCACTGGCCAGTGAGGTGTGCGTCCCGCGTGGCTCCTAGCACGCGTCCTGCTCTGAACCCTGGCGTGGCTCCTAGCACGCACCCTGCCTTGAACCCTGGCTTGGCTCCTAGCACGCACCCTTCCTTGAACCCTGGCGTGGCTCCTAGCACGCACCCTGCCTTGAACCCTGACCTTGGCGTGTCTCTACACACGCACTCTGTCTTCTACCTTGTGCTTTGGCGTGTCTCTACACACGCCCTCTGTCTTGTACCTTGTGCCTTGGCGTGTCTCTACACATGCACTCTGTCTTGTACCTTGTGCCTTGGCGTGTCTCTACACACGCACTCTGTCTTGTACCTTGTGCTTTGGCGTGTCCCCTACACACGCACCTAGCCTTGAACCCTGGCGTGTCCCCTACACATGCACCTTGTCTTGCACCTAGCCTTGGATCTTGGCATGTTCCCTAACATCCACCATGCCTGGATATCTGTCGTGCCTCCTTGCCTGAACCCTGGTTTGCCTGCCGGATGCCCGGAACCTGCCGATCGCTGCCAGAGATCGTAAGCTGGATGACTGCGGCCTGATGTCCGGAGCTGATGTCCGCAGCCTGATGCCTTGATCATGTCGATCGTAGCCAGCTGTCCGGAGTCAGGATCAGATTGTTCAATTTGCCTGGGCCTGAGCGCCAAGCCATGAAGGAGTACATAGCTGAGAGTCTCCACAAAGGGCATATCAGGCCTTCTGTGTCACCCATGGCAGCAGGATTCTTCTTTGTGAAGAAGAAAGATGGTGGTTTGAGGCCGTGCCTCGACTTTCGGGAACTTAACAAAATAACGGTTAGGAACACTTACCCGCTTCCCCTCATCCCAGACTTATATAACCAGTTATCTGGGGCCCAATGGTTCTCCAAATTAGATCTCCAGGGGGCCTACAACCTGATAAGGGTTCGGGAAAGGGACGAGTGGAAAACTGCGTTCCTCACATCAGAGGGACTCTTTGAAAACCTGTTTATGCCGTTTGGGTTAACTAATGCCCCTGCTGTATTCCAGAACTTTATCAATGTTGTGTTTTCTGACCTGATAGTCCATTTTGTTGCCATTTATTTGGATGATATTTTGGTGTATTCCCCGGACAGTCAGTCTCACTTGCAACATCTACAGACAGCTCTCCCGAGACTCAGGGAGAACCACTTGTTTGCTAAAATGGAAAAATGTTTGTTTTTCACACAGGAACTGTCTTTTTTGGGGCTGTTTGTGTCTTGTGAGGGGTTTTGTATGGTTCCTAAGAAAGTGCTGGCGATCACAGACTGGGTTCAGCCTCGTGATCTCAAGGGGCTCCAGCACTTCTTGGGGTTTGCGAACTATTACCGGAGATTCATTAAAGGTTTCTCACAAGTGGTTAAACCACTCACGGATCTTACCCGGAAGGGGGCTGATGTAAAAAATTGGTCGGAACTCGCTAAGGAGTCCTTCTCAGCTCTTAAGAACTGTTTCATGTCCGCACCGGTGTTGGTTCAGCCAGACCTGTCCAAACCATTTATTGTGGAGGTGGATGCTTCTGAAGTAGGGGTGGGGCCAGTGTTGTCCCAGGGTCTGGCCACCCTTACTAATCTCAAACCCTGTGCCTTCCTCTCCAAGAAGTTCTCATCCGCCGAGAGAAACTATGATGTAGGCAATAGAGAACTTCTTGCGGTCAAGCTGGCATTTGAAGAATGGAGGCACTTTTTGGAAGGGGCGGCTCAACTTTTACTGTTATCACTGATCACAAAAATTTGGCATACCTTGAATCTGCTAAGAGGCTTACACCTAGACAAGCCCGTTGGTCACTTTTTTTTCACGATTTCAATTCTCCATTACTTTTCGACCGGGGTCCAAAAATGTTAAAGTGGATGCCCTGTCCAGAAGTTTTGACTCGGTGTCTCCCCCCGAGCTGCCGTCCTCCATTCTTCTCCCGGGGGTGGTAGTGGAGGGGGTCTCGTCAGAGTTGGAACAAGAAATTTTGAGGGCCCAGTTCCTAGCTCCGGCGGCCAGGCCAGGGGATAAATTGTTTGTTCCTGATTTATTGCGGCCTAGACTTCTGCAGGAGTTTCATGAGTCTAGACTGAGTGCTCATCCCGGTAACATGGCCACTAGAGAGGCAGTAGCCAGGGTTTTTTTGTGGCCTTCACTTGGGTCCGATGTCAAGAAATTCATTTCTGCTTGTGGAGTTTGTGCCCGTTCCAAAAGCTCGCATAACCGGCCGGCTGGGGAACTCATACCTTTACCGGTTCCTGATAGGCCATGGACTCATCTCTCCATGGACTTTATTACCAGTCTTCCACCTTCAAGGGGCAATACCGTGATCTGGGTGGTGGTGGAAAGGTTTTCGAAGCAGGCCCATTTCATTCCCTTGGCAGTATTACCCTCAGCAGAAACATTGTCAAGGTTGTTAGTGCTGCATGTGGTCCGATTGCATGGGGTACCCCTGAATGTTGTGTCTGACAGAGGTTTGCAGTTTGCGGCCAAATTTTGGTGGGCATTCTGTAAGAAGTTGGGCATCTCACTCTCCTTCTCGTCAGCATATCACCCGGAGAGTAATGGTCAAAAGGAACGCACCAATCAATCCCTAGAACAGATTCTCAGGTGTCTGACCTCCACCAGACAGGAGGATTGGTGTGATACGTTACCATTGCTTTTAACAACCGGGTGAGTCAATCCACCAACATGTCCCCATTTCTGATCAATTATGGATTTAATTCTCATTTTGGGGCGTTTTCACGATTGGATTCCAGTTGTCCAGGGGTGGAGGGATCTGTTCAACGGTTAAAAAACCTCCGGGCTGAAGATTGGCGTAATATCTCTCGGGCCCAGGGGAGGTACAAATATTTTGCTGACAAAAAGAGAGCCCCTGGACACATGTTTCAGGTGGGGGAGAAGGTTTGGCTTTCCACACGTAACATCAACTTGAAGGTACCATCAGCTAAATTGGGACCAAAGTTCAATGGTCCGTATGAGATTGTGGAGATAGTCAACCCAGTGGCATATAGACTGCATCTCCCCGCCTCCTTAAAAATATCCAATGTCTTCCATAAATCTCTGCTGAAACCTGTGGGTTCTGTCAAGGAGGACTCCAAGCCTCTTGTTCCTCCAGTGTTGGTGGAGGGTCACTTGGAGTATGAGGTCGGACATATTGTGGACTCTCGGCGGGTGCGCCGCTCCTTGCAGTACCTGGTCCACTGGAAGGGATATGGACCGGAAGATCGCTCATGGGTCCTTGCTCACTCTGTACATGCAGTTCGCCTGGTTCGGGCTTTCCATGCCAAATACCCGGGGAAGCCTGGGGGTCCAGAGGCCCCCCGTTGAGAGGGGGGTACTGTCATCATCCCAGTGCAGGTTTTTACCTACATGTCAGAGGTTAATGTCTTGAGCCCAGTGCAGGCTTTGACCTGCATGCCTGGGGTTAATTATTGTGGCCTCTTTTTGGTTCAGGGAGAGTTTCTTATAGCCCTGGGAAACTCCAGTCCCTGTCAGTTATACTTTTGCCTTTGGCCAAGTGTGGTGACCCCTGTGTGCCTGTGCCTGTTGATTGTCTTCTAGCTTGCTTTTATGGTTCTGACCCCGTTCTGTCCCCCGTTGTGAGTTTGCCTGTTGATTCTGTACTGTGTATCTATTTCGCTGGTTTCTGGCTTCTTGGCTACATCCTGACTATCTGTTCTGTCTTGCCCTTTGGTATTGTCGTGCTATCTCGTGCTTTAACCCCGGCCTGTTCTGTTTATGTCCCTGTCTATGCCCCTTGGTAACTTTGTCCCGTAGTTACCCTTCTTGGAGTTTTCCTGCAGCTCCTAGCTCTCTGGAGCTTAGGCCACGCCCCCAGCAGTCACGTGCTTCAGGCCCTGTTAAGGTACTGTCACACTTAGCGATGTACCAGCGATCCCGACCAGCGATATGACGTGGTCAGGATCGCTGGTACATCGCTAAGTGGTCGCTAGTGAGCTTCCACATAGGCAGATCTCACTAGCGACATCGCTGGGGACGGGGATCGCTACTTACCTGTCACACCAGGCGATCCTGCGTCCTCCCGCCCGGCTCCACGCGTCGCTCGTCCTCACAGCAGGAAGCGCCGCAGGAAGCAGACGACGAGAAACAGTCCTGAACGTTCTCGCGCGATCAGCGATAACCAGCGGGGGAGCCGGTCGTAGGTAAGTATCAGACATAGCAATATCGCTAGCAATATCGCTATAACGTCACTAGTTATAGCGATATTGCTAGCGATATCTCTTAGTGTGACATGCCCTTTAGTCTGAAGCACACATCTTCACCGCAGCTGCCTGCTCCACAGGTATCTTAGAGCACAGTTTGTATTACTCAGGACACGCGCACTGGCTCAGTGAGCAAGTGCAGTGCGGTGTTCCTGACATTAAGCCAATGGCAGGAAGGGCTAAAGGTTACCAAAATGAATCTGTCAGCAGGATTTCATCTCCCTCTACCCACATATTATTTATATACACATTTAGCTCCTGTAAATACAAGTTCAGCCATACTTTTAGCTAGTCAGTCTGTTCCTACATTACTAAGATATCTTTTGACTGGATATGTAAATGAGGTTGAAGTTCTTTGCACCCTGGAAGCTGTTCTCAAGCCTCTGTCATTCCCACTGTATTCCCTGCCTTATCCTGCTTGACTGAAAGCTCAATCGCTTGATGTCAAACAAAGAAGCAGGATAAGGCAATAATGCAGGCAGGAAATAGACTTGGTGTGGCAAAGGCTTTAGAAAAGCTTCAAGGCACGTAAAGCATTATAGCATTTTTTCATGTTGATTCAAATGATGATTTCTCAGTAACGAAGGAATAAACTTTCTAAGTAAATGAATTGCTGGATTCGTCTTTGCTACATGTGCATATATATTGTTTGGAGATGAAATCCTGCTGACAGATTACCTTTAAGATTGTTAAAAATAGTCAAAAGTTTTGTTACAATCAGACATTGCTTTTACATAATGCTCTTTAGCATGACTATCCAGATTCATGATGACATATCAGCCCCTGATAATACTTAGGTTCAACCAACTAGTCTTACAATTAAAGGGAACCTCTCACCAGAAAACACGCTATTAGCCTACAGATATGGGGTTAATTTGCAGGTTGATCGCATTCTGAGCTTGCCCGGCGCCTGCACTTAGCCGAACGCTGCAGGGAGAAAATTAACTTTATTCCCCCCAGCAGCATTTGGATTTCAGCCACTGGGGCGGCACCATCGCTGGTCCATTTACCACTCTGTGTATGGAGAGCGGTGTCTGTAACCATGCTCCCGGCCATGACTGACCATGCACCACTGCCGCCCCCAGTGACTGAAATCTTAATGCTGCTGGCAAGAATAAAGTTTTTCCTGGTGTCTGGTTCCCTTTAAGAAGATACATGCTTCCATGTTTAATCAAAAAGTAAAGAATCGTATTAACTTATATAGGACAAACACTTACTGCTTTTCCAGGTTCACAAAACTTTATTACAGTTTCTAGAGAGTAAGGTTCTATTAACATGTACGACCGATGTCACAAAACAATCGCCAATTGACAAACTTTTACTGATCAGCGGTCATTTAAATGCCTGCTTACATTGAACTAAATGATGCTCACTGAGCCATCTACACTAGATCGCACAGTGCACATAGAACTACGAAAAGTATGGCAGCCTATTTACACAGGACAATGCATTGCAGAGGACGATGATCATTTCAAAACATTCGCTCATCAGGTGATCGGCAGTTTGTTTTCACAGCAAAGTAATTGTGAAACGAGTATTTTTGTGAAAGCTTAATCACAATTATCTAGCATATACATGCAACTTATGGGGCAGGTATGTCTACAAGTCATTGTGCTCCTTCTGTGAAAAGTCCTGATAAAAGCAGGAGGTTTAAGGGAGGAGAAGAAAACACTTGATAGGCCCTATATGTAGCACATTTTCAGGTAGATGCAGTTTCATTTCTAGTCCTCATCATGGGAACTTATAGGATCTTACCATTTGTGGAAGCTGGATATCAGCAAGACTTGAAATAAGGGCTTGGCTAAGACCAGCCAGCTCCTTCAAAAGACTTTCATTGTTCTGCTCTATGAGTTTGTTCTCCTCCTCTATTGTTTTCAGATTTGTCTCCATTGAAGAGATCTAAATCAGAAAATGTCATTGGTTACAAGGAAACCTGGTGATTATAGTTGGAATGAGGAAAACAAAAAATAAACATTTGCAGCCCTATGTCGTATTTTTATTGTAGAACTATTATTGACCGGTTTTGAAGGTGCCTATAAACAGAGGAAAGTTAGTTGAACTGATTTTTTTTTTTCTGGACTGGCCAATGGATGACATTTTCTGGACTGGCCAATGGATGATTATTTTTTTTCTGGACTGGCCAGTTACATAAGAACGTTCCCCCAATAGTGGATGTCAATGGAAAAAAAGAATCAGGCATGTTACATTTCAACATACCCAGTTATTTTCTCCCTGAAAAAATATGCTGTTTTGAAAGGAATCTTTGGGCTGTAAACAAATGCAGGCTCAACTGAGCAGAGTGCCTGCATGTGCAGTAGTTGGGAAGAATAGATGTTAGTCAAATGAACTACATATAAAGTGTATATAATCTGGGATTTGAAGCAAAGAAACAGAAAGGATCTCAGTACTATTCAATGCCTGCCTTTACAGGACAACTTTATTCATAACCCCTGAAGAAACTATTGTGAAACATGCTTCAGGATGGCTGGCTTCTGAGTGGTTGGTAAAATAAATTTTATGTGTATTTACCTCTATATCTATAAATTATGTTTGTACATTTTGGGATTTTCTGCCCTACAGATCTTTTGTACAAGACGGGTATTGCGACATAGAGGGCACCTGGTAGACAGACTGTTTTTCCACCAATTATATGTTTGTGTCAGGCTGTTGGATAGCATACATAGTATTAGCAGATGTGTCACTTGATGTGTAGCATGAGGTGTGCTTACTTTGTACCTCACTAATATATATTGTCTCTGACAGTACTATGAGAAGTATACAGGCAATGCAACATCTGCTATGTATATTGACTCATAGTTTTAATATGTAGTTTGTACTTTTTACAATATATAATAATGTATTTTCACAATTTTGATGAAAGCTTTTGGGAGGTCCCTCAATTTTTGGGGACTTTTATTTAATTCATAATGTAAGACTTTCTGTTCACTACTCCATGTATTTAAAAAAAAATCCCAGCAGTGCATAAATTCTACACATCATGTCATTAATGATATATAGAATCATAGAATCATAGAATCGTAGAGTTGGAAGGGACCTCCTGGGCCATCTGGTCCAACCCCCTGCTCAAAGCAGGATTCGCTAAATCATCCCAGTCAGATGTCTGTCCAGCCTCTGTTTGAAGACTTCCATTGAAGGAGAACTCACCACTTCTCATGGCAGCCTGTTCCACTCATTGATCACTCTAACTGTCAAAAAGTTATATGACAGATGAAACCATGAAGAAAGGAGGCTGGCCCAGGACACTGGCTGCAGTACTGGAAGAGTGACTGGGGATCAGTAGGTGAGTCTGTATTATATGTTATTTTTACAAAATATTGCCCAACACAACTGATAATGGGATAAGGCTCTGGTTAATTATGCTTGAGCGGTACAAGTATGAAAAGTGATGAAAGGCATATAAAGCTATAAGTTATTACAGTTATATGTGTCTGCAAGTGACTCCCATTGTATGTATATTTTTTATCTACTTTTATTGAGACAGACTGTCCTATGTAAGTCTGTGGGCATGTTTGACATATACAGCTCTGGCAAAAATTAAGAAACTGCCACATCAAATCCCTGTCATGGGCAGCCCGTTCTCCTGACCTGAAACTCATTGAAAACCTCTGGAATGTAATCAAGAGGATGATGGATAGTCACAAGCCATCAAACAAAGAAGAACTGCTTACATTTTTGCGCCAGAAGCAGTGTGAAAGGCTGGTGGCTGTTTTTATAAATCATGGTTATTCCACAAAATATTGATTTCTGAACTCTTCCTGAGTTAAACACTAGTAGTGTTGTTTCTAAATGATTATGAACTTGTTTTCTTAGCATTGTTTGAGGTCTGAAAGCACTGCGTTTTTTTATTTTGACCTTTTTTCTTTGTCAAGTAAAAAATACAAAATTTATTGCTTGGAAATTCGGAGACAAGTTGTCAGAAGTTTATAGACTAAAAGAATAATTTACATTTTACTCAAAAATATACCTATAAAGAGAAAAATCAGACAAACTGAACGTTTGAAAGTGGTCTCTTAATTTTTGCCAGAGCTGTATAAGAATAAACATAACTTTCCTGATAGTGTTCTACCATTGTTTAGCCCATCATTTTTCTCTATTGGGGTTTCTATTAGGCTGTGTGCCCACGTAAGCGTTTTTTTTGCATTTTTTTAAGCGTTTTTACAGGCAAAAACGCTTAAAAATCACTCAAAAGAAGCATCCCATTCATTTTAATGCATTTTGCACTTTTTGTGCATATTGATATGTTATTTTCCGCCAAAAAAACACTTGGCAGTAAAAAACGCAGCATGCTGATTAATTCTGCGGAAAAGTCTACGTTTTTAGCTATTTTCTATGTGTCTGGGGACGCGCGGAAAAAAACGCATGAAAAATGCGCGCTTTTGCACAAAAAATGGCGGAAATGACATTGTTATGCCATGTGAACACTGCAGCCAAACACCTTTGATCACATTTTCATTAGACATCTGAGTTACATCTGAGTTTCATCTGAGAGAAGTGTGAGCAAAGTAGCCGATCAGCGGCAGCTGATTGGCTGCAGTGCTCGTGTCATAGCACTGAGAGACTTGGCACTGACATCACTGGTTTGGCACTGGTGTGGGAGGAGAATATAAGTTTTTTATTTTACATGTGGGACTTTGTAGTGGACAATCCCTTTAACATTGCATTTGGATCCAATAGATGAACTAATAGGTGTATTTTCTAAAGTATGACGTTTGTTTTCTGAAATTTGGGCACAGATCCTCTTTAAGGAAAGGTCCTATTTTACGCCTTCACATTCACTTATATATTTTATTTCTTTTGTCTCTTTTCCCTGCTGCATTTCAGTAGCCATCATATTTTTGTTTTCCTATCCACAGAGCCTTGTAAGGACTTGACTTTTACCAACAGATTTGTATTTCTCAGTGGCACTATTTTGAGTTACATGTAATTTACTTATTGCCTGTATTTGGACCTGTTCATTTTTACAATTGTGTTTAGCTTTTATTGTCTCCATTTTAGGGTGGATAACACTTTTTGGGTGACTTAAATTTTTTTCCTTTTTCCAAAAAAACTGATCATTCTTTGACATGAAACTTTGTTATTATGGTGCAGAATAATTTATAGACAGATCAGATTGTTATAGTCACAGTAATAACATATGTGTATATTTTATGGTTTACTACTTTTACTTTTCAAAATGTTTTCTATTTTTTAGTATGAATTATTTTTTATTATTAAGCTTATCTTTTACATTTGTCTTTAAGCATCATCAGGAGACCTAAAGCTGCAATTACTTGACTGCATATGTAATGATATAGAATACTTAGTGTATCATGGGTACACAATTGTAAAGTGTATATTTTTAGCATATCTTTTTTTTTTTTTTTTTTTTATTTTTTAGTTAAACCGCAGGTTTCCAAGTTTATGCAGACAGAATTACTAAAAGTGTGTTCTAACCTGGGTTTGAAGTTTCATCATGTCAGCTTCTATCTTCAAATTTGATTCATTCAATTCTTTGATCTCTTCATCTAAATTCCTGATATCATCCCCATTCTCTATGCCTGCTGGTACATTAAAATATTTATATTTTATGAACAGTTATTTTCAAATCCTTTATTCTTAATATTATGAGAGGTGATGTGTGTGAGGTGCAAATGGATTATCTGCTATTACGGAACATGACGTGAATGAGACATGAGGTGTAAGTAATAGTCAGGATGTTCATTTGCTCTTGCACACAGCCTTAATATACTTGGGTGACTGAGTGGGTGCCGTTCAGGGTGTCATTTAAAATAAAGCTGTTTTCTGATTGTGACATAATCCCTTCTGTGTGGCCAAGACACATATAGTTCATACAGTGATCCCATTCAGCACTTGATGTCTGTGATAGAGATAGCAGATGGTAATCCAATAATAGTAGATTAGTAGATTGAGAAATGGGCATTGATGATATATAGGCCCATCTAAGTCGTATATGGTCTGTGAGGCCTTGAATCTTATTCATTGGCTACTGTACAGTATTTTTCTTTGTGTGTGTTCTGTCTGTTTGTCTTTTGCACGTGCACTTTATGTAGCCTTTTAACATTAAGAATAAAAATTATAATTTATATTTGCCTTGATATTTACTCAAATATGCTATACCTGATGTCTGTGATGGCTAATTTAAATTTTTTACGCAGTTAGTTGTCTGATGTTTATTAATACTAATAGTATATAAAAAAAAAAATAATAATAATATTATTAATATTGCATAAATGGTGAAATCTTCCCCTGGCTGCTTAGAATTAAAGGCACGGAAAGTGACATGATCAGCCAAAAATTGTTGCTTCTGTTCTGCCTCAGGATGAAGTTTTAATAAACTTGTTAGCATCTTACTGACACATTAAAACTGAGAAATATTAGATCTGACTTCTGGAAGGAAAATATTTCCTCCTCCCGTCATGAAGAATTACAGCCCTTTCTTAAACCCTTAATGACAGCCAGATGTAAAGAAAAGGAAGGCCCTTGCTGGGCTTTGTGCAGCACTGATGTTTTTCTATGGTCACTGATCTGCAGCTCTCAGGACCCCCAGAGTCCTGCAAGTACCGAGTCTCCGGTACAGAGTGATGGCTTTGACCAGCGACCTCATCAGGACCTGATAAATGTTTAACCCTTCTAAATTATGTTTCAAAAATGATGCTGATGTAAAGTAGACATGTGGTAAGTGTTATTTATTTACTATTTTGTGTGGTATAATGATCTGTTTTAAGGGCGTAAAAATAAAAAATGTGAAAATTGCGAAAGTTTTACCAAAATTTGGATTGTTTTCACAAATAAATGCAAAAAATATTGACCTAAATTTACCACTATCATGAACTGCAATATGTTCATGAAAAAACACTGGGACACATTGAAGTGCCCAGGGTTATTATCTTAAAGTGACACTAGTCATAATTGAAAATATTGGCCTGGTCAAGAAGGTGAAAACCGGCTCTGGCGCAAAAGGGTTAAACTACTTGTACATACAATGTACTGTGTTTTGATTTGTGACATTTTGCTGACATTGTCAGTCTGTCATCATATTTCATAATACAAACTGTCTACACTATTAAAGAACACCTACACTTTGTGTTCTAACATGTGACAGGCCTGTAGATCAGTTCAGAGGCAGGGTCCTGATACTACCCGATGATCACTCTAAACAACTGTCACATGTGCACTGGTCAGGAACTAGCAGCACACTCCATACATAGAGCGGTCTACAGGCTCATAGAAGTATTACCATTCTGTTTGTATTCATAAAGGGTGTTTTATAAGACCACACAGGTTCATACGTAGGTTTCCTAGGAGCCCATACACCACTGTGTGCACATGCTCAAGCAGAGTGCTTCTGCTTCCTGAGTTGGGCACATATGACAAGGTTTGGGGTTAACGGCAGCTGTTTTATGGCCGCTGACATCAAGCCAGCAGGTTAGTAATGGAGCGGAGTCTATAAGACACCCCCTTTAATAGCCCCATAGTTAGATTGTAAAGCATACACAGCAAGAATAAAGTCCTTAAAAAAATAAAATGGTACCACAACAAACCTGCCTAGAGAAGACTGCTCACCAACACTCTAAGCCCACACAAGGAGGACATTAATCAGAGAGGCAGCACAGAGACCGAATGTAACCATGAAGGAGTTGTAGAGTACCCAACCAGACACTTGAGTATCTGTCCATACGACCACAAAAAGAAATACACGTCATAGAGGTGGCCTTTATGGAAGAGTAGGAACAAAAAAGCCTTTACTTATCCACTAAATTTCAGGGCTCACTTTGAGTTTGCCAATATACATGTATCAGACTCCCCAAATGTATGAAGGAAGGTGCTGTCATCAGATGAGACCAAAATTGAACTTTTTGGCCACCAAGCTAAATGCTGTATGGAGCCAAACCAACACAGCTTATCACAATGAGAACACCTTCCCCACAGTGAAACATGGTGGTGGCAGCATCTTGCTGTTGGGATATTTTATGGCAGCAGAGACAACAAAAATAGTCTGAGTCAAGGGGAAAATGGATGATTTGAAATACAGGGATATTCTTGAGCAAAACCTGTTTTAGTCTGTCATAGTAACATAGTAACATAGCAAGGCCAAAAAAAGACATTTGTCCATCCAGTTCAGCATATATTTAATCAGAATATATCCCTAGATCTACGTCTTTCTAAAGAACCTAATAACTGTAAGATACAATATTGTTACGACCCAGGAAGACATCCAGGCCTCTCTTGAATCCCTCCACTGAGCTCACCATCACCACTTCCTCAGGCAAGGAATTCCAGATTCTCACTGCCCTAACTTAAAAGAATCCTCTTCTATGTTGGTGGAAAAACCTTCTCTCCTATAGATGCAGAGAATGCCCACTTGTGAATTTCACATTCCTTGGTGTAAACAGATCCTCGGAGAGATATTTGTATTGTCCCCTTATATACTTATACATGGTTATTAGATCGTCCCTCAGTCATCTTTTTTCTAGACTAAATAATCCTAATTTTGCTAATCTTTCTGGGTATTGTAGTTCCCCATCCCCTTTATTAATTTTGTCACCCTCCTTTGTACTCGCTCTAGTTGCATTATATCCTTCCTGAGCACTGGTGCCCAAAACTGTACACAGTACTCCATGTGTGGTCTAACCAGGAATTTGTACAGAGGCAGTATAATACTCTCATCATGTGTCTCCAGACCTCTTTTAATGCTCTAGGTAAGTTTATCAATGATTTGAGACTGGGAATGACATTCCAACAAGACAATTTTTAAGTCTTATATTTTTTAATTTAAATAATATGCCTACCAAATGCAACGTACAACTGTAGCCTGCATCTGGTACTATTGGCCAGAAGACTTGTACCGGCAATTCTGATGCTGTTACTTGCTCTACATCCTAACCCACATTCTTAGGCCTCATTCAGATGTCCAATTTTCCTGTACAAGTTTTATAAATGTTTTTCATGGACAGGACATGTACTACAGGGTGGGCCATTTATATGGATACACCTAAATAAAATGGGAATGGTTGGTGATATCAACTTCCTGTTTGTGGCAGATTAGTATATGGGAGGAAATAAACTTTTCAAGATGGGTGGTGATCATGGGGGGCCCATCCATTCCCATTTTATTTAGGTGTATCCATATACATTGCACACCCAGGTGTATCCATATAAATGGCCCACCCTATAGATATAATATATAATGCTGTTTACATGTCTGTTTTTTTTTTGTTGACAGTATGTTGTAAAAAAAAAAATCACTGAGACATGGCCATTTTTATTTGAGTCGTGGATTAAATTACCTATCTCGACACGTAGACTATGAGATAGCCTGTGCAATCCATGTGCTATATGTTTTTGACATTGAAATATATAGGAGAGGATATCCATTTTTTTTGCATATGTGAAAAACTGATGGTAAAAACTGTCACAATGACCTATCAATGATGACAATCTGATCCAAAACACTGAAAAAATGTTCAATTTTTCCAATCACATAAAAAAATGGGCATCTGAATGAGGCCTTAGTTGCAGATGATGTGACATAGGAGTTTCCTTTTATATTACCCTGTCCAATGTCATTCTTCAAAGGCCACACGTTTAGTATTTTGTCAGTATTTTATATCATCAGTATTTGGAAGTTAAAACCAGGAGTGGGTGAAAAATACAGAAGTGGTGACGTGTCTCTATTAGGCTACGACCACACTATCAGTATTTGTTCAGTATTTTTTCTCAGCATTTGTAAACCAAAACCAGGTGAGGAACAATCAGAGGACAAGGTGGAATAGAAACAAGTGCACCAATTCTGCATGTTTGACCCACTCGTGGTTTTGGCTTACAAATACTGACGTGAAATACTGACTAAATACTGGTAGTGTGGCCGTAGCCTTATACTTTACCTCTGATTGTTCCACATCTAATTTTGGCTTACAAATAGTGAGGTAAAAATATTGACCAAATACTGTTTTTGTGAATGTGACCTTAGAAAGTGTCAGTGTCTCCACCTCTATCCCTGTTTCACTATCAATTTCTTGTAATTAAATATGTTGTTTTCTTCACACACTTAGGCCATGTTCACAAGTTCAGTATTTGGTAAGTCTTTTGCCTCAGTGCTTGTAAGCCAAAACCAGGAGTGGGTGAGAAATACAGAAGTGGTGACGTGCTTCTATTATATTTCTCCTCTGATTGTTCCACTCCTGGTTTTGGCTTACAAATACTGATGTAAAATACTGACCCAATACTGAATGTGTGAACATAGCTTAATCCTCACAATAGGTACTATGTCTATGACAGAACTCTTCTATCCATGTTTTACCATAAAATTGCAGCAGCCTCTCCTGCTTGGACTTTTATAGTGGCTATGAACTATTGTGACCTCTGACAATAATCCCTCATAATTAACTTTGCTATGTGGTCTGCAAGGCATTATGGGCATGCTCGTCATGTTGTTTTCGAGGTGATATTATCTGATAGAAATAATCTGACTATAAGTTAGAAAATGTCTGCTGCTAAAGGAACAGTCTATGTATTTTTAATCATACTATGAACAGGGAGAAAGGAACAAAGTGACTAAATGGACTAGTCTTAGGGGTCAGGTTCTCTGCAGATTCTCTCCCACTCAGCTCTGTTTGACTGACAGGTCCTTCTCTCGACACCCAAGAACAAAGTATTGTGTGCTATTGTGCTATACTTGCTACTCTGTGATTGTCATTTTATGGAGACTCTGTGTCTTGCAAAGAGAACAAGTGCTATGGCAGATAGTCTGAGTTCTGTGGATGGTACTGGTGAAGGCAATAGTTTGCAATGTAGCAGGGCAAGAAGTATTCAGTGTATTTTCTACACCAATCCAAGGACAAATGACTTGGTGCCCTTGATTAACTGTTTATGCTATGCATGGATCATTGTGGCTAGAATTTTACTAAGGCAGTGATGGGCACTATAACTTGAGTTATGAGTACAGAATAACGTTAATGGGTTACTGGTCATTACAAAGTTTCAGGATTTGCAGTAAGGCACCTTAAGGACCAATTAGAGAGGCCAGTACTCAGGAATGACCGTTTCTAGAAATGCATTTTCCAGATTGTTGCCAGTCTAAAAATGCTGTCAATCTGCAGACGAATGTGGAATGAGCAAAATAATCCTTTGTTGAATTAGTTGATTTTTATGCAAGCTTAAAAAATCATTGTTCTTGGTAAGACATCGTCCTGTGTTAACAGAATGTGTGCCAATAACACCATTTACTTTCCGTACAGAACGATCATACCAACGATTGTTCTGTATACATAAAAGTGCGATGGGCCTGTTCAAACAAGTCACTAAGTAACCCCCAATCGACTTGCATGTATTTTAATACTTTTCTAACATCACTCTGTTACTACTATCTTAATAAGTCCCCAGTCTTAGAATAGATGATTAACTTGCAACCAACCAGAGTAGATATTTAGATTTTGATAGTCTATATACTATAAACACTTATAAATACTTATGAACACAAAATTGGTAAATATTAAAAGAACTCATGAAGCATAGCGCAAAGCTTAAAAGAATATGGAAAGGTTTCTTCTAATTTACATCTTAGCATCATTTTGTTTCATTCTGTGTAAAGCCTTAGGCAACGCTTTCAAGCATCCTGATGAAGAGCTAGATACGTATATGTCAGAATGTCAGAAACTTTATTGAAGAAAGGCAGTAAGGCTCTGTGCACACGTTGCGGATTTTGCTGCGGATCCGCAGCGCTTCTGGCCCTGCGAGTCCGCAGCAGAATCTGCTGCGTTGTACAGTACTATTTTACCCTATGTAAAATGGAAACCGCTGTGCACACGCAGCGGAATTTTCGGTGCGGTTTTGCTGCGGTTTCAAATCCGCAGAAAGAAATGACATGTCACTTCTTTTCTGCGGATTCTGCTGCGGTTTACCATCTCCTCCATTGTATAGGTGATAAACTGCAGGGCAAAACCGCAGGTAAACCGCAGGTCTTTTGACCTGAAATTTACCTGCGGATTTCTACAAATCCGCAGGGGGAAAATCTGCAGCTCCAAAAAATACGTGTGCACATAGCCTAAAAAATATATTTACGTGTTTTTGATTTCTTCAGCTTAGTGAAACCTTTTCATGAATCAATGAGTAGTATTTAGATGAGTGAAATAGATTTTGTAACGACGGGAGCACAGCATGTCCTTACCGCCACTTGTCTTTATTTTTACACTCATTAATTCCTCCGATGGTTTCGCTTTCTTTATGGCTTGTGCATTTAAAGGGCATCCAGATAAACTGTAAAATATACAGCAGATACATTAAGTCTAAGAGATCTATATAATAATGTGTCAAGTTTGTATTGTGAAATCTGGTGACAGATCTGCTTTACCTTGAGTACAGATGAGCATCCTCTCTCTAAAAAACTAGTTTTTGAGGTGAGGCCTATGTACACTAAATACTTTGTAAGAGGCAGATATGCGGAAGTGTTAGAGTTTGTTCAAAGAAATAGGTAATGTACATTAAGCTATAGATCCTGGAATTTCAGCCATATGAACGTATTTTAAATGGATTTGTAACAGTAGAAGCCAAAATTGTAGGCAAAACCCTAGGTTGGACCTGCTGACCAGTGTTACCAAAAGTTGGACGAATCTGGAGAGCTATGTCCATTGTTTTTATAAAATCGCTTTTTGATATGTTTTATGTTTTATTAGATATCTGTTACTAGATTTATGCCTTAGTCCTTGTGATCACATTTGAGGCTGCCTGTGTGACTAGGGTCCTATACAAGCCTTATTTGTCTGCATTTAGAATTCTAGACAACCACCCCCTCCATGATTGGTAGGTGTGTGAGTGGTTGTTTTGTCAGTATTTTTCCACCTATACTGTCTCTGCCTTTTATCATTGGGGCCCACAGCATTCTATAATGCATAAATATTTTGACCAGGTGTTAGTAAGTATGGCGTCCATTTTTTCCTGTTACCCTCATGAAAATGAAAAATTATTGGCTAAAGCAACATTTTTGTGTAAAAAAATTAGATTTTCTATTTTCACAGCTCAAGGTTCTAAGGTTCTATGAAGCACATGTGGTCCAAGTTTCTCACCACACCTCTAGATAAGTACCTTAATATAACAGGAATTTAACAAAAACATCTTTGTGCTCAGGCAAAATATATTCAATTGTTTTCATTATGATAATTTCTGATCAATCCTTTTATATGTTTTTATCCCTCATTTTGGAAGGTTGAATGATACTCTCTTGTTTTGAAACAGCAAATAATTTTGTGGTGACTTTAACCCCTTAATGACCCCATCTTTTTTCAGGTTTTGCATTTTCGTTTTTCGCTCCCCTTCTTCCCAGAGCCATTACTTTATTTTTCTGTCAATATGGACATGTGAGAGCTTATTTTTTGCGGGATGAGTTGTACTTTTGAACAAAATCATTGGTTTTAGCATGTCTTGTACTCAGAAAAGGGAAACAAATTCCAAGTTTGGTGAAATTGCAAAAAAAGGGCAATTCCACACTTTTTTTTGTTTGGCTTTTTTGCTAGGTTCACTAAATGCTAAAACTGACCTGCCATTATGATTCTCCAGGTCATTACGAGTTCATCAACACCAAACATGTCTAGGTTCTTTTTTATCTAAGTGGTGAAAAAAAATTCCAAAGTTTGCTAAAAAAAAAAAAATTGTGCCACTTTCCGATACCTGTAGCGTCTCCATTTTTCGTGATCTGGGGTTGGGTGAGGGATCATTTTGTGTGTGCCGAGCAGACATTTTTAATGATACCATTTATGTGCAGAACGATATTTTGATTGCCCGTTATTGAATTTTATTGCAATGTCGCGGCAACCAAAAAAACGTAATTCTGGCATTTTGATTTTTTTTCTCGCTACGCCGTTTAGCGATTAGGTTAGTCCTTTTTTTATTGATACATTTGGCAATTCTGAATGCAGCGATACCTAATATGTGTATGTGTGATTTTTTTTAATTGTTTTATTTTGGATTGGGTGAAAGGGGGGTGATTTAAATTTTTTTATTTTTTTCATATTTTTTAAAACATTTTTTTTAATTCTGGCATGCTTCAATAGCCTCCATGGGAGGCTAGAAGCATCCACAACTAGATCAGCTCTGCTACAGTACATATAGGCGATGAATAGCTCGCCTATATGTAGCAGAATTATAACATTGCTGTGAGTGCTGACCACCGGGTGGCGCTCATAGCAATGCCTCATCAACAACCATAGAGGTCTCGAGGAGACCTCTGGTTGTGATGGCAATGCATCACTGACCTCCGATCACGTGATGGGGTTCGGCGATACGCATATTTCAGGCCAGGCGGCCGGAAGTGCTGGTTAAATGCCGCTGTCAACGTTTGACAGCGGCGCTTAACTAGTTAATAGGCACGGGTGGTTCGCAATTCTACCTGTGCCTATTGCGGGCCTTGCTTTGATGCGGGCTCACCGCCGAAGCCCTCATCAAAGCGGAGTATCTGACCTCGGATTTACCACAGTATACCGTCTGAGGTCAGAAAGGGGTTAAAGTGGTTATCTAGAGACTTTTTTTCATTCATCTCATCATAAGAAAACAAGGCACTAATATATTTAAATGTATATATCAGTGTACTTTTCTTGTGGTTAATGACACACTAACATAGACTGTCTTTCCCTATTGGGTCTGTACATCATGATAGAAATAACCACAGTGTGATTGTGCCTTTCCTAAGTCAACCTCTTCTATTGCTCACTGCTCTATTAGCAAAAAAAGCTTTATGTTTTATTCAGGCATCTCTCATTTTTCTTGTACGTCACAAACGATCCGAGTTTCATCAGTGTTTTGGATCCAGTATTCATCAGTGTTTCATCAGTGTAGTTTTTATCATTAGTTTCATCAGTGATTTTTTTTTTGTTTTTATGAAAAATGAGTACAGTGAATAACAAAGCTTCTCCTATCCATTATAATGGTAATCAAGGACAGCACACAAACTGCACACTGATGCAATCCATGCCCTGTCTGTGATATTCACTGACCCATTGACTGTAAGGGTAATTTTGATACACTATAACTCCGATCTAAAACAGACATGTCTCTGTGATTATTTTGAAAATACTCAGTCCTCAAAAAAACCATAGACATGTAAATAGCACCATAGACTATAATGGGTACGAGTTGCATACATCAAAATCACAGACTGAACACATATAGTATTCACAGACGTCTGAATGAAACCTTAAGGCCCAGTCACACATAGCGATCTCGCTAGCAAGTTTTGTGACACAACAGCGTTCTCACCAGCGAGATCGCTGTGTGTGACAACGACCGGCCCCCCTGCCGGTATCGCTGATCGCTGCGGGAAAGCCCAGGACATTTCTTTGGTCGCTGGGCTCCCGCTGGCTGCCACGCATCGCTGTGTGTGACAGACGGGAGACCAGCGATCAGCTGGTAACTAATGTACACATCGGGTATCCAAGGGACGGGCGTCCCTTAGATACCCGATGTGTACGTTAGTTACCAGCTGCCTGCATCAGTGCGCTGGTAACTAACAGAACACAGCGATGCCGCGCACGCGGCGTCGCTGTGTTAATCGCTGGTGAAGCTGTCTGTTTGACAGCTCACCAGCGATCACATAGCGACTTACCAGCGATCCTGACACGTTGATATCGTTGTCGGGATCGCTGGTAAATCGTCATGTGTGACGGGGCCTTAACACCTCATGTGCTGACACTGGGAAATTGATTGTTAGAAGTAAGGAACTGGTGGAAAATCAGGGGGACAGAGGGAGAAAGGGGGTCCCTAAGACTTGTAACTGCTGAAAAATAAAGTATCATGTAAGAAGCGGAAGGCAAGGGCAGTGGTTGCTGTTATATTGGGGTTTTGGTGAGAAACATAAGTAAAAATATATTTTAATGACTAAAAGTCATAAGATCACATTTTGTTAATCACTTTAGGGATTTTTTTTGTTAGCTGCCAGACAACCTTTATAAGACCTACATGAACCTTGTGGCTAGTAAGTGCTAACAACGAAAAAATTACCTAAATGATTGTATCACATGTAAGAAATATCCATTATGTATTGTTCAAATTTCTTTTCACTAAATTCAACTCTTTAAGACCCAAAACTAAAGTTTTGTAGTACTTAGTTTTTCATGTATAACAATAACAGAGATATCAGATTAAAAACAACATAGAAAGTTTGCAAATTACCTTCTGTGCGTCACAAATACGTTGTTGACATGGCCAAGACCATTGCAGCCTGGAAGTGGGCAGTGTGGCAGCTCCTGCTTATTTTGCTTCCATAACAGCGTTGAGCCATTTAATGAACTCTCCTTTTGTCTTTTAGCAGCCAAAGGACAGCCAGAAGCACTTCGATGAGATGTGTATTTTCCAGATATGTGACCTTGACCATCACAGCCTACAACCGGACATCTGTGCAAAATATAATCATGATATGAGTATTATAATATGGCTGTTCACAAGATATTATTTTCACTGTTGCGCATGCATTAAGACCATCTTTTATTATGCTGTAATTACCAAACTTTCAAAAACTATGAAAAATGTATGTGCACAACCCCTTAGTGCAACAGCACATACATACTGTATGTGTGATTGTGTGTGGAAAGGAGTCAGGAGCTGAGCAAGTACCGGCATTATTAAATTGCCAGCATCTGTCTCTGACAGCTAAGCTCTGGCCACTGCTGCTACCTATTTAAATGCCACCCTCACGCACCCCATGACTTGATCGTTGGCACAAATGGATTGCTGTGACAGCCAGGAACCAGCTGCAGTCAATCATCACTACCATCATGGTACTCCTCTGAAACTCAGCTATGTGCTGAACTTCAAAGGAGACCACAACTTTCACTATGTGCCACAATGCTATGGTATTGCAGTATATAGTATATGCAATTGAATAATTGAAGCATCAAGTACTTTGTGAGGAATAAAAAATATAAAGAAAAATGTAAAAAGTTTTTAAAAATTAAAAAAAATTATAAAAGTTTGAATCACCCCCTTAAAAATAAATATAAATACCGGTAATAGTATCAATAATAATAAATATAATAATAATATTTGGTATTGCCACATTCATAATAGCCTTAAGCTACTTTCACACATCAGGTTTTCGGCGTCAGGCGCGATCCGGCGTCGTGCCGGAATGCCGGATCCGGCAAATGTTTTGTAAAACCTGAAGTGCCGGATCCGGTTTTCTGCCGGATCCGTCATGTTCTTGACAGACAAAACCGGATCCGTCTCATCCGGTTCATCCGTTTTTCTATCCGTTTTTTGACGGATTACGCCGGATCCGGTTTTTAAAATTGACCCTTGTGGCCTTCCGAACGGGATTGGCTACTGGAAAACTAGATATAGCATGTTCCTACAGCCCTTCTTTGACAGGTTGTAGAGAAGAAAGTGCAGGTTGGAGAGAAGAGCAAGTTACTGGCGAAGATGGATGTTGTCATTGGAAATATTACCACTAGAAGTTCTGTGACGGTTTCAGGGACAATTTTCCACTATACTTTATGTCACCTCAAGGCAGAGTACACTGGGATGACAGAGTGTGAAAGATTTGTGCCCTAAACTTGTGTACCTTCTGGACCAACAGTATATACCTTTGCCAACCAAAGTTGGCTATCTTGTCATGGTCTTACTATTTTTAGCTTTAGGCCACAGGTGTGTACCTGGTTGTGTTTTATGCAAAGTATTTCACCTTTTAACAAAAGTTGTGTACATTGTTAGGAAATCACCAACAATAAACACAACTTTTTAGGTGAAATACTTTGCTTCAAACACAACCAGGAACACAACTGTGGCAAAAAGCTAAAATTTACCCACAGTTATATACCTGGTTTTGAATACCTTTTTACCTTTGAAATACCCTGTATTTAACCTTTTTTTAAAACATAGTTCGCCGCAGAAAGAAATGACAGACAACCATTGTGAAACGATAATTTAACTTTTATTTAAATTTTTTTTTTTTTATGTTTTTAAAGTGCAAAAAACTTTTTTAATAAAGGTTTTAAACCCAATGGGCATTTTTATAACAACAAAAAAAGATTACAAATCTGTGTACTGTGGGGTGGAAATACTGCTGGAGGGGCTGCGGGACACTTCGACACTGGGTGTGTGGAGAGAGGACTGGGATCGTGGTGGGTAAGGAACAGTTAGAGGTGAAGGTGTGGAAAAAGCTACAGAATGGGTGGACATGTGGGAAGCAGAAGAGGTGGTGGGCGGTGGAGTGGAGGGTTGGGCAGGGACTGTAGGAGCAGATGATGTTGATGGAAAGTTGTGTGGGGAAGGAGTTTGGTACGGGGAAGGAGTTTGGTACGGGGAAGGAGTTTGATACGGGGCAGGTTGCTGGAAGAGGGGAGATGACTGGTACTGGGGAGGTTGCTGGTACTGGTGAGGTTGCTGGTATGTAATAGGAGGGGGAGGATGGAAAGTGGCTGGAGGGGGTGCAGATGTAATAGGAGGGGGAGGATGGAAAGTGGCTGGAGGGGGTGCAGATGTAATAGGAGGGGGAGGATGGAAAGTGGCTGGAGGGGGTGCAGGTGGAGGAACTACAGTGGTGGGAGGTGGAGGTTGGGAGGTAACCTGCTGTAGAGCACCGTGGCACGAATGCATTACATGCATCTGCTGGGTAGGAGATAGTGTTGCCATGCGCTCCACAACAGACCTGAAAAAGGTGTGGTTTGGCGAAGATCTTGCTTCTGAATGCATGGTTTGCAGAAGTGTCTTCACCTCCAGAATGCTGGAGTTGATCTGCTGAAAGCCTGCGGAGATTTGCTCTGACAAGACTTTGAGACAGTTCTGGAAACATGCATTCAGATGCAATAACTCTTGCGCATAACTCTTTTCCTGACCCCTCTCCCGCTGCCGCCCAGTACCCGCAGGTGTACTAGAGGCGGCAGGGGCAGAAGGGTGGGGTAAAGGGAAAGCGATCTCCTCACCAGCAGCTTCATGTAATGTAGACGGCCACGATGCTCCTGTGCTGGTGGATGGGACAGATGGGTCGAATGTGTGGGAAGGCTGGGAAGGTGCAGATGTACCGGGGCGGTCGAAGTGTCCCTCGGTGCCGGTCTCCTCAGGGATCGCCTCAGAAGGGTCCAATCGTGCAGGCTCCCGAGTGCTGCTCACCGTGCTGTGTAATAAAGAGAAAAAAAAACAATTAAAATACTGACATGGTATGGCCCTGGCTGAAAAAAAAAAGTTACATCTAACAGTTTTTTCACATGTGGTGTGTAATATTTACCTTCTGGTGAGCATTGTTTCCCAGAGGAACGACAGGGCTTGTGCGTACTTGTACTTGCTCCTGCGTCCTCCAGATCCACTCGGGGCCCGCATCTCTTTATTGAACTCCTTCTTGAAACGATCCCTCACAGACCACCACCGATTCACAATTCTGTTCCCTGAAACGAGAAAGGAGTGGTTAGTATACAACATCAGTGTTTCACAAACTCCAGTCCTCATGGTCCCCAGGGGTCATGTTTTCAGGATTTCCATAGTAAATAGAAATCCTGAACACATGATCCGTGGGGACCACGAGGACTGTAGTTCGGGAAACACTGGTTACATCAAGCAACCGTTACTGTATATACTTACGCTCTTTAATCTGGGCCCGAACTTCGAGGTCCTCCCAGCGGCCCACAAGGAGAGAACAGATTTCCTCCCAGAGTCGTCGGGTAATGATCAGGTCAGCGTGGCGGCGGTCAGCCATATTCCAGAGCGGCTCCCTTTCTCTGACGAGATCGATGAGGCGGTCCACATCAATCCCTCCATCCTCACCGTCAGAGTCGGGAGCACGCTGTGAAGGCTGTTAAAGAAAAAGACAAAAATAACATAATTAGCCTCCACAAAAGAAATGAAATAAAAAGTGCAAAAAAACAAAGCAAAAATATTTATACTTACACGCTGGTGACCGCCGCGTTGCTGTCGCCGACGACCCTGGGAGGCACTGCGAGGACCTCTTGGCCGAGCACCAGATTGGGAAGACTAGAGAAGAAAACAAAAAATGTTATGTCTTTGGATGTAGGCATTTGTTTGCTGTGTGTGGTCTGCAGAACATTGTTTTCTATGTGTTGTGTGTAGTGTGATGTTGTGTTTCTGCGTTTGATGCAAAAAACTTACCAATTGTGAGCCCACTCCAGGTGTCTGTCCACCCCTTCCTTCTTCTTCTGGGAGCTCCTCTTCATCTTGTGATTCCTGTTTTGAAATAAAAGGCAATGAATAGACATATATTACAGAGATGATGGATTTTGGAAATAAAAACTTACCGTCAAACGCTGACGATGCGAGGGAGGGCTCCCAGAAGAAGATGTGCTGTCCTGTTGATGGCCAGACTCCATGGCTGTGGGTATTGCTGCTGCCAGTGATGCCATTTCTGCTGCTGCTGCTGCTGCATCTGTTTGGCGGCTGTTGAATAAAGAGAAACAAAGGGCCAATGAATATCTTGATATTCCATGGCCCTAGTTTGGAGGAATGGGGGATTTGATAATTACCGTCTCTCATCTGCTTCTGGACTCCCCTCCCGTTCAGCATGCTGCTCCATTTGGGGTGGTGCTGATGGTGCTGCTGCTGCAGATGTCTGCTGCCTTCTCGTGCGCCTGGTTGCTGTCTTGGGTGGCATGTTGGGTGTGGCTGTGGGTCCCACTGTCTTGCTTTTATATATGTCTTGTGGGCAGAGCTACTGAGCATGCTCAGACCAAAAAAACCTGATCCGACCACCGGATCCGGCTTTCGCAGGATCCGGCGCATTGCGGCGCTCATAGGCTTTCATTGTGTGGAAAAGCCGGACGCGCCGGATCCGGCGGGTACGGCTTTTTCGCCGGAGACAAAAAACGTTACAGTAGACGTTTTTTCCAGACGCCGGATCGCGACACATTGCGACACATTGCCGGATCTGGCGAAAACCGGATGAAACGCATGGCCATCCGGCGCAAATGCAAGTCAATGGGGGGGAAACCGGATCCGGCATTGCATTTCGCCGGATCCGGTTTCTGTCAAAAGCGCCGGATCGCGCCTGAAGGCGAAAACCTGATGTGTGAAAGAGGCCTTATCTATCAAAATATAGAATTAATTAACCAAATCGATAAACGTCGTGGCAAGTAAAAAAAGTTAAAACATTAGTATAGGGTTTTTTCGGTCACCTTATCTCCTTACAAAATGCAATACAAACAGATCAAAATGTTATGTATACCCCGAATTCATATCACTAATATCATCAGCTTGTATTAAAAAAACAAGCCTCAATCGATGAAAACTATAAATGCTACCAGCCACAGAAAATGGCGACACAAGCTGAAAAGATCTATAAAATTTTGGTATCACTGTAATTGTACTAAGGCCGGAGTCACACTAGAGAGAAATACAGACGAGTGGTATGTGAGAAAAAATCACATAGCACTTGGACCAATGTTAACCTATGGGGCAGCTCCCATCATCCGTTTTTTTTGCCCGTATTATACGTGAGGGTGAAATCGCAGCATGCTGCGATTTTCACCCTATTACAGCCGAGACTCGCCAATGCAAGTCTATGGCTGCGAGAAAAATACGGATTACACACGGACCATGCATGTGACACACCGGTGTCCTTTAGAAAAGCTGGCAATTCAGTGCACTATAGTGTAAAATCACACTGACATGTTAAAATAGGATAGTTAGATTACATGTATACACATAGTATAGGTATATATATATATATATGTCATATATATGTCATTGACACACACACACATATATATATATTTATATTTCATTGAGATATAGATAACAGAATAGATGAAAAATCAATTGTCGGCATTTGTAAAATCATTACAGAACCCGGCAGGATGTGAGACATGGTTTACATGCAGTAAACCACTGCATATCTGCTAGATTTATATATGTCCCTCGCTAATAATGTTAGTAGTGTCTGTGTGTAAAATTTTGGAGCTGTAAGTGTTAAATTAAAGGATTAATTCGCGGAAAAAACTGGCATGGGCTCACGCTCAATTTTATCTGCCAGAGAGGGCAAGCCAGTGACTGAGGGAAGAAATTAATAGCCTAGAGAGGGACCATTGTTTTTGGGCCGTCGCTGGCTAAAAAAAATCTGCCCCCAGCCACGCCAGAAAAGGTGCATCTGTAAGATGCGCCAATTCCGGCACTTAACTGCTCTCTTCCCATTACCCTGTAGCGGGTGGCATATGGAGTAATATGGGGTAAATGTCACCTTGCTATTGTATCAGCTACTCTGCTATCTACCTCTGTATGAAATATAAATATATATATTTGTCTCGCTGACATACAGTATATATATATATATATATATATTATATAGACTGTATATATGTTTTCACAAATATTTGAGGCTATGGACCCATTATATGTCCATCTTGCGAGCCGGCGAGAAAATCTCACTATACAGGTGCCACATGGATGCCATACGGATGTCACACGGATACTTTGATGTGAGGAAATCGCATCCTCGCATTGCACACGGATGACACAGATGACATACGGATCACTGTTCATGAAACATTTGTGTGATTCTCGTCTGTGAAAAATGGACCGATTTTTTTATACGTCTATTGTGACTCCGGCCTAACTTGAAGAATGATTTTTCAGAGGGAATTTTACCATAGAATGTACACCATAAAAATAAAACCCAGAAAACTATGGCAGAATTATTATTTTTTTATTCAAATTGTACCATACTTGGAATTTTGTTTCTCATTTTCCAGTATATTGAATATTAAAACAATGGTGTCTTTCAAGACAACAATTTGTCATAAAAAAGCAAGTCCTTATATGGTTAAATTAGATGGAAAAATAAAAAAGTTATGGCTCTTCTAAGAAGGTGAGGAAAAAATAAAAATTCACAAAAATTATAGCTAACTGTTAACGAATGAGATAAAGGAAGTTTCAAAATGGCCAAGTTATGTTTGATGACCTAAGTATTTCTAGTTAGATTTCATTACTGCAGAAAACTGTCAGACCTGTAGTAGGGTTTAGATACAAGGCGAGTCGAGATTGAAGGGGTATTCCACTTGTTTGTATATACAGTGGTTCGGAAAGTATTCAGACCCCTTTAAATTTTTCACTCTTTGTTTCATTGCAGCCATTTGGTAAATTCAAAAAATTTCATTTTTTTCTCATTATAATGTACACTCTGCACCCCATCTTGATTAAAAAAAACAGAAATGTAGAAATTTTTGCAAATTTATTAAGAAAGAAAAACTGAAATATCACATGGGCATAAGTATTCTTTTTAATATATCTATTAATGACCTTGTAGGGGGCATAGAGAGTAGAATTTCAATATTTGCTGATGACACTAAACTCTGCAGGGTAATCAATACAGAGGTGGACAATTTTATATTACAGGAGGATTTATGTAAACTAGAAGCTTGGGCTGATAAATGGCAAATGAGCTTTAATGGGGATAAATGTAAGGTCATGCACTTGGGTAGAAAAAACAAGATGTATAGTTATGTGCTTAATTGTAAAACAGTGGGCAAAACTGTCACTGAAAAAGACCTGGGTGTATGGGTGGACGACAAACTCACATTTAGTGGCCAGTGTCAGGCAGCTGCTGCAAAGGCAAATAAAATAATGGGATGCATTAAAAGAGGCATAGATGCTCATGAGGAGAACATAATTTTACCTCTATATAAGTCACTAGTGCAACCACACTTAGAATACTGTGTACAGTTCTGGTCTCTGGTGTATAAGAAAGACATAACTGAACTGGAGCGGGTGCAGAGAAAAGCGACCAAGGTTATTAAGGATCTGGGGGTCTACAATACCGAGACAGGTTATTACACTTGTGGTCATTTAGTTTGGAAAAACGAAAGCTAAGGGGTGATCTTATTACAATGTATAAATATATGCGGGGACAGTACAAAGACCTTTCTAATGATCTTTTTCTCTTAGACCTGTGACGGGGACAAGGGGGCATCCTCTACGTCTGGAGGAAAGAAGGTTTAATCATAATCACAAATGCAGATTCTTTACTGTAAGAGCAGTGGAACTCTCTACAGTATGATGTTGTAATGAGTGACTCCCTACTAAAATTTAAGAAGGGCCTTGATACCTTTCTTGAAAAGTATAATGTTACAGGGTATATACACTAGATTCCTTGATAGGGCTTTGATCCAGGGAACTAGTCTGATTGCCGTATGTGGAGTCGGGAAGGCATTTGTTTCCCCAATGTGGAGCTTATTGTTTGCCGTATGGTTTTTTTGCCTTCCTCTGGATCAACATGTTAGGCTATGGGTTGAAATAGATAGACTTAAAGTCTCCCTTCAACCTTAAATACTATGTTACTACTTTATGTATTGTTGGTGGGGGTCTGACTGCTGGGACCAGCATCGATAGGTACAATAGTACTGATGAAAATAAGCAACTTTGTAATATACAGCTCTGGCAAAAATTAAGAGACCACTTTCAAATGTTCAGTTTGTCTGACTTTTCTCTTTATAGGTATAATTTTGAGTAAAATGTAAATTGTTCTTTTAGTCTACAAACGTCTGACAACATGTCTCTGAATTTCCAAGCAATACATTTTGGGGTTTTTTTTCTGAAAAGGAGGAATGATCAAAATTAAAAAAAAAACAGTGCTTTCAGACCTCAAATAATGCAAAGAAAACAAGTTCATAATCATTTAGAAACAACAATACAAATGTTCTAACTCAGGAAGAGTTCAGAAATGAATATTTTGTGGAATAAAGATGATTTTTAAAAATATCTTTCATGCGCCTTGACATGCTTGCCATCAATCTTTCACACTGCTTCTCGTGCAAAAATTTGAGTAGTTCTTCTTTGTTTGATGGCTTGTGACTAACCATCTTCCTCTTGATTATATTCCAGAGGTTTTCAATGGGATTAAGGTCTGGAGATTGGGCTGCTCATGACAGGGTTTTGATGTGGTGGTTTCTTAATTTTTGCCAGAGCTGTATCTTATCAATAGAGAGGGGCTGACACCTGGATGTTTGGGTCCGGCGGGTTCGGCCGAACAGTTACAAAAAGTTTGCGTTCGAGTACCAGAACAGTACCCGGACCTGAACCCGGACTCCATTCATTTGCATGATAGCGTGGCAAACACCCCTTCTGATCAGTGGTGCACAGTTTTTTGCACTTCAGAGAAGGACAGATGGAGTCCAGAATAATTCTGCTGCCTCTTTATAGTGAATGGTTCCCTCAGGGGTTTCATCTGTCACGTGACTCAGAGATTTAGATGGAAACTCCAAAGTAAGTGCTCAGCGTATAGCGCCAGATAAATGTGATCCCAAACATTATGTAAAATGTGCCCAATAAAAGCTTCAACTCAATCCACAAAAAAAAGCAAGTCCCCACTCAGATCTGTCATCAGAAGTATAGGGGGCATCCACGTTACTGATAGTGCAAAGGCTCTGGAAAACTAAATGGCTACTCGCTCCCCAAAAGAAATTCAGCAAATTCTCCGCTCCCAAATCCAAATGCCCCCTCCCTTCTGAGCCTCAGTGTGCCTAAACAATATTTAGCGCCCACATGATTGACATTTCTGTAGTGATGGGAGCTTGCCTAATTAACAGATGTGTGTGTTAGGCGCCGGGATTCTCCGGCTGCATGGGGTAGTTTCCCACTACACTGGAGGACTTAATATCGGTGTCCACTCGCATCGATCTTCAGCACGTTGAGCAAAGATTGGAGCAATCCCAGTGTAGACAAGGGATTCGGTTGGTCCCAAGTTTTACCAATCCTTTGGAGTCCCTGGCTCAGACGAGCGAGCCAGTGGAGGCCATGGAGGTATCTAGAGCAGAACCTAGGTCCCGTTCCGTTCGTCCATGCTCGACCTGCTTTGCAGGCAGGCAGGTCATTATCAAGTGTCCCAGGCAGCAGGGAAACAACCATGTCCAGTGGCTATCGGAGGAGGCTCACTAGACACGGCAGCTGTGTCCTCCAAATTAACCTTCAAGGTGACTCTGTCTTAAGGGTCGACCACTCACATTACTGAGGCTTGTGTGGATTCCAGGGCTGAGGGCAATTTTCTGTCTTCCACCTTTAACAGACAGCATGCAATACCCCTACTGATGCTCCCAAAGCCAGTCACCATCCGGGTGGTTAATGGGTCCACTCTATCTTCCCCAATCACTCTTCAAACCATTCCTCTTACACTCATAATCTCTCCAAAACATCAGGAGATAATTTCCTTGTTGGTCATCCCTAAGGGTATTGATGAGGTACTGTTAGGCATACCTTGGTTGCCCCACCATTTGCCTCACATAGATTGGGCTACTGGGGGCATACTGGGATGGAATAGGTCATGTGAGGAACAGTGTCTTAGGGCCCAAGTTCTGGTTGGGTCATCTGAGGTCACTTCAGATCTAACCTCTCTTCCTAAGCACTACTGGCAATATGCTGACGTGTCCTCTAAGAAGGACGCAGATACTCTTCCTCCCCATCGCCCTTATGATTGTCCTATAGACCTCATCCCAGGGGCAGAGCCTCCTTGTGGGCGTGTCTACCTTTTGTCTCTCCTAGATACCGAGGCCATGTCAGAGTACATCAAGGAGAATCTGGCTTTATTAGGAATTCAGTGTCTCCCGCTGGGGCCGGTTCTTCTTTGTCCATCACTGTCAAAAATAAATACCCTTCACCACTCATTTCTGAGCTCTTCAATAGACTACGGGTGCTAGGATCTTTACTAGGTTGGATCTGCGTGGGGCTTATAATTTAATATGTATACGTATTCCTCCATCTCATGTATCTTCCCTACCCAATCTATCTATTATGGTAAACGTCATCACGCTCTCTCCCACACCTGAAATCCGCTGCCTCTGAGTAACTCTCGACTCTGCCCTGTCCTTCAAACCACACGTCCAAACTCTTGCCATCTCCTGTCACCTCCAACTCAAAAATATTTCCAGAATCCATCCCTTCCTCAACCCTCAATCTACTAAAACTCTTGTACATGCCCTCATCATCTTCCGCCTTGACTACTGCAACACTCTCCTCTGTGGCCTCCCTGCTAACTCTCTTGCACCACTTCAGTCTGTCCTCAATTCTGCTGCCCGACTAATCCACCTCTCTCCTCGCTACTCCCGTCTCTCCCCTCTGCAAATCCCTCCATTGGCTCCCAATTCCCCAACGAATCCAGTTCAAACTACTAACACTGACCTACAAAACCATCCACAAGCTTTCCCCTCCCTATATCTCTGAACTAATCTCCCAATATATTCCCTCACGTAATCTTCAATCCTCCCAAGATCTCCTACTCTCCTCCACACTTATTCGTTCCTCACACAACTGCCTCCAAGATTTCTCCCGAATATCCCCTATCCTCTGGAATTCCATGCCTCAACACGTCCGATTATCCACCACCCTCGGATCCTTCAAACGGAACCTGAAAACCCATCTTTTCAGGAAAGCTTACAACCTGCAATAATCATTCTGCTGCCTCACCAAAGCCTGAGCTGCCGCCTCATCACCACCAGAGCTGCTGCACCCCCGACCTTCTGTCTCTTCCCCACTATCCCGTAGAATGTAAGTCCACAAGGACAGGGTTCTCTCCCCTCTGTACCAGTCTGTCATTGTAAATTTGTTTACTGTTAAAGATATCTATAACTTTGTATATAACCCCCCTTCTCATGTACAGCACCATGGAATTAATGGCGCTATATAAATAAATAATAATATTATACGAGAGGGGGACGAATGGAAGACTGCATTTAATACTCAGGACGGTCATTATGAGTACTTGGTAATGCCGTTCGGTCTCTGCAATGCTCCCACAGTCTTTCAGGACTCGTTAATGACATCTTTCGGGAGTTTTTATCCATGTCTGTTGTGGTATAACATACAAAAAGATAGCCTCACCATGTCCTATATTATGATTCAGTTCGTCTTGCAATGTAGTGGGTCTCCAGCCATTAGTGGTGACTTGCGGCTTATCATAGGAAAGAAATTTTGGTGAGGCCCAATTTTTCTTTCCTATGATAAGCCGTCTGTTGTGGTATATCTGGATGACATACTTATCTACTCTCCAGATCTTGACACTCGCCGAAGAGATGTCTGTATAGTCTTCGATCTCTTATGTGCCAATTGCCTTTTCGCCAAATTGGAAAAGTGCATGTTCTAGCAGGAGTCTCTACCTTTTCTAGAGTATATTATTTCAGCCAAGGGCTTGGCTATGGACCCTGCCAAGCTGGAGTCGGTGATGAACTGGCAGGAACCGCATTAGCGGTGCAGCGCTTTATGGGGTTTATCAACTATTACCACCAATTCAATCCCCACTTCTCTATCGTAGCAGCTCCATTGGTAGCCCTTGCCCTCACTGAGAAGGGAGCTAATCCTAAGCAGTGGTGTGAGGAGGTCTCTATGGCCTTTACTTCCCTGAAGTTTCACTTCGATAGGGTGCCTGTGCTACATCGGCCCAATGTGGATAAGCCCTTCTGTTATGAGTTCATTTTCCCCTTCACCATTGAGGTCTGATGAACTCCCTCTTCTGGTGAAGGAAGGTAGTGAGGCTGATTACCAAGCACCTGAGCTGGGAGAGGATGACTGGTCGACGGGGATCTCTGACTGGATATAAGGCAGCCGACGCCCTTCTGCCTCGCTGGTGATTTCTCTGTGGAATTCTAGGAGACCAGTCTGATTCCTGCTCCTCAAAAGCTAAGTTTTCTGCTTTGCCTTTTTGCATTTGTGTTTTGCTTTTAGTTTGCCTTGCTTTTCTGGATTCTGCCATTCCCTGCTGGGGTGAGCTGAATTCCTTTTTTGTCAGTTTGCTCTGTCTTCAGAAAATACCTGAGTACTGACATAGTCTTTTTGAAGCCTAGTGTCTTCAGGGCCTTTTTCCCGGTCAGTCTGTTGGCTCTTAATTTGATAGGGTTTTTCGCGGATTGCAGACAGCAGCTTTCCTATCCTGTCCTATCTAGTTAGCTTAGGCCCCATCATCTGCTCAGTCTATCTTTCTATCTGTGTTAGTGTTAGTGTTTTTTCTTTTGCTTCACCGTCATTATATGTTGGGGGCTGCCTATTGCTTTGGGGTCTGCTCTGGGGCAGTTTAGATTTCCCTTTCTGTCTTTAGGCTAGGCAGTTCTCTGGCTGTGATCGAGAGGTCTAGGGCATCGTAGGAACCCCCCACGGCTACTGCTAGTTGTTGTTGATAGGTTCAGGGGTCTGCAATCCGATAGCTGCCAACTTCTCTGGTTTTCTGGACTTAGCTAGCATTTCTGTTTTTGCCTCCTACGGTGACTCATTCATAACACCCTTCATCCTGGAAGTGGATGCCTCTTCCATTAGTATGGGAGCAGTCCTGTACCAGAAGGATGATCAAGGTCAGAAACATCCTTGTTTCTTTTTTTCTAAGACCTTCCCACCGGCAGAGAGGAATTATTCTATTGGGGTCAGGGAGTTACTGGCGATGAAGTTGACTTTCTCGGAGTGGAGACACCTCCTAGAGGGAGCTCGGCTTCCCTTCTAGGTTTTCACGGACCACAAAAATCTCTACTTGCAGACGGCTCCACAGATGAATTCTCGCCAGGCCAGGTGGTCAGTATTCTTTTCTTGGTTGAATTTCACCATCCATTTTCTGTCTGGTGAGAAGATTTTACATGCCAATGCCCTGTCCCATTCTGTAGTCTCATCTGAGGAGGGGGATGAGCCACGGCTAATAGTCCCTTTGGAGAGTCTTCGAACGATGGCTCCGGTGTCGCTAGAGCAAGGGCCTCCAGGCAAATCTTATATACCACCTAACCTGCAGCCGGAGGTCCTCTCTTGGGCACACACTTCCAAGTTAGGAGGGCATTTCGGCATCAAGAGGACCACTCAGCTTTTGGTGAGGTCTTATTGGTGGTCTCAGATGGCACGTGATTTGAGGGACTACATTCAAGCTTGTGTCTTGTGTGCCAGGATTTGGCCTTCCAGGCTTGCTTCATCCCTTGCCACTGGCAGATATGCCCTGGGAGATGGTCGGGAAGGACTTTGTTGTGGACTTGCCTAAGTCCCGTAACTACAGGGTTATTTGGGTACTAGTCACCTACCATTTTTCCAAAATGGTGCATCTGGTCCTTCTTCCACGCATACCATCTGCACGGACCTTGGTAGTACTATTCTTTAAGCATATTTTCTGCCTTCATGGGATGCCTGACAAGATTGTCAGTGACCGGGGTCCCCAGTTCACTTCACGGTTCTGGAGAGAGCTTTGTTGGCTGCTTAGCGTAGAGCTCAATCTCTCTGTTGGAGATGACCAATCAGACTCTGGTCACATATTTATGGCATTTTGTGTCAGCCAGGCATGACGACTGGGTGTCCTTGCTGCCTTGGGCGGAGTTTGCTCTGAATAATGCCTGTTATGATTGAGTCACCGTAGGAGGCAAAAATAGAAATGCTAGCTAAGTCCAGAAAACCAGAGAAGTTGGCAGCTATCGGATTGCAGACCCCTAAACCTATCAACACAACTAGCAGTAGCCGTGGGGGGCTCCTACGATGCCCTAGGCCCCTCGATCACAGCCGGAGGACTACATAGCCTAAAGACAGAAAGGGAAATCTAAACTGCCCCAGAGCAGACCCCAAAGTAAAAGGCAGCCCCCCACATATAATGACGGTGAAGCAAGAAGAAAGAACAAAACACAGACAGAAAGATAGACTGAGCAAAGATGGGGCCCACGCTAGCTTAGATAGGAAAGGACAGGAAGGCTGCTGTCTGCAATCCGTGAAAAACCCTAAGAAAATAAGAGCCAACAAACTGACAGTAAAAAAGGCCCTGAAGACGCTAGGCTTCAAAAAAGCTATGTCAGTACTCAGGAATATTCTGAAGACAGAGCAACAGGCAAAAGGAGATTCAGCTAACCCCAGCAAGGAATGGCAGAATCCAGAAAAGCAAGGAAAACAAAACACTAATGCAAAAAGGCAAAGCAGAAATCTTAGCTTTAGATGAGCAGGAATCAGACTGGTTTCCTAGAAGTCCACAGAGAAATCACCCGCAGGCCAGAAGGGCGTCGGCAGCCTTATATCCGGTCATTAACTCCACTCAGCCAGTCATCATCATCAGCCCCAGGTGTTTGACAATCAGGCTCACTACCTTTCTTCACCAGAAGAGGGAGTTCCTCGGGCCTCAGTAGTGAAGGGGAAAATGAACTCACAACAAATGCCTTTTCTGACTCCACTGGAAAGACGCCGTTTCTCCAAAACTATGGTCAGCAGCCGCGGGTCTCATCTTCTGAACCTAGGGTGATGGACTGGGCAGTGTAGGCTCATGACATTTGGGACTGCATGCAGGATGCCATCAAGATTTCTAAGAAGAGAATGAGAGTATCCACCGACGAGCATCGTCGTCCAGGTCTGGTCTTTGCTCTTGGTGATTTAGTAGGGCTGTCAGCTCGTAACATTAGGCTGTGTGTAGAGTCCACTAAATTTGCTCCCCGCTACCTAGGTCCTTTCAAGGTCCTTGAACACGCACCTTCCATGGTCGGACGTCATCTGCTCTGGTGATGTGGCAGCTCTGGATTGGTCCTCAGGCGATGTCAGCATGAGTGTTTGGGGTGGAGCTTTAGGTATAAAAGGCTCCCAGCGATGCCCACAGGTGCACGAGTATCATTCACGCTATGTGTGTGTATGGGACATTGCAGCAGTATGATCTTTGCCAGCATGTGCTCAGGGTTGGCGGTAAGCCGTTTATTTGTGTGAATTCAGGTCTGGTGTATAGCCATTAGAATTCCGACACCTTCGGAGAGGTGTTGAGTGCATTCGCTGTTTGTTTGATCACTGCTTGCCTTTTACCTCGTGAGCGGGCTACTTATCCCTGTGAGGTTAACAGGGGTTTGTAGCTAGCATCATACCTCTTTACTTTGCACCAAGCTGCATCGTTCTGTGCAGAGGCAGCTCTATTTCTGTGTTCACCTCTCTGAGTAGCTATCAGAATTGGGTAATTTGCATTCTGTTCACATAGGGTGATGTTTAACCCCGTGTGTTCTTTGAGATCGCTCGCTGCATGGTTCCGCCATTACTCACTAGCAGCAGGTTAACATCTCTGCACGGTGGACCCCGGGTTGCGATTGCACTTTATTAGTTATTTTTATTTAATGTGATCTGCCAACCCTAGCAACGTGTCTCCAGAAGCATGGGCTGGGCATAATGTATTGGTGACTGCAACGTACTGAGCACTACAGCATACTGGTCACTACCACTGCAGTTTGCAATTTTCACTCTGCAACATCCCCTGCTACCTGTTTCTGGAAAACACCCATGGAGTGAAAATCATCACTACATCTGTAGATAAATTCCCAAAGGGTTATAATTGTGGTCCCTTATGGGGGATTCTGCTGCTCTGGCATCTCAGGGGCTCTGCCAAGGTAACATGGCACCCTCAAATAAGTAGAGCAAAATCTGCACTGTAAAATGGCATTACTTCCCTTCTGAGCTTTGCACTTTGCTTCAAAAGTAGTTTTTGACGACAGATGGGATTTCAGTGAACTCAGGAGAAATTGCACAACAAATTTAGGGGTCCATTTTCTCCCTTTGTCCTTGTGAAAATAAAAATTTGTAGCTAAAAAAGATTTTTGTGGGAAAAAATGATTTTTTTTTTTCATTTTCACGGTTAACATTATAAACTTCTATGAAGCACCTGTGGGTTCAAGGTGCTAAATACATATCTAGATAAGTTCCCTAAGGGGCCTAGTTTCCAAAACGGTGTCACTTGTGGGAGGTTTCCACTGTTTAGGCACATCAAGGGCTCTCCAAACGCAACATGGCAAATGCTAATTATTCCAGGATATTTTACATTTATAAAGTCAAATGGCATTCGTTTCCTTCCAAGCCCTGCCGTGCAGCCAAACAGTTGTTTTCCTCCAAATATTAGGTATCTGCGCATTCAGGAGAAATTGCACAACAAATTGTATGGAGAAATTTCTCTTGTTACCCTTATGAAAATGCAAAATTTGGAGCTAAAAAAGATTTTTCTGGGAAAAATGTGATTTTTTATTTTCACGGCTTGACATGATAAGCTTCTGTGAAGCATCTGTAGGTTCAAGATGCTTAATATACATCTACATAAGTTCCCTAAGGGGTCAAGTTTCCAAAATGGTGTCACTTGTGGGGGTTTCCACGGTTTAGGCACATCAGGGGCTCTCCAAACATGATATGATGTCTGCTAATTATGCCAGCAAATTTTACATTCAAAATGTGAACTTGCACTCCTTCCCTTCCAAGCCCTGCCATGTGCCCAAACAGTAGATTTCCCCCACATATGGGGTACTGGTATGTTCAAGATAAATTGCACAACAAAATGTATGGTCAATTTTCTCCAGTTACCCTTGAAAAAGTAAAAAAAAAAATTGGTCTAAAGGGAAATTCTTGTGAAAGAAAAGTAAATGTTTACTTTTTTCTTCCACATTCCAAAAATTTCTGTGAAGCACGTGAAGGGTTAATAACTTTCTTGAATGTAGTTTTGAGTACCTTGAGGGGTGCAGCTTTTAAAATGGTGCCATATTTTGGCATTTTCTGTCATATAGACCCCTTAAAGTCACTTCAAATGTGAGGTCTTCCCTAAAAAATTGGTTTTGCTAATTTTTTGTAATAGTGAGAAATCGCTGTTCAACTTTTAACCCTTATAACTTCCTAACAAAAAAAATATGTTTCCAAAATTGTGCTGATGTAAAGTATACATGTGGAAAATGTTTTTTATTAACTATTTTGCGTGACATGACTCTGATTTAGGGGCATAAAAATTTGAAAATTGCTAAATTTTCAAAATGTTTGCCAAATTTCCGTTTTTTCACAAATAAACTCAAGTCATGTGAAAGAGTCTCAGAATCAGTGGGATCCATTGAAGTGTTCCAGAGTTATGACCACATAAAGTGAGAGTGGTCAGAATTGTAAAAATTGGCCTGGTCAGGAAGGTGAAAACAGGCTTTAGGGTGAAGGGGTTAAATAATGTCCTTTTATAGTCAACTGTCTGCTGGACACCTGTTTAATGAATAATTAGACTATCTATGGTTAATTGTTTGTTACGGTAATTAGAATTTTGTAGTCTAAACTTGTGTAGCCTAAACTAAGCTCCTAAGACTTTCATTGGGGTGTACTCATTTTTGCAATCGGGTCTTGAATTAATCTATTAGTAAAATCACTTTTTTGAGTGTGCAAAATAGCAAATCTTGTTTCCAATCAATGGTACAAATTTTGTACGAGTATCTTGTAGTATGGTGTCCCATAGAAAAAGTCAATTCTGAAAGGAAACTAAAGGTTTTCTGACAAATTTGTTGAGGTGCACTCATTCATGCTAAGAACCGTAGGTCAGTATAGAAACCTTATTGTACTGTTTCAACTAAGATGTCAACTATAAGTATCGATGACTCTATGTGAATTTTACTTTATTACTGTTAGGGTATGTTCACATTATGTTTTTCCCAGTGGTCAAAAACGTCCATTTTTCACCTGGAAGACAATTTAGGAATCGCTCCTTGTATCTAGTATTTTCTCAGCATTTTTTTTATTCTGAAACATTTTTGATAACGCTTTTGTTGTAATTCCTTGAGGGTAAGGAGGAGTTGTCGATTTCTGGATGTTTTTGACATCTATTAAGCAATACATAGAATGTTAGTATTTTGTTAAGCAAAAGCATCCAGCAATTTTTTATACTTCCGATAGACATCTATTGAAAAGTATGGAGTATCTTCTTGTGGAAATTGTCTAAAAAATGGACATGTCACCTCTCTTAAAACTTGTCCCCAGTTTTTGAGCCTATGAACAAATGCCACCCCCTTTAACTTCTCCTGTGCTGCATTCCACAAATGTATCTGTCAGCTCCTGACTCCCCCTGTATGCCCCCAAAAATACCATTTGATATGATCCAGTGCTGTATGTAAATATGAGTGGTCTGGTCTGATGGGCGTCTTTGCTGCAGCGTACGTCCCTAATCGCGTCCTGCTTTGAGTGATGTGATGCGTCATCCACATAACGTACTGAGAGCTTGCGCAGTAGCCTCACAGGATCGCGCAGGCGCACTCTGCTCTGCCCTAGTGGGAGCAGAACATCAAACAGCACTGTACAAGCGTATTGTGATGTCATTTGAATGAGGCTACTGCACAGGCACCAGATCTCGGTTCTCCATTCACATCAATCACAACTATGTGCTTGCACATTGCTATTTTATGCTCTGTTCACAGTAGGGCAGAGCAGAGTGCACCTATGCGGTCCTGTGAGGCTACTGCGCAGGCGCAAACTCTAGGTTTGCTATGTGGATGATGCATCACATCAATCAAAGCAGGAGGACGCGATTAGGAGTAGGGAGAAGGGACATACGCTGCAGCAAAGATGCCCATCAGACCGGACCAATCATATTTACATACAGAGAGGGAGCGTATCAAATGGTATTTTTGGGGGCATACAGGGGGAGTCAGAAGCAGACAGACACATTTGTGGAATGCAGCACAGGAGCAGTTAAAGGTGGTGACATTTGTTCATAGGCTCAAAAACTGGTGACAGGTTCCCTTTAAATCCTTGGCGTTTCTGAAAGGCTGAAGCATTTAAAAGATGCTCAAAAGCCTGAATATTTGAATAGCAAGTCATTTTTCCATTAAAATGAATAGGAAGATTCTTTTTGAGCTGTTTATGAGCACCTTTTCCATCATTTTTTGGAACAGATCCGTTCAGAAAACACAGGATAAAACTATGTGAACATATCCTTAGAGTTGGCTATCAGACTTACTTAAGTTCTGGGTCCTCTTTGTCTTCTTTACTTGGGAATGCTTTAATACCACTTTTTCTGGCCCGAGGACAGCCTGATAAACTGTGGATATAATTGAAATTATTAGGGTAGCCAATGAAAATTGTGATTGGCCAAAGCCCAAACAGAAAGCTAATTTACCTTCTGTGAGAAGCATAATTTCCAGTGACATGTCCAGATCCATCACAGCCAGGGGTTGGACACCTAAAAACATGCAGATCCTTGCCGTTAAGGATATATATATTTGTTTTCATACTTTTATTCCATTATTATGTCTAAAAGCATGTTCCTTTTGTGTTTATAGCTCTTCAACTATATATCCCACTGATAACTGATTATTGAAAGGCCCAACATTTAGAACCTCCTTAGATGTCAAAACCAGTAGGACCTGGTCTCTCTTCCGGTGCAGAAGTGAGATGTGCACCAACAGTCAATCGAGGTCTTTTGATTATTAGTGATGCTTATCGATTCTAATGGAGACTGAACACAAATCAGGCCCTTCCATTCTCCAGATTGAAGGTAGTCCCATCACTAACTTTGATATTTTATTAAGAAATGTTTTCAGTAATATGTGAACTGGTAAGCAAAATATGCGTTACTTACCAAATGTAGGTTGTTAAACAGTTTAAATGGTTTACACATACTAGTTCTATTCATGCTTCTTTAGGGATAGAACTTGTATGCAGTATGGTCTGTAGGGCATTTTACATGTCTGATTTTTTTCACAGAGTGTTCTGTGAAAAATTGTAGATAAATGTCTGACAATGATCTAAAATTGGGAATGCAAGTCTATTGGTCCGTGAAAATAATGGACAACACTTGGATGTCATCCGATTGTTTTTTGTTTTTCATGGACTGCTAGAGAAGGTAGAAAAACTTTTCTTTTCTCATTGAAGAAAAACTGATAAAACTATGAACAAAATCACTGATGAAGCTAGAACTATTTTTTATTGTACATGAAAAATGCATGTCTGAATAAGCCCTAAATCTTCAAACTATGATGGATGACCACTCTTTTGATTTGTCAATATTGTCTTATCCATTTTTGTATGGTTATTCCACTCACATTTATTTAATCTCAAAATTTCTTGCCTGAGATGCTTTTTATAATTTCAACAATGTGTCACGGATGTGTCAGAGGCTGCAGACCATTGCACTGCATCTGTCTGCAGAAGGTCTCGGTTGTTTGCTTTGGAGATTAGTGTCCACTTCCCCCAGTGCTAATGACCACACCTGGACTTGGGTGTTTATAACTCCCTACTTCCTGTTGGGAGGTGCGGGTGTTATTTCCTATTTGCACTTCTCTGTTGAAGCTTGGAGCTGTAGCAGACACCCTGGTTTCATTTATCCTTACTGTCTTTAGTGTTAGTGGGATTGACTAGCATTTATCCTGTCCTTCCCAGTGCAGGGTTTATCGCCAGGGTCACACAGGGACTAGGTATCTTGCTCGGCGATTGGTGCGGAACCTATATAAGGATGGTATGACAGACAGGTTGATGTTAGACCAGTTCAGGGGTCTCCACTTCTCTAGTGTTTTGTTCCCCTTCCCTTATCCCTTTGTGTTGCACTTAGTCTATCCTACACTGTGTGTGACACAAAGGGAGTGTGTTTTATTTTACTGAAGAGTCATAAATTGCTGAGCACGCCAGAACATTTGTCTAGTAATGTAAGTATGATGCTGTTATGAACTATAGCTCGGAACATGGCCTGTCTCTTTCATAATAATTGTTTACTCTGCATATACCTAAGTGGTGTTACGTGTATTAATTCTTTAGGCCACATTAACACTTTTAGTATTTGGTCAGTATTTTTCATCAGTATTTGTAAGCCAAAACCAGTAGTGGGTGATAAAAACAGAAAAGGTGACGTGTTTCTATTGTACTTTTTCTCTGATTGTTCCACTCCAGTATTTGGTCACTATTTGTAAGCCAAAATCAGAACATGTGAATGTGGCATCAGCGTCATCCTCCAATGTGTCCCTGGTCTCCTTCATACAGTACAGGTGATGATTGTGTTAAACAGCTGACACCTGAGAGTGATTACTGGAATTGCAGGGTCATGATGGTGTTGTCATGGTAGTTGGTGTCTCTTGAACGCACCCATGTCTGCTATGCTTGAGTCCCTATGAAGTTCAGCCTGCAGCCATAAGCCATTACAGTCACCAGTTTTGTCATGTGTCAATTAAAACTATCACCTTATTCAGTCCCTGTGCTGCATTCCATAAATGGTTATATAACCTCCTGACTCCCCCTGTATTCCCCCAAAAAACCTTTTAATGCTCTCCTGCCCTGTATATTAATCCTGTTGGTCTAGTCCTAGGGGGGTCCATTCTGGGCTCTCTATCCCTCCTTCCGGCTGCTACTCACCTTCCTCCTGCTTTGATTGACATGTGTGACGCCTACTGAGTCATCCATATAGCCGGGCAAAATCCCAAGCCTGCGCAGAGAAATCACCATCTCGCACCTATGCACTATGTTCTGCCCTAGTGTGGACAGAGCCAAAAACATCATTGCTCATATGTTGGCACATTTCTTTTGGGCTCACAAATCGGAACTATTTTGCTGCCTTTACTGATATTTTCGGCTCTGCCCACAGTAGGGCAGAGCACGGTGCGCAGGAGCGAGCAGGTGATTTCTCTGTGCAGGTGTGGTATTTCTCTTGGCTATTTGGATGACACAGGGCACATGCCTATCAACGCAGGAGAATGGCGAGCTGCAGCCAGGAGGAGGGATAGAGAGCCCAGAATGGATGCAACTCGGACCGTACCGACAGGACTAACATACAGCGCGGGAGAACTTTAAAAGGTTTTCAGGTGGTATACAGGGGGAGTCAGGGGGTCATTTAACTATTTATTTAATGCAGCTGTAGGGAAGGTGACCTGACGGACGGACGGACTAGTCAGAGTGAAGAAAGATAGGTTTGCACAGTGTAGGTAGGAGTCAGTGATTACAGTGGGGAAACAACTAGGAAAGTGTAGTGGACGTGCAGTACCTTGGGATGACCATTAGATGGCAGGGAGGAGTGTGAGCAAAGGACTTTACAGCAGCTTAGGGCTTTAGAAACCGTTGGTCATGGGGGGCGTGGTGACAGTTAGAGTGACAGTTTCAAGGAACCGGGAGAGTTATAAATACTGAGGGAGGGTTCCAGAAGGTTCCAGTCCCCAGGGGGAGCTCAGGTGACAGGAGGACTACGCCAGTCTGTGTGCCCTGAGGAGAATCCGACCAAGGGGACTGAGGGGAGGAAACGTCAGGGGGGTGGTCCTGACAGGAAAGGACCGCAGCAGAGACGAGGCTCTGGGTGAAGGACACCGTATGTAACACGACGACTGAGCAGTAGAAGCGCTGTTGGTTTACGGGCCTATGGCGGCCACAGTGACGGACCTGTCAGGAGCGTCGACAGTAAAGGAGGGGACGGTGTGTGCAGACACATCCCTAGTGTACGGTGTGAGAAGCGGCTCTGGAAATGGAGGGCCGCGAGGTGTGCCGTCAGTCGGACGGCCAGCGTGAATAAACTTGGACCTGTTGCACCCAGAATCTGCCTCCATCGTGTCTCTGTTATCATCTCTGCGCGGTAAGAAGTGGGACCACCCCCTATCATCCCCCAGCTCGGCCCACTACCGACACTACATTTGGCGTAGTCGGCAGGATAGACGCCGCTAATACATCATCTTCTGCGGCAGGCCTGCCTCAAAGACTGGAAAAGGACTTGGACTACTCTGTTTGGATTACAATTACCTGTGGATTACAAATGACCTACCTGTGGAATACAAATGGGAAGCGCTGTGGCGGATCTGTGTGGCCAGCAGAGGATCCGGGGCGGTACCAGGTACTGTGCAGTATGGCGGTGTTGCTTCAGCGCAGAGGAGAGGTCCGGGTGTTTGCAGTCATGTTGAATGGACTGGGACCCCCTCCAACGTATCCCAAAAGGAAGCAGTATGTGCCTGGAGATCGACGCTTCCATATATTGGACCCTGACAGGAGGGTGGAGAGGCCTGCCGACACCTCACCTCACTGAGGGAGTGGCACAGAAGAAAAACTTGGCTGCGGCTGTCTGATGCCATTCGAGTGCTGCCCAACGGACGGTATGAGACTCTGCAGGTGTCGGGGCATCGGCCGCCTAGAGTGGCAGTGGCGGCAGGGGATGGAGCTGTGCCAGAAGTCGCCCTCAGAGCCACGGGAGAGCAGCGGGATGCTGAGCTGGGGAGCGGAGCCTGAGCGGAGTCAGCGAGAACGGCCGCCACCAATACCAGCAGAGGACTTCTCAGCGGAGCCCCCGAGTTTGGGGGAAAGACCCGCGGGACAGTGGAGCGAGGGACGGAGGCTGCTGGTGAAGCCGCGTATTGATGTGATGGAGGCCGCAGCGCCGGGGAAGGTGAGAGTACCCCCGGCACCACCAGTGCCTCCGCCAGCGGCCCTCATCATTCCGCCGCAGCACGCTGCCCCCTGCGCACCGGAAGGCCTGGGTACATCGGGCCCAGTGGTGTATGCAGAGTTGTGCGAGGCCCCTGCTCAAGTCCCTGAGGTACCCCGCCTGGAGCCGCCAGTGTGGAAGTCATCCAAAGAAGACGCTGCTGCGTTCCCCCTGCTGATAGCAGCTGCGTCGTTGGAACCGGCCGTTACTCCGGCTCCATTGGAAGTAGTGGATGCGGCCTGTCCTGAGGCCGCGGTTATGCCGCTGCTGAAGTCGACTGTGGCCGACTTAGTGGGCCTTGTGATTCCAGCCTCCAAGGACCCGGTTGTCCCCATTTGCCACCTGGCCCCAGCGGCTGTTGAGCCGCAAAAATCATCGGCCGCCTCTGATCCACGTCCTTCTTCGGTTAAGTCCCGCCCACCGGACTCCAGGGCTCATGCCGGACCCTCTGTTTGGGTCGCAGGAGTTATAGAGAAGAAGAGGGCCAGGGGGCACGAAGTCTGGAACCTGCTCCATGAGAGGGGAGAGGCTGGCATGGCGGCTGCACGACCCCCGGGACGGCTCGTTTATACTATCTTGCAGAAAGGGACACTTCTTGCATCCTGGGAGCTCCACGGTTGTGGGGTCCCATACTACTGACCACCGAAAGGAGGATTGAACTGTCAGGAGTTCGTTGCACCGTTGTGCAGGTCAAAAGGACAGTTCGCGGTCAGCTTTTAAAAAAAAAAGAAATGTTTATCTGTGATTTTTATGTCTGTTTTTCTATGTTCCTCTTACAGGATAGATTGTGTTTACTTTTTAGACTGACAGAGCGCGGGATACTTAGAAGAGAGGGAGTGTCCATGTCCAAGGAAGGGAGGAGGAAAGGAGACATGCAATGTTATGTTATATTTTGGTTTTAAAAGCAAGAAAAAAAAAAAAATTATAAAAATGGGTAATTGTGCTATTATAAAGTTGTTTAATGTATAATATGCCAAAGTAAATGCAACAGGTCCGGGTAAGGGAAGGTCTGCGGGACCAAAGGAAAGTGTGAGATCCAGTAGGGATCTAAGAGTTGAGGAGGTCTGGGAGACCGGGACGCCGACCATGACATGTAATTGAAAGAAGGAAAATGAGTTGGAAGACGTGAGAAAGACAGCCGTCCTAGGTCAGGTCCCCAACACCACGGACACCCCTGAAGAAGGAAAGGCGGGCACCGGCAATGATCTGGTAGGTGAGTGGCCTCGATCATGGCGTACCGGATAGTGAAAGGTAACAGTAGGGGAGAGTAGGGGAAAGATACACGCCGTAGAGAGAATACGGGTGTACCTTGCCCAATTTGAAAGACGTTGTCATGTGGCGTGCACGCTGGTGAGTAGCAGTAGGCTGCTCAGAGCATAGTGCTCCCAGTATGGTTCGGCCCCCGCAGATAGTGGGTTTGGCTCAACTTCTGGTCCGACAACAGAATGTAGGTGTAGATTCAGAACGACGAAGGCAGGGATGACGATTGTCGAGGACGACAATGGACAAAGGAAGGGGGAGTGTAGGGAAGGTGACCTGACAGACGGACGGACTAGTCAGAGTGAAGAAAGATAGGTTTGCACAGTGTAGGTAGGAGTCAGTGATTACAGTGGGGAAACAACTAGGAAAGTGTAGTGGACGTGCAGTACCTTGGGATGACCATTAGATGGCAGGGAGGAGTGTGAGCAAAGGACTTTACAGCAGCTTAGGGCTTTAGAAACCGTTGGTCATGGGGGGCGTGGTGACAGTTAGAGTGACAGTTTCAAGGAACCGGGAGAGTTATAAATACTGAGGGAGGGTTCCAGAAGGTTCCAGTCCCCAGGGGGAGCTCAGGTGACAGGAGGACTACGCCAGTCTGTGTGCCCTGAGGAGAATCCGACCAAGGGGACTGAGGAGAGGAAACGTCAGGGGGGTGGTCCTGACAGGAAAGGACCGCAGCAGAGACGAGGCTCTGGGTGAAGGACACCGTATGTAACACGACGACTGAGCAGTAGAAGCGCTGTTGGTTTACGGGCCTAAGGCGGCCACAGTGACGGACCTGTCAGGAGCGTCGACAGTAAAGGAGGGGACGGTGTGTGCAGACACGTCCCTAGTGTACGGTGTGAGAAGCGGCTCTGGAAACGGAGGGCCGCGAGGTGTGCCGTCAGTCGGACGGCCAGCGTGAATAAACTTGGACCTTTTGCACCCAGAATCTGCCTCCATCGTGTCTCTGTTATCATCTCTGCGCGGTAAGAAGTGGGACCACCCCCTATCATCCCCCAGCTCGGCCCACTACCGACACTACACAGCACAGGCTCTGAATAAGATGATAGTTTTAGTTGACATATGATAAAAGTGGTGACCCGTTCCCTTTCATAATTATCTAATCGCATGCTACAAGAAGTAATGCAATACAAAGTATAAGCAATCAATCTCAGGTGCAAGACCCCTAAGAGGACTAATACAAAATGTTAAAAACATTGAAAAAAACGAATGAAATTATAAAATGCCAGAATCTAAAAATGTAAATTCCACCCGTTTCACAAAGCAAAAATAACCAAGTCTAAAAAATTTAAAAAGTATATATTTATTAATGCTACAGGTGTATTTGTTTTGATGATTATAACATCAAACTATTTCCCCAGATGGAAAATCCAAAAATGTGGACTGAAACCATAAAAGTTTTCCAGAACACACAACCAGAACCATAGAAACAATTGGTTTTGTTTAAAATGATTTTTTATTAATTAATATTAAAAATGAACCAATTAGTAAAAAAAATCATGTACAAGGTGCCTCAAATAAGGGGAATACAGCCACCACAATACAGTAAATTAATGGACACATCCAGCACTAAAATCTCCAAGGTTACAGTAAAAATTAGTATAACATATGAATTAATGATGTAGGCTATACTGAATAAATATACACACTTTTAAAAATTAACGCAAGGGAAAATAGTGAGAACAAGTATAAATACCTTTGCTAATAAGTTTTTCCCATAAGCTCAATTACCAAACAATTCTAAATTGATGGTACAAACTATACTGGATCTCTATAGGAACCCTTAGCAAGTATAGCATAGATATTGCTGAAAATCAGTGCAAGTGCCTGCAAAATAAATTTTGCCATAGAATTATCCACCAAGCAGGTCCATATAAAAGAGATCACAAAGTATAATTACCTATACCAAATAGCAGGTCTGTAAGAGTCCAAGAAAAGTGCTGTATGCTAGTGGCGTTTCCCCCACCCCAGCGCACGTTTCGTTACTTCTTCCTCATGTCCCCTGAGGAAGAAGTAACGAAATGTGCGTTGGGGTGGGGGAAATGCCACTAGCATTTTCAGCAATATCTATGCTATACTTGCTAAGGGTTCCTATAGATATCCAGTATAGTTTGTACCATCAATTTAGAATTGTTTGGTAATTGAGCTTATGGGAAAAACTTATTAGCAAAGGTATTTATACTTGTTCTCACTATTTTCCCTTGCTTTAATTTTTAAAAAAGTGTGTATACTTATCCAGTATAGCCTACATCATTAATTCATATGTTATACTAATTTTTACTGTAACCTTGGAGATTTTAGTACTGGATGTGTCCATTAATTTACTGTATTGTGGTGGCTGTATTCCCCTTATTTGAGGCACCTTGTACATGATTTTTTTTACTAATTGGTTCATTTTTAATATTAATTAATAAAAAAATCATTTTAAACGAAACCAATTGTTTCTATGGTTCTGGTTGTGTGTTGTGGACAACTTTTATTGCTTCAGTCCACAATTTTGTATTTTCTGTCTTGTTTTGAACCTTATGGTACTTTAACCCCTTTCTGACATCCGACGTACTATCCCGTCCATGGGACCCGGGACCCTATGCCCATGGACGGGATAGTACGTCTAGCGCGATCAGCGGGGCCCACGTGGTGAGCGCCGCTGATCGCGGCTGGGTGTCAGCTGATTATCACAGCTGACACCCGGCACAATGTGTCAGGGGCGGTCACAGACCGCCCCCGACACGTTAACCCCTTGCACACGCGATCAAACATGATCGCGGTGTACCGGGGGTTAAAGGGAAGCATCGGCAGGGAGGGGGCTCCCTCCGTGCTTCCCTGAGCCCCCCACGGCAGCGCAATGTGCAGCGCTGCTGCGGGGGGCTCCTTTCCTGCAGGCCCCCGAATCCAAGATGGTGACGGGGGCCTTCGGGGGCCTGCAGGAAGCTGGCTTCCTCAGTGCCTGCAAAGCGCAGGCAAGAGGAAGTCTTTTTCAATGCCTGTGACAGATTGCTGATCTGTCACAGTGACCTGTGATGTGACAGATCAGCGATCTGTCACAGGACAGTGATGTCCCACCTGGGACTATTTAATAAAGTTAAAAAAAATTAAAAAAAGTGTTAAAATAATAAAAAAAAATCGCCAAATAAATTAGGAAAAAAAAAAAATATTCCCCCAAATAAATCCATTTTTTGGAAATAAAAAAAAACAAAATAAAAGTACACATATTAGGTATCACCGTGTCCGTAACGACCCGCCCTATAAAACTGTCCCATTAGTTAACCCCTTTAGCGAACCCCTTAAAAAATAAAAATAAAAAACGAAGCAAAAAATAATGATTTATTATCATACTGCCAAACAAAAAGTGTAATAACGCGCGATCAAAAAGACGCACATAAATATCCATGGTACCGCTGAAAACGTCATCTTGTCCCGCAAAAAAAGAGCCATGACACAGCATCATCAGCGAAAAAATAAAAAAGTTATAGCTCACAGAATAAAGCAATGCAAAAATAATTATTTTTTATATAAAATAGTTTTCATTGCATAAAACCGACAAAACATAAAAAAACGACCTAAATGAGGTATCGCTGTAACCGTACTGACCCGAAGAATAAAAGCGCTTTATCAATTTTAACGCACGCGGAACGGTGTAAACGCACTCCCCCAAAAGAAATTCATGAAACGCTGGTTTTTGTTCATTTTGCGTCCCAAAAATCGGAATAAAAAGCGATCAAAAAATGACACGTGCCCGAAAATGGTACAAATAAAAACGTCAACTCGTCCAGCAAAAAATAAGACCTCACATGACTCGGTGGGTCAAAATACGGAAAAATTATAGCTCTCAATATGTGGTGATGCAAAAACTATTTTTACAATAAAAAGCGTCTTTTAGCATGCGACAGCTGGCAAACATAAAAACCGCCATAAATAGTAAATCAAACCCCCCCGTTATCACCCCCTTAGTTAGGGAAAAATAATAAAATAAAAAAATGTATTTATTTCCATTTTTCCATTAGGGTTAGGGTTAGGGCTAGGGTTAGGGCTAGGGCTAGGGTTAGGGTTAGGGTTAGGGTAGGGTTAGGGTAGGGTTAGGGTTAGGGTTAGGGCTAGGGTTAGGGTTAGGGTTAGGGCTGAGATTAGGGTTAGGGGTGTGTTGGGGTTCGGGTTGGAGTTAGAATTGTGGGTTTCCACGGTTTGGGCACATCAGGGGCTCTCCAAATGCAACATGGCGTCTGATCTGAATTCCAGCCAATTCTGAGTTGAAAAATTCAAATGGTGCTCCTTCCCTTCCAAGCTCGGCCATGCGCCCAAACAGTGTTTTACCCCCAGATGTAGGGTATTAGCCTACTCAGGACAAATTGCAAAACAATTTTTGGGGTCCAATTTCTCCTGTTACCCTTAGGAAAATAAAAAATTGGGGGCAAAAATATCATTTTTGTGGAAAAAAATGATTTTTTTATTTTCACGTCCGAGCGTTATAAACTTCTGTGAAGCACTTGGGGGTTCAAAGTGCTCACCACACATCTAGATACGTTCCGTGGGGGGTTTAGTGTCCAAAATGGGGTCACTTGTGGGGAGTTTCAATAGTTTAGGTACATTAGGGGCTCTCCAAACGCACATGACACCCGCAGACCATTCCATCAAAGTCTGCATTCCAAAACGTCACTGCTTCCCTTCCGAGCCCCGACGTGTGTCCATACAGTAGTTTTCTCCCACATATGGGGTGTCAGCGTTCTCATGACAAATTGGACAACAACTTTTGGGGTCCAATTTCTCCTGTTACCCTGGGGAAAATGAAAAAATTTGGGACTAATTGATCATGTTTGTGGAAAAAATACGATTTTTTTTATTTTCATGCCCGGGCATTATAAACTTCTGTGAAGCCCTTGGGGGTTCAAAGTGCTCACCACACATCTAGATAAGTTCCTTAGGGGTTCTCGTTTCCAAAATGGGGTCATTTGTGGGTGTTTCCACTGTTTAGGTACATTAGGGGCTCTCCAAAGGCAACATGACACCCGCAGACCATTCCATCAATGTCTGCATTCCAAAACGTCACTACTTCCCTTCCGAGCCCTGGCGTGTGTCCATACAGTAGTTTCCTCCCACATATGGGGTGTCAGCGTACTCAGGACAAATTGGACAACAACTTTTGGGGTTCAATTTCTCCTGTTACCCTTGGGAAAATAAAAAAATTGGGGACTAATTGATCATGTTTGTGGAAAAAATACGAATTTTTTATTTTCATGCCCTGGCATTATAAACTTCTGTGAAGCCCTTGGGGGTTCAAAGTGCTCACCTCACATCTAGATAAGTTCCTTAGGGGGTCTAGTTTTCAAAATGGGGTCATTTGTGGGGGGTTTCCACTGTTTAGGTACATTAGGGGCTCTCCAAAGGCAACATGACACCCGCAGACCATTCCATCAATGTCTGCATTCCAAAACGTCACTGCTTCCCTTCCGAACCCCGACGTGTGCCCATACAGTAGTTTTCTCCCACATATGGGGTATCAGCATACTCAGGACAAATTGGACAACAACTTTTGGGGTCCAATTTCTCCTGTTACCCTTGGGAAAATAAAAAAATGATGACTAAAAGATCATGTTTGTGGAAAAAATACGAATTTTTTATTTTCACGCCCGGGCGTTATAAACTTTTGTGAAGCACTGGGGGGTTCAAAGTGCTCACCACACATCTAGATAAGTTACTTGGGGGGTCTAGTTTACAAAATGGTGTCATTTGTTGGGGGTTTCCACTGTTTAGGTACATCAGGGGTTTTCCAATCGCGACATGGTGTCCGATCTCAATTCCAGCCAAAAACGTCAAATGGCGCTGCTTCCCTTCCGAGCTCTGCCATGCGCCCAAATAGTGGTTTACCCCCACATGTGGGGTATCAGCGTACTCAGGACAAATTGCACAATAACTTTTAGGGTGCTGTTACCCTTGGAAAAATAAGAATTGAGGGTGAAAAGATCATTTTTGTGGAAAAAATATGATTTTTTAATTGTACGGCTTTATGTTATAAACTTCTGTGAAGCCCTTGGGGGTTCAAAGTTCTCACCACACATCTAGATAAGTTCCTTAGGGGGTCTAGTTTCCAAAATGGTGTCATTTGGGGGGGGTTTCCACTGTTTTGGTACATCAGGGGTTTTCCAATCGCGACATGGTGTCCGATCTCAATTCCAGCCAAAAACGTCAAATGGCGCTGCTTCCCTTCCGAGCTCTGCCATGATCCCAAATAGTGGTTTACCCCCACATGTGGGGTATCAGCGTACTCAGGACAAATTGCACAATAACTTTTAGGGTCCTGTTACCCTTGGAAAAATAAAAATTGGGGTGAAAAGATCATTTTTGTGGAAAAAATATGATTTTTTAATTGTACCGCTGTACGTTATAAACTTCTGTAAAGCCCTTGTGGGTTCAAAGTTCTCACCACATATCTAGATAAGTTCCTTGGGGGGGTCTAGTTTCCAAAATGGGGTCACTTGTAGGGGGTTTCCACTGTTTAGGTACATCAGGGACTCTCCAAACGTGACATGGCGTCCGATCTGAATTCCAGCCAATTTTGCATTGAAAAAGTCAAATGGCGCTCCTTCCATTCTGAGCTCTGCCATGCGCCGAAACAGTCGTTCCCCCCACAGATCAGGTATCAGCGTACTCAGGATAAATTGCACAATAACTTTTGCAGTCCAATTTCTCCTGTTACCCTTGGTAAAATAAAAAAAATTGAACCTGAAGTATTTTTTTTGTGAAAAAAAGTTAGATGTTCATTTTTTTTTAAATATTCAAAAAAATTCCTATGACGCACCTAAAGGGTTAATAAACTTCTTGAATGTGGTTTTGAGCAACTTAAGGGGTGCAGTTTTTATAATGGTGTCACTTTTGGGTATTTTCTATCATATAGACCCCTCAAAATGTCTTCAAATGTGATGTGGTCCTAAAAATAAAATGGTGTTGTAAAAATGAGAAATCGCTGGTCAACTTTTAACCCTTATAACTTCCTAACAGAAAAAAATTTTGGTTCCAAAATTGTGCTGATGTAAAGTAAACATGTGCGAAATGTTAGTTATCAAGTTTTTTGTGTGCTGTATCTCTGTGATTTAAGGGCATAAAAATTCAAAGTTGGAAAATTGCGAAATTTTCAAAATTTTTGCCAAATTTCCATTTTTTTCACAAATAAATGCAAGTTATTTGAATGAAATTTTACCACTATCATGAAGTACAATATGTCACGAGAAAACAATGTCAGAATCACCGGGATCCATGGAAGCGTTCCAGAGTTATGACCTCATAAAGGTACAGTGGTCAGAATAGTAAAAATTGGCCCGGTCATGAACGTGCAAACCACCCTTGGTGGTGAAGGGGTTAAGGACTTTCTAATGTTGCTCTTTCTATTTCCCCAGATGGTCTACACAAAAAGGAAAAAACAATCAAAATGGCAAAATCGCCTTTTATGTCCTTTAAACATTCTGGAAAAATGGTAAAAAAAAAAAGTGATCATAAAATCATCTAGACAGACACCAAAATGATACCCATAAAAGCTGCAGCTTGGCCCTCTAGGAAAAAAAAAGAATTTGGGGAGGTAAAAGTGTGCTTTCAATCATCATGTTCTGGTTTTTTTGTGGGACAAGATATAAATTTTATTGGTGCCTCTTTGGGGGATAGATTGACATTCTGATCTCTTTTTTTTTCATTTTTCAAGGGAGTCGAAGTGACGAAAAAGCAGCAGTATATACGTTTGGTGCAGAAAGAAAAGCAACACACTTCAGCAAAGCAGGATGTCATTCAAGTCCAAGGACATCCACAAAATCCATATAATAATGAAAGACTATCTGCAGCACTTCAATTTCATCCGAAATGTATCACGGTTATTCACCAGGCTTACAACGTTTCATCACCAGAGTTCTTTAACGAGTCAATGGTACGAAACATTGCATGCGCCATGAATAAACATCATACAGTTTGGACGATGGGGTGATACAGAAATTTCTTCACTTTTATATATATTTGGTGTCATAATAAGCCAGCCTTACAAAACTAATCATCTTGCAGAAAACTAAGACCTTATTTTCAGGTCTCCTTTGCAGTTTTTTTTTACACCTAAATCGTGATTATTATAATTTACGCTAGTTTAAATAAATAATTGAAAGTTTGATTTTTTTTTTACCATTTTTGATCATAGTTTTGTATAACATGATTGCAGTCATTTAAAACAAAAAAAAAATCACAGAAAAAAGCGGCCAAACTTACTAACACCTAGTCACATTACTTATGCACTACAAGGTGTGGTGTGCCCCAATGATATAAGGCAGAAGCAGTGTAGGGGCAAAACACTGATAAAACAACCACTCACACACCTGCCAATCTTGGAGGGAGTGGTTAACTTTCAGTCTAAATGCAGACAGATAAGGCTTGTATAGGACCAGTGGTGGACACTGCATCCGCACATGCCACTGAGGCACACTTAACCCTGTATGTGGCTGCCCACCACTCTGAAAGTGCACTCCACAAGGACAGACACCTCAATCCCCCCCACTGACGCTACAGGACTTGGCTGCACTCTGTAAAAGAAGGAAAATAGATGAGGTATGGGTTGATATTTTGTGCAAAATACACAAGCTCACCACCCATGTCAAAGGTCCTCATTGTACTTTGAGTCCCTACATTAAAAAAAACAATCCACTGAAAATGGCATCATCCAAAAAACATCACAGAATAAAAGCAGCCATATTTACCAATACTTGGTTACAATGCATTGCAGAATGCAGCAGCGGCATGATAAAGGCTGAGACAGTACAGGTACAAAATACTAATAAAATAATCACTCACAACCTCCCATAAACAAAGGGGATGGTTGCCTATTTTAATAATTATAATAAATAATTATAAATATTCCAATTGCAGTCTGGTGCACTCATAGAGTACTGGGCAGCCTACCTGACCGAATAGTATGGGTGTGACCAATACGCCGTAAGCCGGCATGGTGCACTACGTGTATCTATATGACTTGTGTCTTATAAGAGACTTATCCATCCTATACAATCAGTATGTGTATTTAGAATAATAAGCAATCACCCCATTCATGATTGGCAGGTGTGTGAGTGGTTGTTTTATCAGTATTTTGCACTTGTGCTGCCTCTGCCTTTATCATGGGTCTGCTGTATCCTGTAGTACATTAGCATTGTAATCAGGTTTTTGTAAGTAAGGCTGTTTTTTACCTGTAGTGCTTTTCAGATTTGATGTCATTTTCAGTGAATTCCTTGCATTTTCTAATTAAAAGGAATTTGAACTAGCTTTTCCTACCCCATCTGAGAGCAGCATAATGTAGGAGAAAAGATCCTGATTTCAACAATGTATCACTTACTGTACTGCTTGCTGCAGTTTTTATTTAAAACGGTTTTATTCACAGCAGATCTAGCAGTTCTCTAAATGCTGAGCTCTGTATAACCCCACCCACACCACTGATTGGCAGCTTTCTTTGTACACTGTGCAGACAGAAAGCTGCCATTCATTTGTGGGGGCGGAGTTAGATGAATTGGCAGCAGATTTACTAGTTGTCTAGTGATAATCTTAATCTCCTGGTGATAAAACAGTGATTTATGAAAGCTACACTAACCAGACCAGAAGGTGATACTTCAATATAATCGGGGTCTCTGTGTATATACAGTCATATGTAAAAGTTTGGGCACCCCTATTAATTTTAACCTTTTTTCTTTATAACAATTTTGGTTTTTGCAACAGTTATTTCAGTTTCATATATCTAATAACTGATGGACTCAGTTATATTTCTGGATTCCAATGAGGTTTATTGTACTAACAGAAAATGTGCAATCTGCATTTAAACAAAATTTGTCCGGTGCAAAAGTATGGGCACCCTTATCATTTTCTTGGTTTGAACACTCCTAACTACTTTTTACTGACTTCCTGAAGCACTAAATTGGTTTTGTAACCTCATTGAGCTTTGAACTTCATAGCCAGGTGTATCAAATCATGAGAAAAGGTATTTAAGGTGGCCACTTGCAAGTAGTTCTCCTATTTGATTCTCCTATGAAGAGTGGCATCATGGGCTCCTCAAAACAACTCTCAAATGATCTGAAAACAAAGATTATTCAACATAGCTTTTCAGGGGAAGGATACAAAAAGTTGTCTCAGAGATTTAACCTGTCAGTTTCCACTGTGAGGAACATAGTAAGGAAATGGAAGAACACATTTACAGTTCTTGTTAAGCCAAGAAGTGGCAGGCCAAGAAAAATATCAGAAAGGCAGAGAAGAAGAATGGTGAGAACAGTCAAGGACAATCCACAGACCACCTCCAAAGACCTGCAGCATCATCTTGCTGCAGATGGTGTCACTGTGCATTGTTCAACAATACAGCGCACTTTGCACAAGGAGAAGCTGTATGGGAGAGTGATGCGAAAGAAGCCGTTTCTGCAAGCACGCCACAAACAGAGTCACCTGAGGTATGCAAAAGCACATTTGAACAAGCCAGTTACATTTTGGAAGAAGGTCCTGTGGACTGATGAAACAAAGATTGAGTTGTTTGGTCATACAAAAAGGCGTTCTGCATGGAGACTAAAAAACACAGCATTCCAAGAAAAACACTTGCTACCCACAGTAAAATTTGGTGGAGGTTCCATCATGCTTTGGGGCTGTGTGGCCAATGCCGGCACCGGGAATCTTGTTAAAGTTGAGGGTCGCATGGATTCAACTCAGTATCAGCAGATTCTTGACAATAATGTGCAAGAATCAGTGACGAAGTTGAAGTTACGCAGGGGATGGATATTTCAGCAAGACAATGATACAAAACACCGCTCCAAATCTACTCAGGCATTCATGCAGAGGAACAATTACAATGTTCTGGAATGGCCATCCCAGTCCCCAGACCTGAATATCATTGAACATCTGTGGGATGATTTGAAGCGGGCTGTCCATGCTCGGCGACCATCAAACTTAACTGAACTGGAATTGTTTTGTAAACAGGAATGGTCAAAAATACCTTCATCCAGGATCCAGGAACTCATTAATAGCTACAGGAAGCGACCAGAGGCTGTTATTTTTGCAAAAGGAGGATCTACAAAGTATTAATGTCACTTTTATGTTGAGGTGCCCATACTTTTGCACCAGACAAATTTTGTTTAAATGCAGATTGCATATTTTCTGTTAGTACAATAAACCTCATTTGAATCCAGAAATATAACAGAGTCCATCAGTTATTAGATATAGGAAACTGAAATAGCTGTTGCAAAAACCAAAATTGTTATAAAGAAAAAAGGTTAACATTAATAGGGGTGCCCAAACTTTTACATATGACTGTATCTAGCTGCTCCCAGATAAGCCAGCAAAAACCTGGTGACAGATTCCCATTAAAGGGAATCTGTCACCCCTTTTTTCGAATATGAGCTGGCAGCACTGACATCAGGGGTTAATCTACAGCATTCTGTAATGCTGTAGATAAGCCCCTGATGTAACCTGAAAGATAAGAAAAAGGAGTTAGATTATACTCACCATGGGGCGGTCCGGTCTTGGTCCGATGGGTGTTGCGGTCCAGTACTTCCCATCTTCATACGATGTCATCCTCTTCTTTCCTTCCTGTCGTGGCTCCGGCACAGGCGCACTGCTCTGTCCTGTTGAGGGCAGAGCAGAATACTGCAGTGCGCAGGTGCCAGACCTCTCCCAGAGCCTGCGCACTGCTGGACTCTGCTCTCAACAGGGCAGAGCAGTGCGCCTGCGCCGGAGCCACCAAAGGAAGGAAAGAAGAGGATGGCATCATATGAAGATGGGAGGCACCGGACTGGACCTCGACACCCATCGGACCGGACCGTCCCCCTGGTGAGTATAATCTAACTCTTTTTTTCTTATCTTTCAGGTTACATCGGGGGCTTATCTACAGCATTACAGAATGCTGTAGATAAGCCCCTGATGTCGGTGTCGGCAGCTAATATTCGAAAAAAGGGGTGACAGATTACCTTTAACAGATATTCATGACTTTTTCATGCAACACTTTCATAGCATCCAAAACTAACCGTTATTTAAAGTACTGAATATAACAAAAAGATACTTGTCTCTATATGTGCTTACATTTTACAGGGGACAGTGAATAACATATACATATATATATTTTACCACGTACTTAAGTTCTTGGGAATTTGCAGCCATAAGAGACTTCAATGTCTTGTCAGCCAGTGGGCAACCAGAGACGCTGTAGAGAAAACATTGCAGAAAATAGTAATGAAATACAAATTATAGCTTCCCCATCCATTGTAATCACTATCATTCTACGCTCATATCAAATAACATTTCGAATACACATTTGATTTATTGTACCATTCCATGCGACACAAATACTAATCATATATTTAAAGGGAATCAGCCAGCGGGGTTTCACTCCCAAAATTATAAATGCATGTAGCTCTTTCAAAGACAAGTCCAACAACACCTTTACATAGCCAGTCCATCCCTCCATTACTGAGAAATCAGCTTTTCAATTAATATGCAAATGGTAATGATAGAATTGAAGCCTCTGTCACTCCAGCTCTCTTCCCTGCCCAGCACCAACTCCTCCTGCTTGACTGACAGCCTCTTTGGAGTGTGACCTCAAGAAGTGGAACCAAATAGCTCTACAATCTTATTTGCATATAAATTCAAACATTGATTTCTCAGGAATGGAAGAGCACTGGTCATGTAAAGGTAATGCTGAACTTATCTTTTAAAGAGCTACATGACCATCCTGCTGACAAATTCACTTTAACAATACAACAGAAGAAAATAAATAAATGTGCCTGATTTTTTTCTTCATAATTGACAATAGTATAATATACAGCTTTCTTGGTATAGTGTCATGTGAGGAAGTCCAACTGCAACCTAGACAAGAAGAAAAAGTCACTGTCCAGTCATAACAGGTTTATCAAGATTTTGTTCAATCAATTACAGCGCACTAAATTATGTGTCCTTTAACCCCTTCACAACCTTTGATGTATAGGTACGTCAGAGATCATGTCTCTCCCTTTGATGCGGGCTGCGGTGCTGAGCCTGCATCTTTCCCAGCAAATGACAGCTGATTTGATTAGTTGCCTTGTGCCCATAACATTGGAGGGTGGAATCGCTATCCATCCACGGCTTTTATAATATTAACTGCTGATGTTAATCTTTGACAGCTTAATTTAACTTGCGCAAAACGGAGGCGCGTCACAAACCGTGCCCATCGGCCCAGATAGGTTGGCATGACAACCTGGGGTCTGCAAAAGACTCCCCCCTGTGCTTATCATTGCAGATCTCCTATGAATCCCGGCCACATTCATAGGAGATGATTTCTGCTACATATAGCAGGGCTGTGAGCTGATATTAATAGCCTGGGAAGCTCCATGAGTATTCCCCTTCCCAAGCTAGAAACATCTCCCCCAGCTGTTTGCTTTCTTTCCACTGGTTAATAAAATATCGGGGGATCTCACACCATTTTTTCTCAACATAATTTAGTATGTTAAAAAATACATATACAGTAGGCTACACAAGCACTCTACCAATTATATATGTGACTGACATCTTTATATCTATCTATTCTATTTTGTCGGTTCATGCTGTGATTTTACTGTATTGAGCAGATGAATTTCCGGCTTTTCAAAGGACATCGGTGTGTAAACATTGGATGGCTAGGGATGAGCGAGTATACTCGTTAGGATTCGGTACTCGGCGAGTAATGAGGTACTCGCGGTACTCGAATCGTAGCGAGTAAATTTCACTACTTGCCTCGCAATATTCGGATCTCCCGCCGGCATGTGTTAGCCAATCACAGTAAAGCCAGAGCCTTCTTTGTTATGGAATTACTGTGATTAGCTTGCCTCGCAGCATCACTGTATCGCTGGAGCCTCCGGAGAGCGGTTGCATCAGCTGATGTGGCTGCTCTCCACCGGAGATCAACTTGGGACCCTCGCTATTAATGGGATTATGGCGGAAAGGTGAGTATAGGATGCTTTATTATTTTATGGTTATTACAGGTGATCGATGGCTTCGGGGAATTAGGTGTGTGCGGTATGTACTCTATATTATGTGTTGTATGTTATGTGTATGTACTGTATGTTATATGTTGTGTATGTTCTGTATGTCTTTTTTTTTTACATTCATCACATTAGCCGGATGATGGGAATACTACTTTCCCATCATCCGCTAATGCTGTCACTGTAGCCGTCATATCCATATGGGACAAGTAGTCCCATCTGACGATACCCGCACAGGCCCTGCACACACACAGCCCCACAGACCCCCGCACACATTCTCCATGCACACATAGTCTCCGTCTAAACACATTCTCTGCCCATTACTTGCATTTTCCACAGACTTACATTGGACTCGCTACTCGTTATGAGTACCCGAGTATTAGGAGCTACTCGTAACGAGTACAGCGAGTCCGAGTATTTCACTACTCGCTCATCCCTATGGATGGCACTCACATGGTCTGAGTACTGTGCAATTTTTTTTTCTTGCACCCATTGATTTGCATTGGCAGGTCTCCTCAGATATATGAGGACAATCACAGCATGCTGTGATTTTTTTTCTCAGTCTGATTTCATCTAATCAAAAAAATCACAGATAAGCAGAGAATCATAGATTAACATTGGTCATAGTGCAATCCGATTGTTTATTAAATTGCACTTGCCCGTTTTTATCAAAGATGAGTATAAGCCCTTATAGAAGCACTCAGTAACACTAGTTACCGTTCACAATCAAGCTGAGAGGCAGGATAGTCAAACATTCCGGCGTCAGATACCAAGAGAGCATGTCATAAGCCAAAGGGCAAAAACAAAGGCAAAGTCAAGTCACGGTCTGATGTCAGAATACCAGGAGAAAAGTGGATCAGAGCAGAGGGGTTGACCAAGTGGATAATCAGAACCACGTCCAAAGTCAGGCAGCAAAAAATCAGTGAACAGAGCACAGAACCAAGCAAGTAGAACCACAGAGCAAATGTTACAATTAGCAGAGATCTGGGCTGCGAGCTTAGTCAAGCAGCAAGAAATTAGTTAGAAACAGGAAGAACCTGCAAGAAACCCAGCATCTCTCAGTCTCTAATTGGACAGCTGAGTTGTCAATCAACACACTGACAGCTCAGCATGTCCCTGCACTGACTGGATGACTGAGATGTCAATCAACATACTGCCCTCATCTTCTCCTGGCTTGACTACTGCAACACTCTCCTCTGTGGCCTCCCTGCTAACTCTCTTGCACTACTCCAGTCTGTCCTCAACTCTGCTGCCCGACTAATCCATCTCCCTCCCATCTGCAAATCCCTCCACTGGCTCCCAATTCCCCAATGAATACAGTTCAAACTACTAACACTGACCAACAAAGCCATCCACAACCTGTTCCCTCCCTATATCTCTGAACTAATCTCCCAATATCTTCCCTCACGTAATCTTCAATCCTCACAAGACCTCCTACTCTCCTCCACACTTATTCGTTCCTCAGACAACTGCCTCCAAGATTTCTCCCGAATATCCCCTATCCTCTGGAACTCCATTCCTCAACACGTCCGGTTATCTACCTCCCTCGGATTCTTCAAACGGAACCAATCTTTTCAGGAAAGCTTAAAGCCTGCAATAACCATTTTGCCACCTCAACACTGCCCGAGCTGCCGCCTCATCACCACCAGAGCTGCTGCACCCCCGACCTTCTGTCTCTTCCCCACTATCCCGTAGAATGTAAGTCTGCAAGGACAGGGTCCTCTCTCCTCTGCACCAGTCTGTCATTGTAAATTTGTTTACGGTTAATGATATCTATAACTTTGTATGTAACCCCTTCTCATGTACAACACCATGGAATTAATGGTGCTATATAAATAAATAATAATAACATACTGACAGCTCAGCATGCCTCTGCTACAGATTGCTGCCCATGACACTCTGAAGGGCGGAATTGTGACACTCCCATCAATATTCTTATCCTCTTAATATATTGCAATAATCATATTACATAGCACTATGTATTTACAAGTGCTCATTTTCCCTTTCTACAAAGTTATTTCTTGTCTTTTACATTAGTTCTATGATATCACGTAATTACAAACCGACTAGCTCAATCCTTCTAAGCTATATGTAGAAACAGGAGGTCAGTTTTCGCTGCATGAGTCATCAATCACTGCAAAAGTCCGTGGCAGGGGGAGGAACAGAGAAGCTAGGTAAGGAGTTTAAGAGAGGAATGATTTATGCAGGGAAAGAGACTTCCTGTTTCTACATAGAGCAGAGAAAATAGAAGAATTTACTGAATAGAAAGCCAAAATGAGCAATGGTAAGTACACAGTGCTTTGTAATATGAGGACTGCAATATATTAAGAGGATAAATGTTTGATGGGATAAGTGCTTATTTAACCCCTTTCTGCCATTAGATGTACAATTCCGTCCATGTGCCCTGGGACATAATTCCCATAGACGGAATAGTACTAAGTGCCAGGAGCTGTTACTGACCGCTCCCAGCACTTTAACCCCCGGAACACTGTGATCAAACATGATCGCAGCGTTCCGGAGCAGGTAGAGGGGATCAGAGACCCTGTAGCATGACGCGGGGTCCCAATCACTGCCATGGAGACCCGATGTCATCATGACGACATCTGGATCTCCAGGCCTGAGAGACTTCCTGTCATGCGCAGTGCATGTCAGGAAGTCTCACAGGTCAGTGCAGCGCTGACAGCAGATCTGCATACTATAGAAGCGATCAACCTGCACAAAATGAGTGTCCCATAGTGGGACAAAGTGTAAAAGTAAGAATTAAATAAAAAAAAATTAAATAATTGTAAAAATGTTTTAAAAAATAATAAAAATATCAATATTTATTCAAACAACAAATAAATATTTGAATTTAAAAAAATCTAAACAAAAGTACACATATTTGGTATCCCCGCGTCGTAACAACCCGACCAATAAAACTGTCCCACTAGATAACCCCTTTAGTGAAAACCATTAAAAAAACAAGCCAAGAACACAATGCTTTATCATCATACCTCAAACAAAAAGTGGAATAACACGTGATCAAAATGATGGATATAAATAAACATGGTACCGCTGAAAATGTCATCTTGTTCCACTAAAAACAAGCCCCCATATAGCTCCATCACCAGAAAAATGAAAAAGTTATAGCTGTCAGAATAAAATTATGCAAAAATAATTATTTTTTATTTAAAATAGTTTTTATTGTATAAAAGCGCCAAAGCATAAAAATGAGATAAATGAGGTATCGCTGTAATCATACTGACCCAAAAAATAAAACTGCTTTATCAATTTTACTACACGTGGAATGGTATAAACGCCCCCCCAAAAGAAATTCATGAATTGCTGGTTTTTGTACATTCTGCCTCCCAAAAATCAGAATAAAAAGCGATCAAAAAATGTCATGTGCCTGAAAATGCTACTAATAAAAACGTCAACTTGTCCCACAAAAAAACAAGACCTCACATGACTCTGTGGGCCAAAATATGGAAAGATTATAGCTCTCAAAATGTGGTGATGCGAAAACTACTTTTTGCAATAAAAAGCGTCTTTGTGTGACAGCTGTGTGACATAAAAACACGTTATAAAAACCAGCTATAAATAGTAAATCAAACCCCCCTTTATCACCATCTTAGTTAGTGAAAAATATTTAAATAAAAAAAAGTATTTATTTCCATTTTACCATTAGAGTTGGGGTTATGGTTAGGGTTGGGGCTGTGGTTAGGATTAGGGTTAAGGCTAAAGTTAGGGTTAGGGTTGAGGCTAAAGTTAGGGTTAGGGTGGGAAGTAGGGTTAGGGTTGGGATTAAGGTTAGGGTTGTGATTAGTGTTAGGTTTGTGGTTAGGGTTATGGCTAGGGTTGGGATTAGGGATAGGGGTGTGTTGGGGTTAGGGTTGGAGTTAGAATTGGGAGGTTTCCACTGTTTTGGCAAATCAGGTGCTCTCCAAACGCGACATGGCATTTGATCTCAATTCCAACCAATTCTGCGATGAAAAACTCAAACGGTGCTCCTTCCCTTCCAAGCTCTGCCATGCCCCCAAACAGTGGTTTACCCCCACATATGGGGTATCAGCCTACTCAGGACAAATTGCACAACAACTTTTAGGGTCCAATTTCTCCTGTTACCCTTGGGAAAATAAAAAAAATGGTGGCAAAAAGATAATTTTTGTGAAAAAAATGCAAGTTTTTTATTTTTACAACTCTACATTACAGACTGTGAAACACTTGGTGATTAAAAGTGCTCACCACATATCTAGATAAGTTCATTAGTGGGTCTACTTTCCAAATTGGTGTCACTTGTCGGGGTTTCCACTGTTTAGGCAAATCATGGGCTCTCCAAACGCGACATGGCGTCCGATCTCAAATCCAGCCAATTTTGCATTGAAAAGTCAAACGGCGCTCCTTCCCTTATGAGCTCTGCCATGTGCCCAAACAGTGGTTTACCTGCATATATGGGGTATCAGCGTACTCAGGACAAATTGTACAAGAACTTTTGGGGTCCAATTTCTCCCGTTACCCTTGTAAAATAAAACAAATTGGATTCAAAGTAAATTGTTTGTGAAAAAGTTAAATGTTCATTTTTTTAAACATTCCAAAAAATCCTGTGAAGCACATTGAGGGGTGCAGATTTTAGAATGGTGTCACTTTTGGGTATTTTCTATCATATAGACCCCTCAAATTGACTTCAAATGTGATGTGGTCCCTAACAAAAAATATCAGAATCACCATGATCCATGGAAGCGTTCCAGAGTTATTAACTCATAATGGGACAGTGGTCAGAATTGTAAAAATTGGCCTGGTCATTAACATGCTAACCACTCTTGGGGTTTAAGGGGTTAAAAAATGTAGAATGAAAGGAAATGAGTCACCAGACAGAGACCTGCAGAATATTGTTTAAATCGGGTTTTTCTGCTAAATATATATATTTTTTTTAATTTTTATGTTTTTCTTTTCAATTTGTCTAAATTACTATCGATGTAAAAAAATCTAAAATATTGCAAATCCCATCCTAACCACTAACCCTAATACTTCCTATTCTTTTCAGCATCCATATGGACATTAGCACTCTATCTCATTGACTTTATTGGAAAACTTTCTAGGCATGGTGTGATCTGGAAAAAAGTAATTGCAAAGTGAGGTGGTGGTGAGCTATGTCCAACACCGATTGTGAAAGTTGGACTCTATGTAATCTAGTTTATTTAAAGGTGTTACCTTTCATTGTAATCCTGTATGTGGTAATAATGAGACTGCCGAAAAGTTATTTATACAGAAAAGGAATTGTGAGTCTAAGATTAGGCTAATGTTGAGTTCAAGCTGGCCCCTTGTCCAATTTGTCCTGAGTACGCTTACACCCCATATGTGGGAGAAAACTACTGTATGGACACACGTCAGGGCTCGGAAGGGAAGTAGTGACGTTTTGGAATGCAGACATTGATGGAATGGTCTGCGGGTGTCATGTTGCCTTTGGAGAGCCCCTAATGTACCTAAACAGTGGAAACCCCCCACAAATGACCCCATTTTGGAAACTAGACCCCCTAAGGAACTTATCTAGATGTAAGGTGAGCACTTTGAACCCCCAAGGGCTTCACAGAAGTTTATAATGCCCGGGCATGAAAATAAAAAAATCGTATTTTTTCCACAAACATGATCAATTAGTCCCCAATTTTTTCATTTTCCCAAGGGTAACAGGAGAAATTGGACCCCAAAAGTTGTTGTCCAATTTGTCCTGAGTACGCTGACACATGTTTAGTTTGCAAAAGAGAAGACTGAGAGGAGACTTAATAGCTGTCTACAAATATCTAAAGGGCTGTCACATTGTAGAAGGATCAACTTTATTCTCATTTGCACAAGGAAAGACTAGAAGCAATGGGATGAAGCTGAATGGGAGGAGACACAGATTAGATATTAGAAAAAACTTTTTGACAGTTAGAGTGATCAGTGAGTGGAACAGGCTGCCACGAGAAGTGGTGAGTTCTCCTTCAATGGAAGTCTTCAAACAGAGGCTGGACAGACATCTAACTGGGATGATTTAGCGAATCCTGCTTTGAGCAGGGGGTTGGACCAGATGGCCCAGGAGGTCCCTTCCAACTCTACGATTCTATGATTCTATGATTCTATGACCCCATATGTGGGAGAAAACTACTGTATGGACACACGTCAGGGCTCGGAAGGGAAGTAGTGATGTTTTGGAATGCAGACTTTGATGGAATGGTCTGCGGGTGTCATGTGCGTTTGGAGAGCCCCTGATGTACCTAAACTATTGAAACTCCCCACAAGTGACCCCATTTTGGACACTAGACCCCCTCACGGAACTTATCTAGATGTGTGGTGAGCACTTTGAACCCCCAACTGCTTCACAGAAGTTTATAACGCTCGGACGTGAAAATAAAAAAATCATTTTTTTCCACAAAAATGATATTTTTGCCCCCAAATTTTTATTTTCCTAAGGGTAACAGGAGAAATTGGACCCCAAAAATTGTTTTGCAATTTGTCCTGAGTAGGCTGATACCCTACATGTGGGGGTAAAACACTGTTTGGGCGCATGGCAGAGCTTGGAAGGGAAGGAGCACCATATGACTTTTTCAACTCAGAATTGGCTGAAATTGAGATCAGACGCAATGTTGCATTTGGAGAGCCCCTGATGTGCCCAAACAGTGGAAACCCCCAATTCTAACTCCAACCCGAACCCCAACACACCCCTAACCCTAATCTCAGCCCTAGCCCTAACCCTAGCCCTAACCCCAGCCCTAACCCTAACCCTAACCCTAGCCCTAACCCTAACCCTAACCCTAGCCCTAACCCTAGCCCTAACCCTAACCCTAGCCCTAACCCTAGCCCTAACCCTGGCCCTAACCCTAGCCCTAATGGAAAAATGGAAATAAATACATTTTTTTATTTTATTATTTTCCCTAACTAAGGGGGTGATAACGGGGGGTTTGATTTACTATTTGTGGCGGTTTTTATGTTTGGCAGCTGTCGCACGCTAAAAGACGCTTTTTATTATAAAAATAGTTTTTGCATCACCACATATTGAGAGCTATAATTTTTCCGTATTTTGACCCACCGAGTCATGTGAGGTCTTATTTTTTGTGAGACGAGTTGACGTTCTTATCGGTACCATTTTCGGGCACGTGACATTTTTTGATCGCTTTTTATTCCGATTTTTGGGACGCAGAATGAATAAAAACCAGCGTTTCATGAATTTCTTTTGGGGGGGTGCGTTTACACCGTTCCGCGTGCGGTAAAATTGATAAAGCGGTTTTATTTTTTGGGTCAGTGCAGTTACAGCGATACCTCATTTATGTAGTTTTTTATGTTTTGTCGGTTTTATGCAATGAAAACTATTTTATATAAAAAATTATTATTTTTGCATCGCTTTATTCTGCGAGCTATAACTTTTTTATTTTTTTGCTGATGATGCTGTGTGGTGGCTCGTTTTTTGCGGGACAAGATGACGTTTTCAGCGGTACCATGGATATTTATATGCGTCTTTTTGATCGCGCGTTATTACACTTTTTGTTTGGCGGTATGATAATAGATCATTATTTTCTGCTTTTTTTTATTTTTATTTTTTAAGGGGTTCGCTAAAGGGGTTAACTAATGGGACAGTTTCATAGGGCAGGTCGCTACAGACGCGGCGATATCTAATATGTGTACTTTTATTGGTTTTTTTTATTATTTTCAAAAAATGAATTTATTGGGGAATATTTTTTTTTTTTTTACTAATTTATTTGGCGATTTTTTTTAATTTATTTTTACATTTTTTTTTAATTTTTTTTTTACTTTATTACATAGTCCCAGGTGGGACATCACTGTCCTGTGACAGATCGCTGATCTGTCACATCACAGATCACTGTGACAGATCAGCAATCTGTCACAGGCATTGAAGAAGACTTCCTCTTGCCTGCGCTTTGCAGGCACTGAGGAAGCCAGCTTCCTCAGGTCCCCAAAGGCCCCCGTCGCCATCTTGGATTCGGGGGCCTGGAGGATAGGAGCCCCCACAGCAGCGCTGCACATTGCGCTGCCGTGGGGGGCTCAGGGAAGCACGGAGGGAGCCCCCTCCCTGCCGATGCTTCCCTTTAACTCCCGGTACACCGCGATCATGTTTGATCGCGGTGTGCAAGGGGTTAACGTGTCGGGGGCGGTCCGTGACCGCCCCTGACACATAGTGCCGGGTGTCAGCTGTGATAATCAGCTGACACCCGGCTGCGATCAGCGGCGCTCACCACGTGGGCGCCGCTGATCGCGGTAGACGTACTATCCCGTCCACGGTCATACGGGCCCGGGTACCGTGGACGGGATAGTACGTCGGATGTCAGGAAGGGGTTAATGGGCCCTGAGTGGCCAGTATGAAAATTGGAAGAATCCCATTTATTTGTTGAATATATTGTCGAATGGAATAAAAAATGATACATATATAGAAAAAATACATTTAAAATCTGATTACACTTCCACACAGATCATTAGCTAGCTAAACACAACACCCACCCCTGTGTATATGTTTACACACGTACCTGCGATGAGAAGCATAATTTCCAGTTACATGACCACTTCCATCACACCCTGGAGTTGGACAACTGTAAAAAAGAAGACATGAAAAGTAAACATGTTGCAAACTTATAGGTTATATGGTTAGGAAAAGCATCTAAACCAGACTGTAGGTATTGTAATGAAAAAATCATTGGATCTTTACTTCTTCGCTATATTTAGCCACATTATTTTTATCAGCTCCCTTGCGAATGCAAATTTTTTTTTAGGGCCTTTAAAAAATTCTCAGGACCTTTACGAACTCCTCAGCATTTATTGCAATCAATAGACCATTAAGTTTAATTGTAATTTATGGGATATTACAACATTAATGCTGTGACATTGCTGTATGTAGCACAAGCGATCAGATAATCGTAGGTTCAAGTCCACTAAGGGGACTAACAAACAGTGAAACGCACAAAAAGTTTTTAAAAAATATAAAATATAAAAAATATATAAAAGTTTAAATCACCCTCCTCTTCACTCATTAAAAATGAATAAAATTAATAAAAAATAAATAATAATATTTGGCATTTTGGTATAGCGGCACTTGTAAAAGTCCGATCTATCAAAATATAAAATAAATTAATCTTATAGTTGATCAAAAAATTGTATGTACTCCAAAGTTATATAAATCAAAAAACACCAGCTTGGAGCACAAAAAACAAGCCCTCATACAGTTTTATATACCGAATATTGAAAACGTTATGGCTCTCGGAAAGTGGCGACACGACCAACATTTTTTTTTACAGATTTCGGAATCTTTTATTACCACTTAACTAAAACAAACTAAAGGGAGGAAAAAATGAAAGTACCAATAAGAAAATAATTGCCCGGTCTTTAAGGGGTTATTAGTTTGGCTCTATAATGTCCTGTGCTACAACTGCGAAGAAAGGCCCCAGAGCACAATAAAATAAATGAATTATATTTGTATACTTTCATATTTCTAACATATTTTGTTTATTCATTAAAAGGTTTCACATTGGCACAACTTTGTTTCATTTCTGCACACTTAACCTGCAGAATGTACCACTAGATGGCACAACACATTCAGTATGAATCAGAATTGTTTATGTAATGACAGAGAAATTGTTTAAGCTGAATATGTTGGTTTAGAAATTGTTCGTCCATCGTAACAGAATAGATTAGATGCAGAAGAATTATAAATATGTGGTCCCCTATATAGAGTGTTCTCTGGAAATCAATATAGAATTGCATCATATGTGCACAGCCACTAAATCACAGTACAAAGTAAGCGAAAGATTGCAAAAGCGATGCAGTTGATGAATTAAAATGACAATGTACAGTTTATATTTACAAAAGGAAAGATAACATTTCCTGACTGGGTCGAGGGTGTTGTTATGAACTACACCCAATGAGATTGGATAAATGTCCCCAAAATATCTATAGTTGGCCAAGCGATCAGGAGTTCATAGCTTTAATGTGCTATTAAAGGTGTTTTCCCATCTTCAAGATTTTATCCCAATAGGTAGTAGGTACAGTATAATAATAATAATATTAGTAAATACCTTCAATTAGAAGGGTGGTGTAGTTCTTCTGATTTACTATGTCACATATCAAATGTGCAGGTCATTGCAGTAACTTAGATATCATAGAATCATTGATTCCTAGAATGTTAGAGTTGGAAGGGACCTCCAGGGTCATCTGGTCCAACCCCCTGCTCAAAGTTGGATTCACTAAACCATCTCAGACAGATTTCTGTCCAGCCTCTGTTTGAAGACTTCCTTTGAAGGAGAACTCACCACCTCTCTTGGCAGCCTGTTTCATTCATTGATCACCCTCACTGTCAAAACATTTTTTCTAATATCTAATCTGTATCTTCTCCCTTTCAGTTTCATTTCATTGCTTCTTGTGTTTAAATGTGCAAATTAGAATAAGGATGATCCTTCTACACTATGACATCCCTTCCGATATTTGTAAACAGCTATTACTTCTCCTCTTAGCCTTCTTTTTTGCAAGCTAAACATTCCCAGATCCTTTAACCGTTCCTCATAGGACATACTTTGCAGTCTACTCACCATCCTGGTAGCTCTTCCCTGAACTCGCTCCAGTTTTTCAATATCTTTTTCTAAAATGTGGTGCCAGACCTTGACACAGTATTCCAGATGAGGCCTGACTAAGGAGGAGTAGAGGGGGATAATCACTTTATTTGATTTAGACTCTATGCTTCTCTTAATGCATCCTAGAACTGTGTTTGCCTTTTTTGCTGCTGCATCACACTGTTGACTCATGTGCAGTCTGTGATCTATTAGTATACCCAAGTCTTTTTCACACGTGCTGTTGATTAGTCCTATTCCTCCCATTCTATAGATGTAATTTTCATTTTTCTTGCCCAGATGAATAATCTTGAATTCCTCCCTGTTAAATACAATTCTATTAGTTGCTGCCCATTTATCAAGCTTATCTAGATCCTTCTGAATCCTTTCTCTGTCTTTTCTAGTCTTATCTATCCCTCCTAGCTTTGTCTGCAAATTTGATTAGTTTACCTTCAGTTCCCTTTATCTAGATAAATAATAAAAATGTTGAACACTGGGGCCAGGACAGAGCCTTGTGGTACCTCACTTGAAACACTGTACCAATTGGATGTGCAACCATTTATTACCACTCTTTGAGTATGGTCAATGAGCCAGTTATGAATCAACCTAATTGTAGCCTTGTCAATACCATACTTGGTCATTTTTCAATTGGGATAGTATGAGATACTTTATCAAATGCTTTGCTGAAGTTGAGATATACTATATATACCACATTGCCCTGGTCCACATTTCTTTTTTCCCATATGATTGCGACCACTCATATAGTGACAGTTAGTTCTTAGTAGATGCAACCATAGATACCTAAGCTACTGAATGCCCTGCACATGAAGTAAGTGACATAGTGAAGCAGAAAAATTATACTACTTTTCTAATTGGGGGCATTTGCTAATATTATTAATATTACATCTACTACAAATTGAGATGGGATCTTGGAGATGGGATACCCCTTTAAGTATTTATTTATTGTGCTTTCATACAAATGCACCTTTAGTAATTGCTATTATTATGTATTAGCTATGGTACATTTAATATTTGGTTGAAACACTTGTGCGTATATATTTTAATATTGCTGTACGTGTGACAATGGTGGGTACAGTGCTGTCATCTATTTCTTTCTACCTTTGTGCACGCCATCTAACTTGATGTCCACTGAACTTCCCTCGTTCCCACAGAAGGAATAGAGTCAAAACAGTGTATAGTTTTACAGAACAATTCAAGGGAATTGGGTCTTCAAAGCTCCCCGTCCACATGTAACAAAAAAAGTTGTAAATTAGAGCACGCTGCGGTTTTCCAATCTGCAACTTACTAATTCTTGAGGGGATTTTCAGAGTGGACTTCAACCTATTCGGTGCTTTGTTATGCACGTACAATCTATGGCAAGTCCATTACAAAATACCCGTAACTTGAGCAGATTTTATTGCAGATTTACAGTCATATCCACATCAGAAATATCCAGCAATATGTGAATGTAGCCTGTGAGGTTATCTGCAAAACTGCATAGATAAATGGCAAAAAGCATCCTGCTGTTAGAGCAGAAGCTGGACAAAATGCACATACGTGATTAGTTCCTTCTTCATGTCTCTTGACTGAAACTTGGTTTTAGGACTCGGCATTGATACATCTGCAGAAAACTTGATTTCATCCATGTTTTCTGAGCAGCTCCCAGAATCCAGCTGAAACAAATATTCATAGTTGAATTTTAGCTATTTACAGTGAAGATTAAATACCGTAGGTTTGTATAGAAATAAACCTTACTTGCTATATAAATCAAAAATTATACAACTTTTTAAAGGGGTTGTCAACTTTTGGGATTTTTTTTATCTACTTAAAAGTCCTATCCAGGATTATTTTATTTTTTTCACATGGGACTAAGAACGGATAGGCAGGTAGTTGCTAACTACTGCCTGTTCTGCCCAGCGCCAATCTCTGCCGGATCAAAGCCATCATGAACCACTCCTTTCAGCAATTCTGTTGCTTCATTTGATCACACGTCAACAGAGCAGCTCCTCTGGGCTGCTCTATTGATGTGACTGCAGTCGACTTCATGCTGATTGACAGCTGGCAGGGGGAGCCAGCTGTCAATCAAAATGACATTGGCAGTCAACAGAGCAGAGCAGAAGAGAAGCAGCTGCTCTGTTGACATGACACTAACAGAAGTCACAGAATCACCAGTAGGAGTGGTCCTTGACCTCACTGAGACGGCAGAGATCGGCATCGAGCAGAACATTCAGGTAGCTATCAACTATCTACCTGCCTATGAGAAAGAAAATAAAACTGTCCCAATAACCTGTCTTGATCCAGTCCAGAGTTTGTTTTCAGCTGTCTTCTCTCTTGACTGGTCAAATGGGGTTAATCCCCTCTGCCTCGCTTTGGACCTGGCTGGGCTATTTCAGTCCTCTACAGTCTGCGGGCCTGTGTCAGCTATAGTTCATGCTTCCAGGCTAGAGCCGCTGACCCACATACCCTAGTGATCCTTCTGCCTCTGACTTCCCGTATTTGTGTATGTCTTGGCTTGATGTCTGGAATAATCAAAAAAAATTTGGCACTCAACTCTTTGCAAAGATGAAGAATTTTTATTTGCAGTCACAAATATAGATGTTTCGGCTGTATCAACTAGCCTTCATCAGTAAACAAGACTGCTCCTATCTCTATAATTTTCTGGACATTATATTGTATGACCAATAGTTAATTAGGTGCTATTGGAGGTGATACAATCCACCATGTAAGAACTGGTATATAAACCTTTAGATTTCAAAGAGAAGGGGTAGTAGAGAAATATTCCAAATGAGATCATATACAGGATTATTAGATCTGTGACTTTGAAAAGCTCCAAAGGTTGCAACAGCCAGAAGTTGGCATAATCCCAGAGGGGATTACTTGTGGGATTGTTAAATCATTGGTGGGATTGTTAAGTCATTGGTGGGTGGCAGCAGGACCTGCCACACCAGCGGTGGATGCCGCGTTTACACAGGTCCTGCTGCCACCCACCAATGACAGACATTTGAAACTACAGCCAGTTGCTGTTCTTACAGCGTGAGATTGGGGTTTTCTTTGAGTCACAGGATTTAACAATCCCACAAGTAATCCCCTTTGGGACAATTCCCTTCAGGCATCGCCATAGGATGATTATGCCAACTTCAGGTTGTTGCAACCTTTGGAGCATTTCAAAGTCACACATCTAATAATCCTGTATATGATTTTTTTGATTATTCTAGACTGGTGTGGGAACCTTCTTTTGTGCACCGACACAGCTGTGCCACGTTATACTATTGATTGGCTTGATGTCTGGACTCCACCTCTTGTTTCCCATCTCTGATACCACGCTCCCCGACTGGCTTTGACTCTGGCTTGTACACCGGCTATGTCTTACTTTTCATGTTTTGGATGCCTTGTTCTCGGTAGGCTTCGAGTTTTGGCTTTTCTCTGACTACCTGCATTGCTGTGACCTCTGGTACTTCATCTTCCTGTTTGCTGCTGACTCCGGCTTGTCTGACTGCTCTTTTGCTCTGTGCTGCTGCTCTGTGTTACTACGCAGTGTATGTACAACCTCTCTTCCCTCACCAGCACCCCCTGGTGGAGGTTGCGCTGAACTGCACTGCAGCAGCACATTACATAACCCCTTTAAAGCTCAGAAAAAGCTCATTGTTAAACAATCTTACTGGAATGACTGATGGATTCTCAGTTTGCTCATTCTGTAGTCAGCAATAGACAGTGCAAACAAAGACTATAGAAGGCAAAAAGTGCAACATTTTTAATGAAACTGGATTTCAAAAATATTTTTTAGCCCAAATTACATGAACTCCAGCAAAAAAAACAAAGAACCTTCATAAAAATATTTAATTGCTAATCCATCCCACATTTTGAGAAAATTATCGATATACTGAGTTCATACTGACCAATTTTCCCTCATTGTATACAATTACAGCTGTTAAGTAGAGATAAGTTAGTCAATTTCATGATTTTACATGAGCTTGTAAGTGAAGATTGTGACACCTCAGATGTGACCTATATAAGAATATACATAACTCGTTTGATAACCGTTTTTACTTGGAAAGATTTAATACAAAACACCATATCCTTTGCAGACAGGCATAACATTCTCACTACATGTATGGAGCTTTGTAGCGTACCACAAACTGACTAATAAGACAGTATACAGTATGGTCTACAGTGTCTGTGGAGGAGAACAGGAACTCTGTACCAAAAACACAGAAAAGCGACTGTTACAAATACATATGAGCAAATCATTATTTAACAGATTTTTTTAGCCTAATAATAAAATAAGAAACATCTATTTTTCAGCATTTTTTTGCTATTAAAATTCTGCCAAAGATGAGATTCAGGTCTTTATTGCCCTGCTATATACGGTAAGCTTAAAATCAAGCCTTTATCTCCACGCTGACCTTTCTGGTTATTTATCAATAAAAAAGTAAAGTCTGCCATCTGCTGTTTTGTGTGTTGAGTAGGTGTTTTTTAATGATTAAAATTAAAACAAAAGGTATAGTATATAAATAACTTTTGTACTTGAAAATTAAATGCTAAGCAAATGTTACTTAGGGGAAATCATTGTTCGGAACATTCATCATAATGTTAATGAGTAGCCAGGCCCCAAATTTCATATTTACTACGTAGCGGTGGATGACATTTGCTAGAAAACAAATGTACTGAAGTGAATGAATGAACTTTTGATTTTAGATGATAACGTAATGGCACAGGCAAAGTAGAATTACTCACAATGTTAGCAGATGTTTAAAGTTACAAACACTTCAGAAACTCACAGAAAAAACTGATAAAATCTTCAGTTACACAGCCCGTGTGGCCTGCGGATGGGAGGTCATGCTGAAGGTTGTGAATTCACAAAAGCCGGTCAACCACATTTTGGAAAGCGCAGGTCGGAGCGCACATTTTTATGTGGAGGCCCAGACTGATAGTTAGTTTCTGACACCCACCATTAGTTTAAGGCCATATTAAGTTGGCCGCCTTGTGATTGTCAGTTTGTACCTCGGTCTTTCTTTTAACAAAACACAATTGGGTAGATTAACCAAAACTTTCCAATTTTTATAAAGTGTAAACCATGATTTTAAACCTTTTGTTTTCGAGAATAATAAAAAATGTTCTAACAGTGACTTTTATGTCTTCGCTTTATTCATTATCTATTTTTCAACTTTTTTATGTTACTTTTACTTGGTTTTGTCTTATTTTTTCATTATTATGGGCATGGTTTTGGTTAACGAGATATCTTAGTCTTTCAAAATGTTACAAAATTTTGTACAATTGTACTCATATACCCTGATGGAATATTAAATCAGTTCATTTTTTATTTCATAGCTATAGACTAAAGTGAAACATTGTAAAGCGTATTGACATGATCATGCAACTTTTCATTCTAACAGGTGCAAAATAGAAAGATAAATAAGCACCTTTGAATTTGTGGCAGTTCGTATGCCCATTTTAACAAATTTTGTGCAAAGTTCACAATGTAAAAAGAATGACATTGTAAAAAAAAATTGATTAAGAAATCCACAAATGATTAGTTGAGACATTAGACTAGATAGGCTTAAAAGATGCAAAATTTGTTGCGGTGGCTCATGGTGTTTGACAAATTCAGAGCATTTTAGACCTCTTACTAGTTGACTTGCTGTGCACCAGAAATTTGCATAAAAATTTGAAGTGCACCATTCCACATCTTAGGCTAATTTCACACTAGCGTATTTGCTCGCAGCGCATGGCGACGCTAAGCCCCGCCCCCTGCTGCGCCCCCTCCAGTCATCTCCTCCTACTATCACACATCGCTGCATGCGATCTGCATACCCTATCTTTAGCATAGGGTGCGCAGACTGTGTGCTGGCCGTGCGCTAGTAGGATTTTGCGTGCGCTGCGCCCTTTTGACAGGGCGCCAACGTGCGCCAAACACACCATGTTGCATTTTGGTGCGCTTGGCGCATCGTCAAAAGGGCGCAGCGCACGCAAAATCCTACTAGCGCACGGCCAGCGCATGGTCTGCGCACCCTATGCTAAAGATAGGGTGTGCAGATCGCATGCAGTGGTGTGCGATAGTAGGAGGAGATGACTGGAGGGGGCGCGGCAGGGGGCGGAGCTTAGCGGCACCATGCGCTGCAACCAAATACGCTAGTGTGAAACTAGCCTTAGGCCATAAAACCTTTAGCATGTGACATAATGAATGAGATATCCAGCATGTTCACCAATAACTACAGGGAACATCTGACCTCTGTAATTGAAAACAAAAATTTCTGTACCAAATATTAAGTTCCATTTTTCTATTGTATCAAATACTTATTTTATTCAATTAAATGCAAATTAATTATGTAAAAATCATACAATGTGATTTTCTAGATTTTTTTAAGGTTCTGTCTCTCACAGTTGAAGTGTACCTAGGATAAAAATTACAGACCTCTCCATTCTTTGTAGGTGGGAAAACTTGCAAAATCGGCAGTGTATCAAATACTTATTTTCTCCACTTTGAAAAAATTAACCCTTTTACTACCAGGGCCATTTTAACACTTTAAATAAAAATCATGTGCTTTAATTTGACAGTAATCATACTATACCCCCATACCATACCCATATATTTTCTGAGAATGAACACCTGACAGATGCTCACAGTGAAATTCTCACCTAGAGCTTCACACTCATAGGCACCCCTGGCCAAACCAAGCATGTATGTGTACAGGGGAATAGAAAAGAATAGCTGTCAACCATAGGAGTGTTTATTTGGCAGCTATTCATAGTGTATGGGCAGTTATAGGGGCTGTCAAGATTATGGTGCCAGTATTCTGCTACATGAGAGCATTCCATGTGCAGGAAAGATGCCTGCAGGATAGCAGGAGCAAATAAAGTAGTATCACATCAAAACATTACCAGTAATAATGTTTTACAAAATTGCTTGAAATTCATTCTTCAATATATCTGTAAAAATAAGAACTCAATCTTTAATTGCACACACATGAGACAAGTCGCTAGCAATTGCTAGAAATTTTTATTCCACTACTTTCATCTTCAGATCTATGGCATGACTTTAAGGCCCAGTCACACATAGCGATCTCGCTAGCGAGATCGCTGCTGAGTCACAACTTTTGTGACACAACAGCGATCTCACCAGCGAGATTGCTGTGTGTGACATCTATCAGCGACCGCCCCCCCTGCCGGTATCGCTGATCGCTGCAAAAAACCTCTGGACATTTTTTTTCATCGCTGATCTCCTGCTGGCCAGCACGCATCGCTGCGTGTGACAGGCGGGAGACCAGCGATCAGCAGTAAAAAAATAAAAAAATAATAAAAAAATAAAAAATATTGTTATTCTCACCTTCCGGCGTCCCGTGCAGCATTCCCGCCTCTCTCCACGCTCCGGTCCCAGTAATCCTTTGCAAAAATGACCATGAAACTTCGCGATCCCGTGAGAATGGACGTCATCGCAGTAATTCTCGCAAAGGATTACTGGGACCGGAGCGTGGAGACAGGTGGGAATGCTGCGCGGGACGTCGGAAGGTGAGAATAACAATATTTTTTATTTTAATTCTATTTTTTACATGGATCCATGGCATCAGCGCTAACGAACACAGCGATGCCGCACGCGCGGCATCGCTGTGCTAATCGCTGGTGAAGCTGTCTGTTTGACAGCTCACCAGCGATCACATAGCGACTTACCAGCGATCCTGACACGTTGATATCGTTGTCAGGATCGCTGGTAAGTTGCTATGTGTGACTCCAGCTTTAGTCTGTGACAGGGAGGTAATGAGTAAATTCAATTAACCCCTTAATGACAGAGCCAATTATGTACTTAATGACCAAGCCAATTTTTACCATTCTGACCACTGTCAATTTATGAAGTCATAGCTCTGGAACTCTTCAACGGATCCCACTAATTCTGAGATTGTTTTTTCGTAAGATATTGTACTTCATGTTAGTGGTAAAATTTATTCAATATGACTTGCCTTTATTTATGAAAAAAAACGGGAATTTGTCCAAAATTTTGAAAGTTTTCAAACTTTTAATTTTTGAGCCCTTAAATCAGAGAGTCAATTTCCCACATGTCTACTTTACATCAGCACAATTTTGGAAACAAAAATTTTTTTTGTTAGGACATTATAAGAGTTAAAAGTTGACCAGCGTTTTATTATTTTAGGGACCACATCACATTTGAAGAGAGTTTGGGAGATAAATATAACAGAAATACCCAAAAGTGACACCATTCTAAAAACTGCACCCCTCAAGGTGCGCAAAGCCACAGTCAAGAAGTTTATTAACCCTTCAGATGCTTCACAAGATCTAAAGCAATGTGGAAGAAAAACAATTTACTTTGGAACCAAACTTTATTTTCACAAGGGTATCAGGAGAAAGTGGACAACAAAATTTGTTGTGCAATTTCTTCTGAGTACGCTGATACCCTGTATGTTGGGGAAAGCTACTGTTTGGGAACATGGCAGCGCTCACAAGGAAGGGAGCACCATTTAACTTTTTAAATGCAAAATTGGCTGGAGTCAATGGCAGGTGCCTGGTCGTGTTTGGAGACCCCATGATGTACCTAAACACTGGAAATCCCCCAATTCTAACTCCAACCCTAACACAACTCTAACCCTAACCATAATTCCAACCCTAACCATAACCCTTACCACAACCCTAACCCTTGCTCTAACCCTAGCCCATCCCTAACCCTAGTACAACCCCAACCCTAGCTCTAACCCCAACCTTAGCCTAACCATAACCCTAGCTCTAACCCTAGCCCCAACCCTAGCCCAACCATAACCCTAGCCCAACCCTAACTCTAGCCCCAACACTAACACTAGCCCCAACCCTAACACTAGCTCTAATCCCAACCCTAACCCTAATGGAAAATAATACATTTTTTATTTTATTATTTTATTATTTTTACCTAACTAAGGGGGAGATAAAAGGGCATTAGATTTACTATTTTTTTTTATTTTGATCACTGTGATAGACCCTATCACAGTGATCAAAATCAACCAATAGGAAAAATCTCCTATTGTTTCCGGGTGCCGGCCGGCAGATCTCGGCAGGCACACAGTGCATGCCCCTGCCATTTTCTTCCTGGAAGAAGACGCCGAGGGCCAAGGGACAGAGCTTGAGGGACCGGGGGACACCGGAAGTACCAGGGGGGCTCAGGTGACCTAATTTCTCTCTCCTCTGATGTGCTATATCATATCAGAGGAGAAAGAAATAAATGGGATTTCGGACTTTATTTTGCGGTCACTGTTTTTCAGTGAATAACGGCGATCGCAACACTGTGGACGGTGAAAACTAACCTGAATCATGTTCTCTGGGGTCTCAGTTACCCCCAGTAAGATTGGAGATTTTCCAGCGCTGGGGGGAGCTATAAACTTATCTCTCAGCGCCGTTAAAAAGCAGTGCTGAGGAATAAGTACCCTTATCTGCCACCTTTAAAAGGCGTATTGGCGGTCGTTAAGGGTTTAAGATTGAGAAATGTATAAACAAGTTGGCTATCACAGTAAACTAATGTGATTTTAATTTTTTTACTCCAAATTATGTTATCATAAACTATTATTATCCAATCATTTATTACCTGTTCATACTAATGAAAACAAATAATGCTGTTGTAGTCACATCTAACCATATTCCACTGCAACCTTACAATGAGGCCGGGTGCACATGATTGTGAAGTAGCAGCACTTTGGGCTCAGTGCATGTTCGCTGCATCCAAAGGGCTGCCTTCTTGAACTTGACATGCTGTGGTCTGGAAAGACAGGCTGCATCACTGTCTCCGCGAGGGAAGCCGCGGGCATCAGTGGATGCATACTGGACATGGGATTTCTTGAAATCCCATCCACTATGCTGTAACATATGGCTGCTATGAGTTGGATCCTGCATCAGTACACAGCATCCAACCTGCAGCAACTTCGGATCATAGTCACTAGAGATGAGCGAATTTGTTTGGATTTTGACCCCGAATCTGATTTTGACATAGTCAGGCTATATTCAAACACTATTCATGCCGAATTTATGTCTTATCATCGGTTCCGAACATATTCAGTAATTTTTACCCTAATTGACTTTAATGATGTTCGGCTGTGTTCGGCAAATATTAAAAAAACAATATTCAAGTCCAATCATATTCGGAACCGAATCTGAACAAATTTGTTCATCTCTAGTGATCACATAACCTAAAGATCTGTGAATAAATAGTTTTGCTGCCAAGGTCACTAAATAATGTCACAGTCTCAGCATCTACAAAAATATTATGAACACTCTATGATAAAAATTAGAAAGGTTATCAAAATATAGAATCTGCTAGGCCACAATCATGTTTGCACTGCCCTTTGTGTTGAGTTTATCTTGTTTATTAATCCCAGAAGAGTGCCCCCATTAATATTACTGAGTGCCCCACATTTTTGGTGCCATCAGTGTGCTAAAAACTGACCCTTTTTATAGCAGCATTAAATTGCTGCCATTAGTTTTTCTGAGTGTCCTTATTACTGGCACCTACATAACCACTAATGATACTGGACTTAAGCTCTAATCAGTGCCAGCACAGTGTTATCTGAATCTCTTGGATGATGGAATTGGAGCACACTGTGAGGAGAAGCTATGGAACAAAATTTCTTCATCTTCTCCATTATGTGAGTTTTTGGAAATTGCACTGCACTCAGATATCATTTGGAAAGAAAAAAGAAGTTCCAGCGCCAGGAATGGAAAATTAAAAATCCATTTTATTGTGCCATTGCATATTAAAATTCCAGCAGGTACAGCATATCTGTCGGATGACTACAGAACAACGCGTTTCGACGCCTCAGGTCTTAATCATGTTCTGACATTAAATGCAACCAACTTCCTTTTGTTGGATTCTCCCACCTGAAAGAATCAGAAGCACATGTGTGGACTGCTCCAAAGCAGCTCCTGCTATGATAATTGTGGGAGTACCAAACAAAGTAGGAAGAAAAAAAAAAAAAAACAGTCAGTGTAGACAACACAACATAAAAAACATACATATTTTAAAAGGGAGATATATATACTCCTGATGTAAGGTAACAAAGATGAATATAAAGAATAATTCCAATGACATATTCCAAAATACATATCACATATTCAAATCCTATACAGAATATTCTATAATTATACCACAATGGGGAAAGAGAGAAAAAAAAATAAAAAATATATCTTAAAAAAAAAACAAAAAAACACCTATTCCCCTTTTCTTTTTTTTTTTTCTTTTCTCTTCCTTTCTTCCTCTTTCCCTCTTTTCTTATCTCTTTTCCTCTACCAAGAATGGATCCCAAATTAAGAGGGCCCCAATCAAAAATAAAAAGCAATCAATATATATAATATTACCACCCCTAAATGGAAGAATGGAACGAACATATTCAATAATGCAATATAAGATCTTGTCGACTATTCATTCCATCCGGATATCTTGTGCCCAGGGTGAAGATCCAGAAGGATTCCCTATTCAAGAGTTTCCTTCTGTGGTCTCCACCCCGAATCGGTCTGTGCACCTGTTCTATTCCCATGAAATGAAAGCCGCTAGCATCCCCTTTGTGAACTGGGGCAAAATGCTTTGATACTGCAGAAACCGCAACAGCATTGTGATTAGACACATCTGAGAGATGCCTCCTGATTCTAACCTTCAAGGGTCCCGTGGTGCAACCAGTGTATTGAATATTACAAATATTGCATGTTATTAAATATACAATATAAGAAGATTTACAATTTATTAAGTTTTTAATGGTAAATGTTTTTTTATTTACTATCGAAAAAAATGTTTTTCCTTTTTGTACAAAATTACAGGTTTTACATCTAGCTGCACCACATTTGTAAAAACCCTTTAGTGTGATCCAGGAGGATCCCTCCGTCTGGCCACTGTCACTTGTAAAAAGACTAGGGGAAAGAATAGTACTAAGTGTAGGTGCCCGTTTAGCAACACACCTAATATTATTCTGAATCACCTGTTTTAAAATAGGGTCCTCATTAAGAATTGGTAAGTATTTTTTCACAATACTAGTAACAGTATTAAACTGATTACTATAATTGGTTGAAAAGACAATATTGTTATTAGATTTATTTTTCATATAAGATGATTTATGTTTAAACAATAAGTCTTCCCTGTTGATTTCGCTTACAATTGATTTAGCTCTATTGAGAATCCAAGGACGATACCCCCTCTTGGAAAGCCTATTACAAACCTGACTTTCTTCCCTATTATAATCACTGGATTGGGAACAGTTTCGTTTTGTTCGAATCAATTCTCCTACCGGAATATTATTCTTGGTCTGTGCGGCATGGCAGGAATCTGCCGTTAAAATGGAATTAGTGGCAGTAGGTTTGCGGTAAGGGGTAATTATGACAACATCCGAATCACTAATAGATAGGGTGACATCCAGAAAATTCATTGTAGTCAAATGATGATAAGAGGTAAATTTTAAGTTAAATTCATTAGTATTCAAATATGAAACAAACCCCTGTATACTATCCTCTGGACCACACCAAATCATCAGCAGATCATCCAGATATCTGCCATACCATAGCAGACATTTGGAAAATGGGTTCTCATCCGAATATAGGAAATCCTCCTCCCACCTCGCCATAACAATATTTGCAAGGGAGGGGGAGAAGCGAGCTCCCATACTAACTCCTCTGCACTGCAAATAAAAAATTTTATCAAAAGAAAAATAATTGTGCTTTAGGAGAAAATCAATACATGAGACTATAAAATCTTTTAAACAGGTGTCATAGTCACTAAATCTGTCTAGATGTTGAGATAGAAAGCGTAATGCAACATTATGAGGTATAGATGGATATAAAGAAATTATGTCGCATGAGAGCCAAGAGTAATAGGATTTCCAACAAAAATTGTCCAGAGCTTTAACAACCTCTTTGGCATCCCTGATATAACCTGGTATATCAAGAATCAAAGGTTGAAGGAAATGATCTATCCAGCCTCCCAAATTCTCCCCCAATGAGCCAATGCCTGAAACTATTGGTCTCAGTGGGGGAGGAAATACATTTTTATGAACTTTTGGTAGACAATCGGAACCACAGGGTTTTCATTAAATAAAAAATCCTTAGTTTTCTCATTAATAGCACCCACACAGACCCCCTCCTCTAGACATTTCAACAATAAATTATTATAATGTCTAGTGGGGTCCTGATCTAACTCTATGTAGGTGTCTACATCTTGTAGGTCCCGAAGTATCAATTTTTTATATAGACCTGAGTTCAATAGTACAATGGCCCCCCCCTTGTCAGCTTCCCTGATTATAAGATCAGGGTTAAGTTTTAACTCTTTCAGGGCTAATCTTTCCCTGTGTGTTAAATTATCTTTAGGTGGGACCATTGTATCATTCAACTCTATAAGTTCAGTAACAACAAGTTCCTGGAACAAATCCTGTATTGGGGGTCGTGATTGTACCGGGTAATATTCCCGATTAGAAAGTACAGGTTGGGTAAACATAGTAGGTTTAATTGAGGCAGTATCACAATTAACAGAAAGGAGTCTGAGATCCATTATGGCCTTCTGTTCACAAAAGGAAAAAAAAGTGTTATTACAATTAGGAATGACTATATCAGCATTAGCATTGACATCAAGATCCTGTGGGGAGATCCCATTGTTATTATCAAAAAAATGACGTTTTAATGTAATGTTACGTGCAAATTTATTCAAGTCCAAAATAGTCTGAAAAATGTTGAAATTTATATTGGGGGCAAATCCCAAACCCCTACTCAGCAAGGAAATCTGCTCTTCAGATAGCACGTAACTGGACAAATTCCACACAGAAGAGTTAATGTCTCTGATGTTGGTGATATACAGGAAAAGCATTGTTTCTGATGTTTCCTACCCACTCTTCTGGTACGTTTTTTGACTTTTTTTGGAACACTTGTGCTGGATTCTTGTTTTTATATTGTTTAGATCTTGTAGTGATGCCAGATATATTTAATGAGGAGTTGGAAAGATCAGTTGCTCCATCTGAAATGGAGGGCAGAGATGTATCACCTGTAGAGTCAGAGTTGTCAAAGTTGACTCGATTAAAACTGGAGTGACGTCTCCTTCTAATAATCGATCTGGGTTTATAATTCCAGGTGTAAATCTCATTTTTGGTATAGTCTGTGGAGTCTCTCATAAACTTCTTCTTTTCAATATCCATAATATTACTCTCCAATTTTGTCAATTTAGTTTGTATTTTGTCATAGGAGGTTTTATATGAGTCCAAGTTGTTATATTTCTTGAGAGAGTCCTTTATATTAAGTATGTTAGACTTTGTACCAATTCCAATTCCTCCTGTTTAACAATTAGATGCATCAACTTAATGGAGCAGTCACTTAATATATTATTCCAGTTTGTAATGAACTCAGTGTTGTATTTAGTAGTGGGAAATTTTTTTAAACGTAAACCTCTAGGTATCATACCTTTGTCAATGTATGTCTTTAAAGAGGTAAAGTCCCACCATATCTTGAGTTCTTTGACCATGTTCCGTTCAAGATCCAGCATGTGTTCTTGAAATAAGTCCTGTTCAGATGATGGCAATGCGTTTTCCGTTGCATTAAAAATTGATGCCAATTTGGAAAGTCTATTGGTATATTCATCTTGATCCATAAAAGAATCTACACCAGGTTCCGACCTTTAGATGTTAAAAATATGCAATTCCAATATAACAAAATCCTCAGTCGGGAGCACAGGATTCAAAGCCAATATAAATAAAAAAAAAGAGAAATTAATCCAGCTCACCGCATTGCCTTGCTGGTAGGATCCAGATCCTGCGCACGGATTTGACTAGGCAGTCAATCAATAATAGGAAAGAAAAAAGAAGTTCCAGCGCCAGGAATGGAAAATTAAAAATCCATTTTATTGTGCCATTGCATATTAAAATTCCAGCAGGTACAGCATATCTGTCGAATGACTACAGAACAACGCGTTTCGATGCCTCAGGTCTTAATCATGTTCTGACATTAAATGCAACCAACTTCCTTTTGTTGGATTCTCCCACCTGAAAGAATCAGAAGCACATGTGTGGACTGCTCCAAAGCAGCTCCTGCTATGATAATTGTGGGAGTACCAAACAAAGTAGGAAGAAAAAAAAAAAAAAACAGTCAGTGTAGACAACACAACATAAACGACATACATATTTTAAAAGGGAGATATATATACTCCTGATGTAAGGTAACAAAGATGAATATAAAGAATAATTCCAATGACATATTCCAAAATACATATCACATATTCAAATCCTATACAGAATATTTTATAATTATACCACAATGGGGAAAGAGAGAAAAAAAAAATATATATATATATTTAAAAAAAAAACAAAAAAACACCTATTCCCCTTTTTTTTTTTTCCTTTCTCTTCCTTTCTTCCTCTTTCCCTCTTTTCTTATCTCTTTTCCTCTACCTTTCCCCATTGTGGTATAATTATAGAATATTCTGTATAGGATTTGAATATGTGATATGTATTTTGGAATATGTCATTGGAATTATTCTTTATATTCATCTTTGTTACCTTACATCAGGAGTATATATATCTCCCTTTTAAAATATGTATGTCGTTTATGTTGTGTTGTCTACACTGACTGTTTTTTTTTTTTTTTCTTCCTACTTTGTTTGGTACTCCCACAATTATCATAGCAGGAGCTGCTTTGGAGCAGTCCACACATGTGCTTCTGATTCTTTCAGGTGGGAGAATCCAACAAAAGGAAGTTGGTTGCATTTAATGTCAGAACATGATTAAGACCTGAGGCGTCAAAACGCGTTGTTCTGTAGTCATCCGACAGATATGCTGTACCTGCTGGAATTTTAATATGCAATGGCACAATAAAATGGATTTTTAATTTTCCATTCCTGGCGCTGGAACTTCTTTTTTCTTTCCTATTATTGATTGACTGCCTAGTCAAATCCATGCGCAGGATCTGGATCCTACCAGCAAGGCAGTGCGGTGAGCTGGATTAATTTCTCTTTTTTTTAATTTATATTGGCTTTGAATCCTGTGCTCCCGACTGAGGATATTGTTATATTGGAATTGCATATTTTTAACATCTAAAGGTCGGAACCTGGTGTAGATTCTTTTATGGATCAAGATGAATATACCAATAGACTTTCCAAATTGGCATCAATTTTTAATGCAACGGAAAACGCATTGCCATCATCTGAACAGGACTTATTTCAAGAACACATGCTGGATCTTGAACGGAATATGGTCAAAGAACTCAAGATATGGTGGGACTTTACCTCTTTAAAGACATACATTGACAAAGGTATGATACCTAGAGGTTTACGTTTAAAAAAATTTCCCACTACTAAATACAACACTGAGTTCATTACAAACTGGAATAATATATTAAGTGACTGTTCCATTAAGTTGATGCATCTAATTGTTAAACAGGAGGAATTGGAATTGGTACAGACAAAGTCTAACATACTTAATATAAAGGACTCTCTCAAGAAATATAACAACTTGGACTCATATAAAACCTCCTATGACAAAATACAAACTAAATTGTCAAAATTGGAGAGTAATATTATGGATATTAAAAAGAAGAAGTTTATGAGAGACTCCACAGACTATACCAAAAATGAGATTTACACCTGGAATTATAAACCCAGATCGATTATTAGAAGGAGACGTCACTCCAGTTTTAATCGAGTCAACTTTGACAACTCTGACTCTACAGGTGATACATCTCTGCCCTCCATTTCAGATGGAGCAACTGATCTTTCCAACTCCTCATTAAATATATCAGGCATCACTACAAGATCTAAACAATATAAAAACAAGAATCCAGCACAAGTGTTCCAAAAAAAGTCAAAAAACGTACCAGAAGAGCGGGTAGGAAACATCAGAAACAATGCTTTTCCTGTATATCACCAACATCAGAGACATTAACTCTTCCCGTGTGGAATTTGTCCAGCTACGTGCTATCTGAAGAGCAGATTTCCTTGCTGAGTAGGGGTTTGGGATTTGCCCCCAATATAAATTTCAACATTTTTCAGACTATTTTGGACTTGAATAAATTTGCACGTAACATTACATTAAAACGTCATTTTTTTGATAATAACAATGGGATCTCCCCACAGGATCTTGATGTCAATGCTAATGCTGATATAGTCATTCCTAATTGTAATAACACTTTTTTTTCCTTTTGTGAACAGAAGGCCATAATGGATCTCAGACTCCTTTCTGTTAATTGTGATACTGCCTCAATTAAACCTACTATGTTTACCCAACCTGTACTTTCTAATCGGGAATATTACCCGGTACAATCACGACCCCCAATACAGGATTTGTTCCAGGAACTTGTTGTTACTGAACTTATAGAGTTGAATGATACAATGGTCCCACCTAAAGATAATTTAACACACAGGGAAAGATTAGCCCTGAAAGAGTTAAAACTTAACCCTGATCTTATAATCAGGGAAGCTGACAAGGGGGGGGCCATTGTACTATTGAACTCAGGTCTATATAAAAAATTGATACTTCGGGACCTACAAGATGTAGACACCTACATAGAGTTAGATCAGGACCCCACTAGACATTATAATAATTTATTGTTGAAATGTCTAGAGGAGGGGGTCTGTGTGGGTGCTATTAATGAGAAAACTAAGGATTTTTTATTTAATAAAAACCCTGTGGTTCCGATTTACCATTGTCTCCCAAAAGTTCATAAAAATGTATTTCCTCCCCCACTGAGACCAATAGTTTCAGGCATTGGCTCATTGGGGGAGAATTTGGGAGGCTGGATAGATCATTTTCTTCAACCTTTGATTCTTGATATACCAGGTTATATCAGGGATACCAAAGAGGTTGTTAAAGCTCTGGACAATTTTTGTTGGAAATCCTATTACTCTTGGCTCTTATCCGACGTAATTTCTTTATATCCATCTATACCTCATAATGTTGCATTACGCTGTCTATCCCTACACCTAGACAGATTTAGTGACTATGACACCTGTTTAAAAGATTTTATAGTCTCATGTATTGATTTTCTCCTAAAGCACAATTATTTTTCTTTTGATAAAATTTTTTATTTGCAGTGCAGAGGAGTTAGTATGGGAGCTCGCTTCTCCCCCTCCCTTGCAAATATTGTTATGGCGAGGTGGGAGGAGGATTTCCTATATTCGGATGAGAACCCATTTTCCAAATGTCTGCTATGGTATGGCAGATATCTGGATGATCTGCTGATGATTTGGTGTGGTCCAGAGGATAGTATACAGGGGTTTGTTTCATATTTGAATACTAATGAATTTAACTTAAAATTTACCTCTTATCATCATTTGACTACAATGAATTTTCTGGATGTCACCCTATCTATTAGTGATTCGGATGTTGTCATAATTACCCCTTACCGCAAACCTACTGCCACTAATTCCATTTTAATGGCAGATTCCTGCCATGCGGCACAGACCAAGAATAATATTCCGGTAGGAGAATTGATTCGAACAAAACGAAACTGTTCCCAATCCAGTGATTATAATAGGGAAGAAAGTCAGGTTTGTAATAGGCTTTCCAAGAGGGGGTATCGTCCTTGGATTCTCAATAGAGCTAAATCAATTGTAAGCGAAATCAACAGGGAAGACTTATTGTTTAAACATAAATCATCTTATATGAAAAATAAATCTAATAACAATATTGTCTTTTCAACCAATTATAGTAATCAGTTTAATACTGTTACTAGTATTGTGAAAAAATACTTACCAATTCTTAATGAGGACCCTATTTTAAAACAGGTGATTCAGAATAGTATTAGGTATGTTGCTAAACGGGCACCTACACTTAGTACTATTCTTTCCCCTAGTCTTTTTACAAGTGACAGTGGCCAGACGGAGGGATCCTCCTGGATCACACTAAAGGGTTTTTACAAATGTGGTGCAGCTAGATGTAAAACCTGTAATTTTGTACAAAAAGGAAAAACATTTTTTTCTATAGTAAATAAAAAAACATTTACCATTAAAAACTTAATAAATTGTAATTCTTATATTGTATATTTAATAACATGCAATATTTGTAATATTCAATACACTGGTTGCACCACGGGACCCTTGAAGGTTAGAATCAGGAGGCATCTCTCAGATGTGTCTAATCACAACGCTGTTGCGGTTTCTGCAGTATCAAAGCATTTTGCCCCAGTTCACAAAGGGGATGCTAGCGGCTTTCATTTCATGGGAATAGAACAGGTGCACAGACCGATTCGGGGTGGAGACCACAGAAGGAAACTATTGAATAGGGAATCCTTCTGGATCTTCACCCTGGGCACAAAATATCCGGCTGGAATGAATAGTCGACAAGATCTTATATTGCATTATTGAATATGTTCGTTCCATTCTTCCATTTAGGGGTGGTAATATTATATATATTGATTGCTTTTTATTTTTGATTGGGGCCCTCTTAATTTGGGATCCATTCTTGGTAGAGGAAAAGAGATAAGAAAAGAGGGAAAGAGGAAGAAAGGAAGAGAAAGGAAAAAAAAAAGAAAAAAAAAAGGGGAATAGGTGTTTTGTTTTTTTTTCTCTCCGACAGATATGCTGTATCTGCTGGAATTTTAATATGCAATGGCACAATAAAATGGATTTTTAATTTTCCATTCCTGGCGCTGGAACTTCTTTTTTCTTTCCTATTATTGATTGACTGCCTAGTCAAATCCGTGCGCAGGATCTGGATCCTACCAGCAAGGCAGTGCGGTGAGCTGGATTAATTTCTCTTTTTTTTCAGATATCATTTGAGTGCTGTCCAATAATTCCCACGCACCTAGAGAATCATCTGATTTATGTGTCAGTCGGTTTGAGAAAAAAAGTTGGTCAGCACTGCCCCATTACATATGATTGGTCCGAGTGCTACCCAATAAAAAAATCGCATAGCACTCATCCAACTAATACGGTGGTTTGAGCAAGCCCTTCTAGTGATAGTCACTCACAACCACAAAGCCACTGACTGCCACATTGCCCCAATATTAGTGACTTACCCAGGCATGGGTTATCATTAATAGATCAGTAGAGACCCAACACACAGCACCCCACTGATCAGCTATTATTAACGCTTTCAGCAGCCAGATGTATACTTTGAACATAGATAAAAAGTAAAGTATAGTGGACACTGGAAAGAACTGCAGATCAGCTTCAATAGTCTCCAAAAAGTTTTAAAATAAGGTAAAAAAAGCAATCTTTCCCCCCTTACATGTTACTTTGTTATGTAAAAATATTAATAATAAAATTAGTCTTGGTACAAGGGCAGAAAAAGCAAAAGTGCAAACACTACAATTGCATATTATATTAGTATATTGCTTTTTTCTTTTAGCATCATTGTCAAAGTGATGTTGCTGATAATTTATGTACATGTTCCCAACATTACATTGTGTCAATAAACGAGCTTTGTAACAATTTATCTAAATATTAAAACATTTTAAGATTTTCCTTACAATCTTCTTAAATAACTTCGGTGACGGTGACATTTTGTAGGTGTTTGTGTTAATACGCCTGATGGTTTGTCAAAAAGCAAAAGAGAGAGAGAGAGAGAGAGGGAGGAATAGTTTAAATTCCATTAATATGCAGATGGAAGACCAGAACATAGTGATAAAATGGATAACAGTCAATGGCATCTGGCACTTTTAACATTTTTTTAAGCCTTGAAATTGTTGGAGAACTGACAGTGTGAACTAAACTAACAGCCCTATTTATTTATCAAGGATTTTGCTGAGATTTTGAGCCACGTCCAAATTCATCTTTTTTGTTTTTGTTTGTGAGAGGGCATCTGGACAGGCTATTTCACAGAGACATATAGACAATATTTTCTGTAAATTGCCACCCAAATTAAGCAACTGTTGTGTGTATGAACTGGTACAACGAACAAAAGACCACGTATAAAACCTTGAAAACTAAAAGGGACAAAAATATTTATAAATTTCATCCAACGTAGTTTCAATATTTTGCTGTGGGCGTCATTATATACAAGCACTCCTCTGTCACTGTGAAGTTATTTGTGTTGCAAATTCCTTACTTGAATATTATGTATTACACAAAAAAAAAAAAATTTTTCACTGTTAAGATACAGTATGTCCACACAATTGATTTTTCTTTATTTGTAAAAACGTTTGAGAACTAGAATCCACAAGTGGAAATCCAAGTCTGATCTCCTGGTTTTTGCTGCAGATTTGTAGATTGAACTGCCATTGTCTGAAGAAGACAGATCAACTCCATTCAACGAGGCTGATCTCCATTAGGCCGAGGTCATTCAAGTGTAAATTCTCTCTTCTGGGAGAATCGGATCGATTATGGAAATGTCACTTGGACCAAACTCTGATCAGAGTTTGATCAGAGTGTTAACTTAAGGGTATGTCACACTAAGCGATATCGCTAGCAATATCGCTATAACTTGTGACGTTATAGCGATATTACTAGCGATATCGCTGTGTCTGATACTTACCTATGACCGGCTCCCCCGCTGGTTATCGCTGATCGCGCGAGAACGTCCTGGACCGTTTCTCGTCGTCAGCTTCCTGCGGCGCTTCCTGCTGTGACGACGAGCGACGCGTGGAGCCGGGCGGGAGGACGCAGGATCGCCTGGTGTGACAGGTAAGTAGCGATCCCCGTCCCCAGCGATGTCGCTGGTGAGATCTGCCTGTGTGGCAGCTCACTAGCGACCACTTAGCGATGTACCAGCGATCCTTACCGCGTCATATCGCTGGTACATCGCTAAGTGTGACAGTATCTTTAGTGTGATGAGAGAATCATAGCACAGGTGAGGAGGAGGAGAACGGAAAACTTAATTTCTCCAAGTTCTCAATTCTCTCCGTCAATGGAAATCTTACTGTACTCTAGTGCAGTCCAATGTTTTCCACACACTCAATGGCTTAAATCAGTGAGTGCTATCTGATCTGTGCTGCAAATTTTCTCATGCCTAATCGGCATGAGAAAAAAATGCTGATCTGTACTGCCTCATGTATACCCTCGTGTGAGTGAACTCTTAAGGCATGGCCAGACAGTGCAGTTGGCTGTATGCGGCCAAAATTCCATTTATGCTATGGCTATATCACACCCACACTGGTTGGCCATACCCTACAACTCTCATTATCAGATTTCCGATTGGATTTCACATCAAATCTGCTTCAATAAGTACATTTGTTGGTGTAAAATCTGCAGCTTAATACAGTACTAACTAGGTAGTATTCTACTGTACATATTGGAGAAAGTTTTCAGTCCTATATTGGCCTGTAGGGTAGATTTTGAAATCTGCAGCATGTCATTGGTTATCTCATGGGTTTCCAGCTTGTTACTTTTCAGCTGTTCTTCTATAGCTGAAACTGCAACTTTAGCTTTTCAAATATTGCTGCTATTTGTAGTTTCAGAACAACTAGAAAGTCACAGGGTATACGGAGTCTGTCAGCACAGAATGACTGTTCAAACCAAGAGCAGGCACTCAGTGCTTCATGGTTGGGCCAATCATTTATATACTGTACTCCTTCCCACTAGTGATGAGTGCAAGTGCTTGTTACTCGAGTTTGCCTAGGGTGTTTTAGTATGCATGGAGTATCGCAGGCGCTCGAGTGAAATGTTCGAGTCACCGTGGCCGTATGTTAGACAGCCATAAAACATGTGTGTATTGCCTGACAAACACGGGCATTTCCCTCATATTTTGTGGCTGTCTAACAGCCATGAAATACTCTATGCTGCGGCAGAGACTCAAACATGTCACTCGAGCATACGCGATACTCCGCTCATATCCGAAAACCCTAGGCGAAGTTGAGTAACGAGCAATTGCGCTCATCACTGCTTCCCACCTACCTGTATTTCATCTATCTTCACCATTTTTTGGCTCTATAAAGCCAGATCTGTCAATCAAAGAAGAGAGGGATACAGTTTGAGGGAAAACAAGCAGGTGGGAAGGTGTATCTAAATGACTGGCCCTGTTATGGTGCGACGAACAACAGGACTTAGTTTAAAAAAGCATTCAGTGTTGATAGACTCCCTTTAAGAATATTAGTTTTTTTATCCTCACTTCTGCCCAGGGACATGACTATAATGGGTGCAGGGGTTGCAATTGAACCTGGGTCCTGGATCTAAGGGGGCCTAAAAGATCCCTTTGGTTCAAGTAAAAAATGTCTATGATTATTACAAGCCTGTGATAATTGGGTGCCCTGTTGGAGCTTTTGCATTGGGGCCCACAAGCTTCATCTTACCCCACTGCTTCTGGCTTTACAAGATTGTGTCACTTAGAGTTTGAGAATAACTCTGCTATTGCTATTATTGTTTTTGTTGCCAATTTTATTGCTGCTAAAAGCTTTGCATTAAGTGGTTGTCTCTACAGTTTTTCACAGGTTTTTTTTTTGCTGATCCTTGACATTTTATTCCAAACTCAGTATGCTATAGATACAATCTTTTTACCATGACTTTTCACATATGATTGTCAATAGTAAAAAAAAAAGCATGAAGAAAGCATCTATAAAAAAAAGCCATTATAAAAGGTTTGTAGAAAAGCAAATTTTTAGGTTAGTTATCCATAAAGTTTTATGGAGGTTGAGAAAACCTGACTAGTTTCTCAAAACGAATCCACTCTAGGAAAAGCTCTTTTAGTTTTATTTTTGAAAGGTTTTCTTTTTCCCCGAAGCATTTTCTAGAGAGGTTTTGAAGAGGGTTTTGCAGCCTTTTAACTTGAACCTGTGATGCTTCAAGTGGATTCCAAGAGCAATCTGCCTCAAAGTGAAAACTGCTTAAAAAAAGTATCATGAACAGCAAAGTGGATTTTCCATTGAATTGAAGAGTATAGTGAATTTTTAATAAATTATTCTATTTCTAAATGACAGTGAATTACACAATTACCATTTTTCCATTTTGCATTGCTTGTATTTTAGATATAACTAGTAGTTGTATGCGATCTGAATGGCATTATATATGGTAGCTTCCTATAAGGCCTCATTCAGACATCCATTTTTCGTATACTTATTCTACGTGTTTTTCATGAAAGAACTTATTCTTATGGAGCTGTTCACATGTCCGTGTTTTTTTTCTAAACTGTCTGTCCACAAAAATGTCATGTAGAAGTTATTATTTTGGATCCGAGTCAGGGATCAAAATCTAAAGTCAATTGTTTGTAAAACATCACTACCTTCACATATTGGACATACCCAATGAGGGACAGCGCTCATAGGGTGATAATGTAAAAACAACACGGAGCAGTGTTTTGGATATATCATGCTCACCTTTATCCATCGTGAAAGGGTTTAACTCTGCCAAGGCATAAAATGCATGAAAGGCCCAGCTGCTGTTGCCAATCCTGCAGAGGTAGGGCTATAGCCTCTTATGCACATAGAAAATGTCAAGGGGAGTAGCGGCGGATTGTGCGACTGCGTTGCTGATGCATAGCAGTCTTGGAGTGTTTTAAACCTTTCTTGAAGTTGACAGACTATGCATTTCAGGGTCAAGCTAATTCCATCATCGGGTCTATTTCAACCGGGATCTCATGCTTGAAAAGGGATTTAAATCCTTGAAAAGAGCTAACAGAAATGTACCCTCAGGGTAACAAGCTTTAAACAAAAACATACTTTATACTGGTAGATATGAATAGATATATCAACTATCTTAGGCCTCTTTCACACATCAGGTTTTCGCCGTCAGGCGCGATCCGGCGCTTTTGACAGAAACCGGATCCGGCGAAATGCAATGCCGGATCCGGTTTCCCCCCCATTGACTTGCATTTGCGCCGGATCGCGCCGGATGGCCATGCGTTTCATCCGGTTTTCGCCGGATCCGGCAATGTGTCGCGATCCGGCGTCTGGAAAAAACGTCTACTGTAACGTTTTTTGTCTCCGGCGAAAAAGCCGGACACGCCGGATCCGGCGCGTCCGGCTTTTTCACACAATGAAAGCCTATGAGCGCCGCAATGCGCCGGATCCGGCGAAAGCCGGATCCGGCGGCCGGATCCGTTTTTTTGGTCTGAGCATGCTCAGTAGCTCTGCCCACAGGAGATATATAAAAGCAAGACAATGGGACCCTCAGCCACACCCAACATGCCACCCAAGCCAAGAACCAGGAGCAGGAGAAGGCAGCAGACATCTGCAGCAGCAGCACCATCAGCACCACCCCAAATGAAGCAGCAAATGGAACATGCTGAGGAGGGGAGTCCAGCAGCAGATGAGAGACGGTAATTATCAAATCCCCCATTCCTCCAAACTAGGGCCATGGAATATCAAGATATTCATTGGCCCTTTGTTTCTCTTTATTCAACAGCCGCCAAAGAGATGCAGCAGCAGCAGCAGCAGAAATGGCATCACTGGCAGCAGCAATACCCACAGCCATGGAGTCTGGCCATCAACAGGACAGCACATCTTCTTCTGGGAGCCCTCCCTCGCATCGTCAGCGTTTGACGGTAAGTTTTTATTTCCAAAATCCATCATCTCTGTAATATATGTCTATTCATTGCCTTTTATTTCAAAACAGGAATCACAAGATGAAGAGGAGCTCCCAGAAGAAGAAGGAAGGGGTGGACAGACACCTGGAGTGGGCTCACAATTGGTAAGTTTTTTGCATCAAACGCAGAAACACAACATCACACTACACACAACACATAGAAAACAATGTTCTGCAGACCACACACAGCAAACAAATGCCTACATCCAAAGACATAACATTTTTTGTTTTCTTCTCTAGTCTTCCCAATCTGGTGCTCGGCCAAGAGGTCCTCGCAGTGCCTCCCAGGGTCGTCGGCGACAGCAACGCGGCGGTCACCAGCGTGTAAGTATAAATATTTTTGCTTTGTTTTTTTGCACTTTTTATTTCATTTCTTTTGTGGAGGCTAATTATGTTATTTTTGTCTTTTTCTTTAACAGCCTTCACAGTGTGCTCCCGACTCTGACGGTGAGGATGGAGGGATTGATGTGGACCGCCTCATCGATCTCGTCAGAGAAAGGGAGCCGCTCTGGAATATGGCTGACCGCCGCCACGCTGACCTGATCGTTACCCGACGACTCTGGGAGGAAATCTGTTCTCTCCTTGTGGGCCGCTGGGAGGACCTCGAAGCTCGGGCCCAGATTAAAGAGCGTAAGTATATACAGTACCGGTTGCTTGATGTAAACCAGTGTTTCCCGAACTCCAGTCCTCGTGGTCCCCACGGATCATGTGTTCAGGATTTCTATTTACTATGGAAATCCTGAAAACATGACCCCTGTGGACCATGAGGACTGGAGTTTGTGAAACACTGATGTTGTATACTAACCACTCCTTTCTCGTTTCAGGGAACAGAATTGTGAATCGGTGGCGGTCTGTGAGGGATCGTTTCAAGAAGGAGTTCAATAAAGAGATGCGGGCCCCGAGTGGATCTGGAGGATGCAGGAGCAACTACAAGTACGCACAAGCCCTGTCGTTCCTCCGGGAAACAATGCTCACCAGAAGGTAAATATTACACACCACATGTGAAAAAAATGTTAGATGTAACTTTTTTTTTTCAGCCAGGGCCATACCATGTCAGTATTTTAATTGTTTTTTTTTCTCTTTATTCCACAGCACGGTGAGCAGCACTCGGGAGCCTGCACGATTGGACCCTTCTGAGGCGATCCCTGAGGAGACCGGCACCGAGGGACACTTTGACCGCCCCGGTACATCTGCACCTTCCCAGCCTTCCCACACATTCGACCCATCTGTCCCATCCACCAGCACAGGAGCATCGTGGCCGCCTACATTACATGAAGCTGCTGGTGAGGAGATCGCTTTCCCTTTACCCCACCCTTCTGCCCCTGCCACCTCTAGTACACCTGCGGGTACTGGGCGGCAGCGGCAGAGGGGTCAGGAAAAGAGTTATGCGCAAGAGTTCTTGCATCTGAATGCATCTTTCCAGAACTGTCTCAAAGTCTTGTCAGAGCAAATCTCCGCAGGCTTTCAGCAGATCAACTCCAGCATTCTGGAGGTGAAGACACTTCTGCAAACCATGCATTCAGAAGCAAGATCTTCGCCAAACCACACCTTTTTCAGGTCTGTTGTGGAGCGCATGGCAACACTATCTCCTACCCAGCAGATGCATGTAATGCATTCGTGCCACGGTGCTCTACAGCAGGTTACCTCCCAACCTCCACCTCCCACCACTGTAGTTCCTCCACCTGCACCCCCTCCAGCCACTTTCCATCCTCCCCCTCCTATTACATCTGCACCCCCTCCAGCCACTTTCCATCCTCCCCCTCCTATTACATCTGCACCCCCTCCAGCCACTTTCCATCCTCCCCCTCCTATTACATACCAGCAACCTCACCAGTACCAGCAACCTCCCCAGTACCAGACATCTCCCCACTTCCAGCAACCTGCCCCGTACCAAACTCCTTCCCCGTACCAAACTCCTTCCCCGTACCAAACTCCTTCCCCATACAACTTTCCATCAACATCATCTGCTCCTACAGTCCCTGCCCAACCCTCCACTCCACCGCCCACCACCTCTTCTGCCTCCCACATGTCCACCCATTCTGTAGCTTTTTCCACACCTTCACCTCTAACTGTTCCTTCCCCACCACGATCCCAGTCCTCTCTCCACACACCCAGTGTCGAAGTGTCCCGCAGCCCCTCCAGCAGTATTTCCACCCCACAGTACACAGATTTGTAATGTGTGTTTTTTGTAATAAAAATGCCCATTGAGTTTAAAACCTTTATTAAAAAAGTTTTTTGCACTTTAAAAACATTTTACAAAAAAAAAAAAATTTAAATAAAAGTTAAATTATCGTTTCACAATGGTTGTCTGTCATTTCTTTCTGCGGCGAACTATGTTTTAAAAAAAGGTTAAATACAGGGTATTTCAAAGGTGAAAAGGTATTCAAAACCAGGTATATAACTGTGGGTAAATTTTAGCTTTTTGCCACAGTTGTGTTCCTGGTTGTGTTTGAAGCAAAGTATTTCACCTAAAAAGTTGTGTTTATTGTTGGTGATTTCCTACCAATGTACACAACTTTTGTTAAAAGGTGAAATACTTTGCATAAAACACAACCAGGTACACACCTGTGGCCTAAAGGTAAAAATAGTAAGACCATGACAAGATAGCCAACTTTGGTTGGCAAAGGTATATACTGTTGGTCCAGAAGGTACACAAGTTTGGTTAGGGCACAAATCTTTCACACTCTGTCATCCCAGTGTACTCTGCCTTGAGGTGACATAAAGTATAGTGGAAAATTGTCCCTGAAACCGTCACAGAACTTCTAGTGGTAATATTTCCAATGACAACATCCATCTTCGCCAGTAACTTGCTCTTCTCTCCAACCTGCACTTTCTTCTCTACAACCTGTCAAAGAAGGGCTGTAGGAACATGCTATATCTAGTTTTCCAGTAGCCAATCCCGTTCGGAAGGCCACAAGGGTCAATTTTAAAAACCGGATCCGGCGTAATCCGTCGAAAAATGGATAGAAAAACGGATAGAAAAACGGATGAACCGGATGAGACGGATCCGGTTTTGTCTATCAAGAACAAGACGGATCCGGCAGAAAACCGGATCCGGCACTTCAGGTTTTACAAAACATTTGCCGGATCCGGCATTCCGGCACGACGCCGGATCGCGCCTGACGCCGAAAACCTGATGTGTGAAAGTAGCCTTAGTGGGCATTACAAAAAAGCTAAAAAACATCTCTACCAGTGTAAAAAAAGAAAGACAAAACACAACAGTGATAAAAAATATACCCAAACTGGTCAACCATGCATGTGCTTGACACTAGCTTCACACATTGCCAGTCTTGTGTAATCCATGTGATTGTCCATTTTTAACATTCCAGTAGGTTAGAGAAGATTTACAATTTTTTTTTTGCATTTGAGAAAATCACTGAGGAAAAACTCATGGTGAAAACTAACACTGACCAAACACTGAAGGAAATTTGACCCAAAACACTGATGAAAATCGGACTGCTTTGGGGTACAAAAGAAATCACTGATGCCTGAAAGAGGTCTTACACTGTGACTCATTAGTCTGTTTTTGGTCTATTTGAGACTATCCTTGTACTCAAATGGATTCTATCAATAGGATCAACTCTCGTAAGTTGTCTATACAAGCAAGTAGGCCATAGGTAGCTGAGTAAAATGACACCTTCATATCTGCGATTCGATGTCTTATTGTAGAGAAATCCACTTTTTTATATGTAAATGAGCTGTTCAGGACACTGGTTTGCATGTGAATCTGCCTCCAGAGATTATTATAACTGAACAGTGGAGTTAACAGAGTGAGACATGTAACTAACACAGAACAGTAGAACTGAACTTCGTCTCCTTACAAACAAGTTAGCAGCTGCGCTTCTCACAGCGCTGCTATATTGCAATAATAATACAGTCCCGTTTGCTGGCAAGTTGGAAGCTGAAGCTGAGAGGTGCCTGCAGATGTGTCAGGTGTAATCACACACATAACAGCTCTGCAGTCAGATCAGGAGAGAAGAGAGCAGTCGTTACATGTCGCTGATATCAAGGAATCACTTTATTCAGCTTCCCAAGACCTATATGCCCATTGCCCATACACATGGCTTAAAAGATCCTACTGAAAAATTCACTTTAATAAAATATTTATTGTGCTGTACACATAATGGTGCTAAAGATTTGTCGATGACTACAGCTGCATTATATTGTACCAGAAATAAAATATGACTTGTGCATACCCATAAGGAAGAAATGATGCATGGATGGCACTATCTGGCTGTACTGACCATTGTATGAGATGATATCATCGCCCTGGGATGAAATATTATGCTGCATTCACTATGTTCTGCACAGATCTCTTGGCACGGTTACTTCACAATACTGAGGAGGAGGGTTTCCTGGACTACACATTGCTGGCACTGAATATAGGACAGTTGCTACGTGAAGGTTATTTACTCAGTAAAGGGTTATTTTTATTCACTTCTGATAAGGTTGCTTTAAAATGAGCTGATATATGAGTCACATTCTGTAATATGTTATTGTATGACAAACATGTAGGTACTATACCTCGCTGTCTTCTCCATTTTTACCATGCACCTTGCTGTAGTTGATTGGGGCCTCCCAGCCCTCTTTTTCACAAAGGGCTTTGTAAAAGGCAGCATTGACCAAGAGGCTACTAGTTTTAAAAGGAGAAGTTGATGGAGTTGATAGGATGGGATTGGAAGAGCCTAATGTACCAGCCTTTTCGTGGAGTCGATTCTTCTTCATACTCAAGTCCAAAGTCCCGTTTTCATCCACTTCAATCTCTGCAGCCTGGGGAAATTATAAAGATATATTATAAATTGATGAACAGTTTGCGGCTTTGATAGTGTGGCCATGTGGTGCTTTTAAGGGATAAAAGTAAATGCAAGCTTTTATTTAAATAATATCTGATTTAGAAAGCAGCTTTTGATTTACATCACATCAGTTAATGTGTAATTCTTTGCCAGAGTTCTGTGTAACCTCATAATGTTCATCATGTTTTCCAGCTTATTGCAGAATTTAAATAAGACCCTTCCAGAATTTAACCAGAAATTTAAATAAAGAAAAAAAGCTGCTTGATGATTGTGAGAAAGTAAAAAGAAATACGAACACGGTTTTGTAAAATTCTGAAACAAATCATTGCTTTTAATATACATTAGTTGTACAAGTTTTTGCAGAAATGTAGAATTTATTAATAAAGTAATTTTAGATACCTTAGTATATTTTAAATACTTTTGTATTAATAATTTTAGATCATTTAGTACTAAATTTATATTATAAACACATTTGATAATTTTTTTTGTAGCAATGAACCCCTACTTTGTTTAAATGGCTCATTTCTGGGGGGAGTCCGAAGAGGCACATATCTACCCCGCAAGATGTCAATTGGTTATCATGACAGCCATGTGCCTTAAAAAAAGGCCTTATTACTGCCATCTTGATATTCAGACAGTTGCTGAGCGTCACAGGAAATCATTATTTCTACCATTGACTGCAATACTAAAGTTTTTATTCAATGAAGAAAAAATTGTGAAAAATATTTTAAAAATGTAAATATATATAAAATGTTAATTTCCCACTTGTTTTCCCTTACGAAAATAAAAATAAAAATAAATATTTACTAAGACAGTAAAAAAATGCAATGAATGGTGTTTTTCTGTCAATGCAGACCTGGAAAACATGCCATGAAAAGCTATCAAAATAATATATATTAATAATCTTTATATAGCGCCTTCATATTCCGCAGCACTTTACAGTTTGCACGCATTATCATCGCTGTCCCCGATGGGGCTCACAATCTAAATACGCTTTGGAATGTGGGAGGAAACTGGAGAACCCGGAGGAAACCAACACAAACACGGGGAGAACATACAGACTCCTTTCAAATGTTGCGAAAAGGAGGATGAGTGACCTCATGGAGATCAACATCCGACACTGCGGAGACACCATCACATGTTTCTCAATGCAGTGATTCTAGAGCAATGCCCCCATCCCTTATGGGAAATATGCAAAAACATGTAAATCAACAGCCGCGGAGACACCATCACATGTTTCTCACAGCTGTCTGTGGATGGATACCATGTTTTGGCATAGGTGGTTTCCTTCATTGGAGACTGCCCTTCCCGTGGTTGTTCCTTCCTGGTGAAAAACCTGGCTAGTCATTGCTTGCGTTGAGAAACATGTGATGGTGTCTCCACGGCTGTTGATTTACATCCTTTCAAATGTTGTCTTTGGTGGGATTTGAACCCAGGACTCCAGTGCTGCAAGGCTGCAGTGCTAACCACTAAGCCACCGTGCTGCCCCAAATATAAAATACTACTTCTCACCACTCAAAAAAACAAAGCCCTCGAAGTACATTTTCTTCCTTTTTTCCAAGCTATATATTTGCTCTTTTTGTAATTGTATTTATTTGTCTAAATTGGCAAAACCGAACAGTAAAGCTAGGCATCCATATCGAACATCTACTGTCCTGGCGCGGACACTGAACATGGACTTCACTAGGAAGTCTGTGTTACTGTTCTGGTTCGGCTGCTTGAACACTAGGTGTTTGTCGCATGGCAAACACTGCTTCTGATAGGTGGTGAAATCATCACCTTCCGGTCAGACAGCCGCAGTTCCTACACTGTCAAAAGACAGCGTGAGAGCTACAGTGCTAGCGGAGATCTCACAAAGGCCTGACTGGGAGTGCAGCCTCAGTGACTGGAGGTAAACTCAATGATGTCACCGCCGATCACTGAAGCTGCCAGTGGTTCTCAGCCTGGACGGTCACATCTTGGCACCGTCCAGGTTGAAAACTATTCCCCAGACATGGATTATGCATGGGTCAGAACGTTGGATAGATGAGGGATATTGTTGTTTTTTATTTTTGTTTTCTTACAGGAGACAAGGGATTCAGTGGACTTAGGCATTAGGTGAGAATAATTGTGTTTGTGTTATTTTTAAATAAAAAAGTAAAAGTATGTTTTGCTTTATTTCTAATACAGGACTTTATACTGACTGTGTTTTTATTTACCAGATAACTATAGAATTAGGTGTCTTATAGACTCCCCTCCATCACTAAGCCATGGGTTTGATGTCACCTGATATCACAAAGGTGACATAAACCCCACAAATATGAACCCCACTTGCCACCACTACAGGGCAAGTGGGAAGAGCCAGGCAAAGTGCCAAAATTGGCGCATCTAATAGATGTCCATTTTCTGGGCAGCTGCAGTCTGTTATTTTTAGACTGGGGGTGCCAATATCCATGGCCCCTTACCAGCCTGAGAATACCAACCCCAAGCTGACTGCTTTAGCAAGGCTGGTTGTCAAAAATGAGGGAGACCCCACACAGTTTTTTTAAATTATTTAAGTAATTTAAAAATACAATGTGGAGACCTCTCTATTCTTGATAACCAGCCTTGCTGAAGCTGACAGCTGATGGTTGCAGCCCCTAACTGTGAGTTTTGCCTGGCTGGTTATCAAAAATACGGGGGAACCAACTTGTTCTTTTTTTAATTAGTTATTTACAGTGCAGGAGGCGGCTGATGAATACTCCCATTAGCCACTCACTGTTATCAGCAGGTGCCGACTGATGGGAGTGGTAGTCCTATCAGCTGACAGCTGACACCAGTAACCGGAGGTGAAATTTATATCTCTGATCACAGCTGCAAGCTCATGCTGTCTTTTGACAGTGTGAAAACTGAGGCTCTCTGACCATCGGTGATGATTTCAAGTGAAAGGGGTTCAGGTTTGGGTCCAGGATTTGCATAATAATGTTCCTCAGTCATTTACACAGTGAACATCGTAAAAATTAATCTGAAAAAAGATTGTCGTAAAAACATTTCTTTCAATATTTCATCCACCTTTGAATTTTGTTTCTGTTTTTCAGTTAATTTCATTGTAGGGTAACAACTCTCAATCAGTAATACAACTTGTGGAAAAATCAGGTTCTCATACTGCTATACTGTCAGAAAAATAAAAAAGTTATGGCTTTTGGAAGAAGGTGAGCAACAGCAAAAAGAGCAAAAATAAAGATTGGCTCCAACAGGAAGGTGTTGGGAATGGCATTTTATATTTTGCTCTGTAAACAGAGAAACGTGGTATATTCAATTAAAGATGCAATGATATGTAAGGGTTAGCCTGAGATTATCACTTATTACCTATCTTGAGTTTTCCATTTCAATGGTGCAGCGGTCAAGCAAGCGCACTGTATTTCTACTCTAGGGGACACCAAAGATAGCTGAGTTCTGTGCTCAGCAACAACAACCAATCACCAATCATAAAGGTTGAATAGAGCTCCAGTTCAGAATACACAGTCAAATATTCACACAGAGGCTTCAGGAGCCCCCATTTTTGCAATTATTTGGAGTTTCCAGATTGAACCCCCTATGCATAAACAATAACAGTCAATTCTAGGCCATGTGTTCTTGACTGATCCCATTGATTCAAACATAGGGATTTTCAAACATATAGGTGCTTCTCACAAAATTAGAATATCATGAAAAAGTTAATTTATTATTATTATGCATTTATATAGCGCCAATTATTCCATGGCGCTTTACATGTGAAAAGGGGAAATATAGACAAGTATAATAAACATGTGTAAGACAAGGGACACACAAGTACGTAAGGAGAGGGGACCCTGCCCGCAAGGGCTCACAGTCTACAGGGATGGGTGAGGATACAGTAGGAGAGGGTAGAGCAGGTTGTGCGGTGGTTCAGTAGACCGAGGATCATTGCAGGCTGTAGGCTTGTCGGAACAGGTGGGTCTTCAGGTTCTTCTTGAAGGTTTCCGGTGATGGTGAGAGTCTGATGTGTTGCGGCAGAGAGTTCCAGAGTATGGGGGAAGCACGGGAGAAGTCTTGTATGCGGTTGTGGGAAGAAGAGATAAGGGGGGAGTAGAGAAGGAGATCTTGAGATGATCGAAGGTTGCGTGTGGGTAGTTACCTAGAGACCATGTCAAAGATGTATGGAGGAGACAGGTTGTGGATGGCTTTGCATGTCATGGTTAGGGTTTTGAATTTATTTCAGTTCTTCAGTACAAAAAGTGAAACTCATATATTATGTTGAATAATTACAGAGTGATCTATTTCAAGTGTTTATTTCTGTTTATGTTGATGATTATGGCTTACAGCCCATGAAAACCCAAAAGTCATTATCTCAGTAAATTAGAATAAATAACAAAAAACCCCTGCAAAGGCTTCCTAAGCATTTAAAAAGGTCCCTTAGTCTGTTTAAGTAGGATCCACAATCATGGGGAAGACTGCTGACTTGACAGATGTCCCGAAGGCAGTCATTGACACACTCCACAAGGAGGGTAAGCCACAAAAGGTCATTGCTAAAAAATCTGGCTGTTCACAGAGTGCTGTATTTAAGCACGTTGAAACATTCCATAGTTATTGCCACATGAAGTGACACTGGTCAGATTTGAAAAATTTGGCTTGGTCACTAAAGTGTCTGCATCCATACAAGCATCTGCACTACTCCTCCACTTAATCAAACTTGGATCACCATATGGTGCAAATTTTGGGAACAATAAAGCCTATTTTGCAAGATTCATAGATAAACCAAACTATGGTTTGTTATTTTTTATAATAGACCTACATGGTATATATATATACTGTATATACTAGCTGAAGAGCCCGGCATTGCCTGGGCATAGTAACCAACTGCGGTTAGTTAAAACAAATTATAATGATTATATTGCACATAAAAACATTTCACATCATATATTCAACACTACAGATTTGCAACACAAATTAACTAAACGATTACCCAAGTATTGATAGTATTTTATTTTCAACTCATTCAAGAGCCTTTTTGATAAACATGTGTATCTGTGTATCTAACCCTATCCTGTGTGATAACGTCTACTGAGCTGTGTACCTAATCCTCTCCTGTGTGATACTATCTGCTGAGCCGTGTATCTAATCCTATCATGTGTTACTGACTGCTCAGCCATGTATCTAATCTTATCCTGTGTGATACTGACTGCTGAGCAGTGTATCTAATCCTATCCTGTGTGATACGTCTGCTGAGCCATGTATCTAACCCTATCCTGTGTGATACTGACTGCTGAGCCGTGTACCTAATCCTATCATGTGTGTTACTGACTGCTCAGCTGTGTATCTAATCCTATCCTGTGTGATTCTGACTGCTGAGCCATGTATCTAATCCTATCATGTGTTACTGACTGCTCAGCCATGTATCTAATCCTATTCTGTGTGATACTGACTGCTGAGCTGTGTATCTAATCCTATCCTGTGTGATACTGACTGCTGAGCTGTGTGTCTATTCCTCTCCTGTGTGATACTGACTGCTGAGCTGTGTATCTAATCCTATCCTGTGTGATACTGACTGCTGAGCCGTGTATCTAACCCTATCCTGTGTGATACTGACTGCTGAGCCGTGTACCTAATCCTATCTTGTGTGTTACTGACTGCTCAGCCGTGTATCTAATCCTATTCTGTGTGATACTGACTGCTGAGCTGTGTATCTAATCCTGTCCTGTGTGATACTCACTGCTGAGCCATGTATCTAATCCTATTCTGTGTGATACTGTCTGCTGAGCCGTGTATCTAATACTATCCTGTGTGATACTGACTGCAGAGCTGTGTATCTAATCCTATCCTGTGTGATACTGACTACTGAGCTGTGTACCTAATCCTATCCTGTGTGATACTGACTGCTGAGCCGTGTTTCTAATCCTATCCTGTGTGATACTGGGCTCCCCCTGCAGTCTGTGTCAGAGGGTGGTCTTTGTTGGCACTGTAATAAATTGTGTTATTTCCAGCTTTACAGAAGGACGATAACACCATAGAAATGATAAGAATAATAGGCATTGTTTGGTGAATTGGAACATGTGGGGTTAAAATTTCACCTCACAACATAGCCTATGACGCTCTCGGGGTCTAGATGTGTGACTGTGCAAATTTTGTGGCTGTAGCTGCGATGGTGCAGATGCCAATCCCGGACATACACACATACTGTACATACATAAACACATTGAGCTTTATATGTTAGATATATATATATATATATACATACTGTATATATATATATATATATATTTATTTTAATATAAACCTTAAATATGGTTTTTACATGCCATGAAGTAATAATTTTGCATTCAATGTCAGTTCCAAAAATGCTCAAAAATAAATTAACAAATAGAGAACTATATAGAGCAATGCATCCATAATCTGGTTTACAATATTTTGCATCTATACCTGCACTATTTTCAGTATAATATGACACAATAGTACAAGTCTAACAATAAGACATTTACTCCATAAATAGAAACATACTAGGCTATTGCAGTAGTAAATAAAAAAAATACTGACACGGGTTTATATTAAGGTTCTTTAACTTTATCTTGCTGCCCATTTCACTGCAATATTATAATCTGATGCGATATTTCTAAGTCCAGAATTTAACAGTGCAGCTTATCCGAGATAATAACTTAGTAACAACATCTTGCGCCATCTGTATAATATCAAATGCATTTGACATTAGTCCTAATAACTCTTAGTTACAGAAATGCAAGGTATTAACTACATCCGTACCAAATGACCACAAGTTACTTATCGGAGATGGCATTAGAACAAGTGGAAGCTTGTAATGCAATGATTGCAAACTTGGTAATGCGGCATAAGCTAAAACATTTCAGCTAAATATGGTTGTGCAAATAATGAGAAATCTGAAACATATTTACGATTTGGTGTAACTTGAAATTGCACAGAGAATCTACGACAGGTTCCAGGCTATTCAAAGTAGAGTCCGATCAAGAAGATATTTGACAATTCTTTATATTTTTTTGTGCCAGTTGTCCAACCCATATTCCATTGACTTCAATGAAAAGAAAAATATTGAATGGAAAGAGATTTACTTTTCCTTATATTTCTTTATACTGAAGTCAGCGGAATATTGAATGGACAACAAATATATCAAACAAGAAAAGTCTTCAGCTCATAAAAAATACAAAGTGACATCAATGGAAAGTAAATACTAATTTGAGGATACCTAGTATGTCATCCATTGTGCTTTGCAGTAGACGCTGTAATGGTTAACCTTAGGTAATAGTATGCAATATTTTCACACCTTTTCAGAAGAGCAAATAGCATTGTTATCAGATGCTGTTGCTTGTAGACTTGTTTGCATAGTTTAGGCTAGGGCTACATGATGGCTTGTGACTAGAGTTGAGCGACTTTGGTCGGATCGGGTTTCATGAAACAAAATTTGTTTCAGATGAATGTCATCCGCTCAAAGTCGACTTTTATTCCCCATTGACTTGCATTGGGGCGGGTTTCGGACGAAACTCCGACTTTTTTTTGCCCTAGTCGGACCAGTTTCATCTGAAACAAATTTTGTTTCATGAAACCCGATCCGACCAAAGTCGCTCAACTCTACTTGTGACCAAATGAAATCAAAGGGAATGTCTGAAAAAAACTTGCCTATTTTTAAATCAGTTTTTTTGAGTTAAATGTATTTTTATAAGAATTTTTATCTATTTTTTATATTACATAGAGAAAAATAGGACTCTTGAAATTTTCACACTAGCTACTGAAATTTTAGATTCAAACCTCTGTCCTATCAGAGAGAGTTTTCAGCAGTTGCATTGCCATCCTAGACAGGATTACAATGAAAGATAGCACCTCTATACACAACTGATAACATGGCTTCATGATAGATAATGCCATGAGTTCCTCTGCTCGCCCTCCCTTCATAATGACCTTCACACACGCTCATTAAATGCATCAGTTCAAAAGATAGTCAGTCAATGGCTGCTAAAGCACAAGGGAATTTCCTAAAAAAAAGGTAACCATGAGTCTAGAATAGCCCCAGTGGCCAATGTGAAAATTGATTTATGTTTTTAAAGGGAATCTGTCACCAGAATAAAGCACTATTAACCCGCAGATATGGGGTTAATCTGTAGGTTACTAGTGTTATAAAACTGCCCGGCGCAGGTTTATTTCCTCCTGTGAGGCTCCAGTTTCAGTCACCGGGGCGGCACCGGCATGGGTTCAGTAATCGCAGCCCTGACCGACAACCAGCCCTAATGCAGAGCGAGTGTCAGTCAGGGTCAAGGGCGCAGTTACAGCCCCTGATCTGTATACTCAGAGCTGTGACGGAACCTGCGCTGATCCCGTAACAAAAACCAAAATGCTGCCGGGGAATAAAGTTAATGTTCTCTCCTCAGCATTCAGGTAAGTGCAGCAACCGGGTAGGTTAGTAACGCTATTAACCTGCAGATTAACCCCATATTGGAGGGTTAATAGTGTTTTTTCTGGTGACAGGTTCCCTTTAATAGAAACCATAATGTGGAAAAGAAACAGTGCTAAGATCAAAAAAAGGACATAAAAATGTACATTTAAAGGGAATCTGTCACCCTTTTTAGCCCCTATTAGCTGCCGGCATAGACATCGGGGGCTTATCTACAGCATTCTGTAATGCTGTAGATAAGCCTCTGATGTAACCTGAAAGAGAAGAAAAACACGTTATATTATACTCACGGAGGTGGGCGGTCCGGTCCGATGGCTGTCGCCGTCCCGTCCGGCACCTCCCTTCTTCATACGATGACGTCCTCTTCTCCCATCCTGTAATGGCTCCGGCGCAGGCGCACTGCTCTGCCCTGTTGAGGGCAGAGCAGAGTCCTGCAGTGCGCAGGCGTCGGGAGAGGTCTGGCACCTGCGCACTGCAGAATTCTGCTCTGTACTCAACAGGGCAGAGCAATATGCCTGTGCCAGAGCCATTACAGGACGGGAGAAGAGGACATCATCATATGAAGAAGGGAGGCGCCAGACGGGACGGCGGCACCCATCGGACCGGACCGCCCACCTCGGTGAGTATAATCTAACGTGTTTTTCTTCTCTTTCAGTTTACATCGGGGGCTTATCTACAGCATTACAGAATGCTGTAGATAAGCCCCCGAGGTCTATGCTGGCAGCCAATAGGGGCTAAAAAGGGTGACAGATTCCCTTTAAAGGGAAACTGTCAGCTGGATTGTGCTGAGTAACCCACAGACAGTGTCAGGTTACTGTGCGCAATCCTGCTGACAGGTTCACTTTAACACAAAAACCTGCATTGTATGGAATCTGGTCATGCAATTATTGCTGGATTTTTTCCAACTGTTGGGTATCAGTCATGGCCTGTTTTGGGTCATAATTATCTGTGATGTGGAAACACTTAAATCAGACTTATTATTATATTATTTTTATTATGATTATGATCTTGTGTCAGCCGACTATAGACTGCCATCTTTGATCACATTGACAGTCTTCTGAATAAATTGACAGACCAATATTTTTGAAAGTAAGAATAACATATTCTGAGGGCCTCTTATACCTGTCACTTGCAAACCTGAAGGACCATGCTATAAACTAATAGGATTCATCAGGGTTTTTTGGAAATAACATACTTGACATGACCCCATTAAGAATGTAAGCCATGATGCTAATGTGAACATAGCCTGATATTGTTAAACATCTCTCAATGTCATTATTTGTATTATTTTATGAATAATATGATAAAAATAAATATTTTAGGCTTTAGAACAATTAATTTGCATTTAAGATGCCTACGCAACATGATCTCATTAGATTCAACGGATAAAAATTGATATCCTAAAATGCATTTTCCACAGTGTTACGTTGCTTTATGCTGTTTATATTATTGTAAATTACAGTTCTAACTTCCAGAGTTTCTGGTGACATTACAATTATTTTGTGCATCTGATTCTCTTTGATTGCATATTAAAACAACTATTATGCAATGATAAACGTATTTTATTTAATTATCGTAAAATGTAACTTTTAGTAAATAATTGCTTTGTTCCAAATAGAAAAGATCATAATAATCATAAAATTCACCTAAAACTCCAGACCTCCACAACAGATGGCTTGGATAAAAAGCCGTGCAACCGGGCTAAAATCCTATTATGTTACAAAAACTCTCCCACTAAAAAAAAAATACTTTTAAGGCAGCAAATGAGCAATATTCCTTTACTCCAAATAATAGATCTGCTTAACTCGGGGCACACTGAGCACTTAACAACTCAAAACTAGGACTAAATGTCTTCCTGCTGGGTTCCATCCATATTGAGCGGATTTCCTATTGTTGATATTATGGATTTGTTTTGCAATCAACAACATTTTGTGTCAGATTTTCTGCCTCTTGGCCTCGTTTTGACTCACGAATTACATTCTACAATTTTTCTACTTCCTTCTAATTTTTTTACGTGTTTTGAACTTAACAGGTTACTGCAGTTGATTTCAACCAGGATTCGTCTTGAGATTACATGCATTAGTTTCCTTTGCATAAAAGCTAGTGATGAGTGAATGTGCTCGTATAACGTCTTATCCGAGCATGGGCGGGTGTTATCCAAACATCTGGGGGTGCTCATCTATTATGTTTGAGTCCCTGCGGCTGCATGATTTGTGGCCGTTAGACAGCCTCAACACAGGCAGGGATTGCCTGTCTGATAGGGAATACTGTTGTATTCCCTACCAAGCCCTACCAAAAAAAGGCCCAACCGACTGATAGGAAAAACAGGCCCTGAAGTCGCTAGGACTTCAAAAAGACTATATCAGCACTCAGGTAAATTCTGAAGACAGAGCAAGGAGACAAAATGGAACTCAGCACCCCCCCGACCGGGGATGGCTGAACTCCAAAAAACAAGGTAAACAATACAAAACTAATAAGTTCAATAGCAGAGCAAAAACTTATCTTTGAGAAGCAGGAATCAGACTGGTCTCCAAGAATCCAGCAGAGAAATCACCAGCGACTCAGAAGGGCGTCGGCTGCCTTATATCCAGTCAGCAGTTCCTGTTACCCAGTCATCATCTACCAGATCAGGTGTTTGATAATCAGCCTCACTACCTTCCTTCACCAGAAGAGGGAGTTCATCAGACATCGACGGTGAAGGGAAAAATGAACTCACAACAGAATTCCCTTTTCCAGAGGCTCACCACCACCCAAGTGCCAAATGAATGGGAGAAAGAACCCCAAATCAGCCACATAATCTGCATCTATGTTATGTATGCCAGGGGTAGATCTTAAAGGGGGATAAATGTTTAAAAGATTGATGTGTTCTCTTTTTTCACTGTATCCACTCATTGTGAGAACAAATATATACTGACCTGCACTTTGTGAATTTATCCAATTTCAGAATAACCAAGAAGTATATTTTCTCCTTGCAGAATTTGACATGCTTAGCATTGCGAGATGAGGAGACTTAGAGCCACAATGCTCCTCTGGGAAATATGCAAATTGGCTCTTCAGAGAGGAAAAGGACTAGAACTCTAGTGCCACCTATTGGAAGTAGCAATCCTAAAAGTCAAGGTCGACCCTTTAACGAGCCTTATCACATGACTTAGGATAAAAGAATGCTTAGTGTGTCAATCTCCATGAGGAGAAACAATACTTCTAGGATATGGGTCAGACGCCTCTCACATAGCCAAACCAGTTCTCACACTTTGCACTGACGATGGGCAGTACCCTGAAACACAGCGTCTGCAAATTGAGATTCTGGTTTGGCTTTTATCCTAAGTCATGTGATAAGGCTCGTTAAAGGGTCGACATTGACTTTTAGGATTGCGACTTCCAATAGGTGGCATGAGAGTTCTAGTCCTCTTCCTCTCTGAAGAGACAATTTCCAATTTCAGAAAAAAATTAAGATTGGAAATGGTATATTAACACATTTTTGGAAATTTTGTAGTGTATAATGATGTTTTTAAGGACAGAAAATGATGTTCTTGTAATATACAGTATAAGCAGAGCCCAAAGAAAGCTCTCTGATAGACACCATGCATAATTTGCATCTACCCAGCTAGTGTATCTGTCATTTAAAGGGAATCTGTCACCAGGTCTTTGCTAGCTATTTCATCTGAGAGCAGCATAATGTAGGAAAAGGGACCTTTATTCCAGTGATGTATCACTTTGTGTCACAATTACAGCACCTAATAAACTATCAGAGTTATTAGATGTAGCAGAGCTCAAAAGCTACACCCGTCCACATCACAGCTCTCTAAGTACATTGTCTATTGACAGTGAGCTGCTTATCAGAGGAGGGGGCATGGTCAGATGATGGCTCGCACAAACACCAGTGCAAACATTGATAATGACTTGATGATAAAACATTCTTTGCAAGTAATGAAACAGCACACAGCCTAATAAGTGACACATTGTGGAAATCTGTGTTTCAGCCCCTATCTTCAGATTATATAGCAAGAACCTGCTGAAAGATTCTCTTTGAGATGTCTGCTCAGGTAAGTTGTTTGTGACTATTACATGAGAGATATCTTTCATTTTCACCAGTTTTTCTCTCTATAGATTCTATTTCTAATTTGCTTTCTATAAGATAGTGGATAGAAATGAGCTGCTATGATGTTTTCTATACACTATGCGCACAGACGTGAGGCATTCCCATTCTCTTGTCTCTCAGTAGCATGTTTAGAAGTAGCAATCACAGAATGGGGGACATTGTGCAGCAGTACTAAGCAGTGTAGCTGTGAATTGAGCATTGAGTGAGCTATAACACCTGACAGCAGGAACAAGGGTCTACGCCTCTCTCTTTCACTCTGCTTCTCACCTCTGCACTGGCCACCTCCCCCATACCCTCTCCTTATACTACAATAAACAGCTGTAATCTGATTCCTCAGTAAATTATCAATTTGTCTGGTCTTAAGCAGGATCGATTTTAGCATTTTTTTAGACTGAATGTAGCAGTTTCTATAGTGTATCAACAAAAGATGTGTATTTTTGTCTCTTTTATAGTTATATTTTAATTATTAGGAAACTGACACCCTTTACTGTAATGCCTGCTTTTTAGTGTTTAGTAGCATGTTCATTGATTTAGAGCTCTGACTCTTGAGGTTTAGTAGTTTAGCCATCCTAATGAAGGAGTCTAGAGGCTTAGTTTAGTACTCCAGTTTTTGGTATATTGCCCTCAACTTGATCCAATTTATGTCCCTTTTACCTTCTCAAAGGGAATTTGTCAGTTCCCCCGGAGGCTTTTAAGGTGCACTTGTAAACATTTAGTTCTTTATTCAGGCATTCCAGCAATGCTGTGATTGTTTTATACAATTGCAATAAGTAAATCGTTGTATAAGGTTATATATCGCATTTTGCTCTATGCTAATGAACCACGACTAGTTCGATGAGGCATTTATTTACTGAGACTAGTTTTGGTTTAGTAGCTGCAGTCACGCGCCTGGACCATGGCTAAGGGTACCGTTACAACTAGCGACGCATCAGCGATCCCGACAACGATACGACCTGGTAAGGATCACTGGTGCATAGCTAAATGGTCACTAGTGAGCTGTCAAACAGACAGATATACCCAACGACGCAGCAGCAATCCAGCGATCTATACAGCGACCTCGGCGGTCGTTGGTATATGGTCACACAGTGGCTAGTCAGACGACTCCCGCCTGCGTCCTTGTGTTCTGCATCGCCAATGAGGTCACTCATTGGCGTCAAATACTGTGATGAGCGCTGGCCAGCGGGACACCAGCAATGAAAAAATGGCCCAGGCCATTCGAGCACGATCAGCGAGATTGCAGCGGGGGCCCAGTCACCGCTGCGTGTCACATGTAGCGAGATCGCTATTGCGTCACAAAATCGGTGACGCTTAAGCGATCTCGCTATGTGAGAAATGGCCTTTACAGTCCCTGCACTGCCAGTGCCTTCACAGTTTGCTCTCCTCCCTCTGTTCTCTTCTCACAGCTCTGTACTGCAGCCATTTGGAGATCTGTCACAGAGGAGCAGAGGTGCCAAAAGGAACTCAAACTGTGATGATGTCAGCATTGCAGGAACTGTCCATCTTGGTGAGGTGGTGTGACTACTAAACCTAGACTAGTCTCAGTGAGTAAAAACCTCAATAGACTAGTCCGCGTTCATTAGCATATGGTGGTGTTGTAGATACTGGAAGTGCGGCTACAAGGAAAAAAATAAGTGATATTCTCTCTGTAGCCACTTACTTCCAGTCATTGGGGCATGGAGTAGTTACTGCTCACTACTCTCAGTAGGGCAGGCTGTAAATCAGCGTTCCAGGGAGTGACTATAGCCACGCTCATAGTATAGTAAGCATTGCCTACAACTGTTACCTGCACCGGTGTCTGGAAGCAAGCAGCTACAGGGAGAGTATAACATCATTTTAATTATGTAGCTGCACTTCCAGTAAAGTGACTACATAGTGTTCTACCTGTTACATAGTAACATGTAACATAGTTTTTAAGGTTGAAGGAAGACTTTAAGTCCATCTAGTTCAACCCATATCCTAACCTACATGCCCTAATATGTTGATCCAGAGGAAGGCAAAAAAAACCCATGCGGCAAACAGTAAGCTCCTCATTGGGGAAAAAAATTTCTTCCCGTCTCCACATATGGCAGTCAGACAAGTTCCCTGGATCAACACAATACCAAGTAAACTAGTGTATATAACCTGTAATATTATATTTTTCAAGAAAAGCATCCAGTCCCTTCTTAAATTTCAGTAAGGAATCACTCATTACAACATCATATGGCCTGACACTGGCCACTAAATGTGAGTTTGTCCTCCACCCATAGACCCAGGACTTTTTCATTGATGGTTTTGCCCACTGTTTTACAATTAAGCACATAATTATACATCTTGTTCGTTGTACCCAAGTGCATGACCTTACATTTATCCCCATTAAAGCTCATTTGCCATTTATCAGCCCAAGCTTCTAGTTTACATAAATCCTCCTGTAATATAAAATTGTCCACCTCTGTATTGATTACCCTGCAGAGTTTAGTGTCATCTGCAAATATTGAAATTCTGCTCTGTATGCCCCCTACAAGGTTATTAATAAATATGTTAAAAAGAAGCTGGCCTAATACTGACCCCTGTGGTACCTCACTGCTAACTGTGACCCAGTCCGAGTGTGCTCCGTTAATAACCACCCTTTGTTTCCTATCACTAAGCCAGGTCTTAACCCACTTACACAAATTTCCCTCTATCCCCATTGCTTTCATTTTACAGTGCATTGCGAAAGTATTAGGCTCCCTGGAACTTTTCAACCTTTTCCCACATATCATGCTTCAAACATAAAGGTACCAAATATAAATTTTTGGTGAAGAATCAACAACAAGTGGAACACAATTGTGAAGTTGAACGAAATTTATTGATTATTTTAAATGTTTGTGGAAAATCAAAAACTGAAAATTGGGGCATGCAATATTATTCGGCCCCTTTAACTTAATACTTTGTTGCGTCACCTTTTACTGCGATTACAGCTGAAATCAGTTTTTTACATCGAGAGACTGAAATTCTTGCCCATTCTTTGTTGGCAAACAGCTCGAGCTCAGTGAGGTTTGATGGAGATCGTTTGTGAACAGCAGTTTTCAGCTCTTTCCACAGATTCTCGATTGGATTCAGGTCTGGACTTTGACTTGGCCATTCTAACACCTGGATACGTTTATTTGTGAACCATTCCATTGTAGATTTTGCTTTATGTTTGGGATTATTGTCTTGTTGGAAGACAAATCTCCGTCCCAGTCTCAAGTCTTTTGCTGACTCCAACTGGTTTTCTTCAAGAATGGTCCTGTATTTGGCTCCATCCATCTTCCCATCAATTTTAACCATCTTCCCTGTCCCTGCTGAAGAAAAGTAGCCCCAAACCATGATGCTGCCACTACCATGCTTGACAGTGGAGATGGTGTGTTCAGGGTGATGAGCTGTGTTGCCTTTACGCCAAACATATCGTTTGGCATTGTTGCCAAAATGTTTGATTTTGGTTTCATCTGAGCAGAGCACCTTCTTCCACATGTTTGGTGTGTCTCCCAGGTGGCTTGTTGCTAACTTTAAACAAAACACTATTTATGGATATCTTTGCGAAATGGCTTTCTTCTTGCCACTCTTCCATAAAGGCCAGATTTGTGCAGTGTACGACTGATTATTGTCCTATGGACAGGCTGTCCCACCTCAGCTGTAGATCTCTGCAGTTCATCCAGAGTGATCATGGGCCTCTTGGCTGCATCTCTGATCAGTCTTCTCCTTGTTTGAGATGGAAGTTTAGAGGGATGGCCGGGTCTTGGTAGATTTGCGTTGATATGATACTCCTTCCATTTCAATATGATCGCTTGCACAGTGCTCCTTGGGATGTTTAAAGTTTTGGAAATCATTTTGTATCCAAATCTGGCTTTAAACTTCTCCACAACAGTATCACGGACCTTTCTGTTGTGTTCCTTGGTCTTTATGATGCGCTCTGTGATTCAATCAGAAACCTGAGACTATCACAGAGCAGGTGCATTTATACAGAGACTTGATTACACACAGGTGGATTATATTTATCACCATTAGTCATTTAGGACAACATTGGATCATTCAGAAATCCACAAAGAACTTCTGGAGTGAGTTTGCTGCACTGTAAGTAAAGGGGCCGAATAATATTGCATGCCCCACTTTTTAGTTTTTGAATTTCCACAAACATTTAAAATAACCAATAAATTTCGTTCAACTTCACATTGTGTTCCACATGTTGATTCTTCACCAAAATTAATTATATGTGGGAAAAGGTTGAAAAGTTCAAGGGAGCTGAATACTTTCGCAAGGCACTGTATGTATCAACCTTTTGTGTGGCACTGTATCAAAAGACTTTGAAAAGTCCATATACACGACGTCCACTGCATTCCCTTGGTCCAGTCCAGAACTTACCTCTTCATAGAAGCTTATCAGATTAGTTTGACAGGAACGGTCCCTCATAAACCCATGTTGATATTGGGTCATGAAGTTATCCTTCTCCAGATACTCTAGTATAGTATCTCTCAGAAAATGCTAAAGGTTTTTACCCACAGTTGAGGTTAAGCTTACTGGTCTATAATTTCCAAGTTCAGTTTTTGTCCCCTTTTTGAATATTGGCACCACAGTTGCTATACACCAGTCCTGTGGTACAGACCCTGTTATTATGGAATCTTTAAAGATTCAAAATAATGGTCTATCTATGACTGTACTTAATTCCTGCAGTACTCGGGGGTGTATTCCATCCGGACCCGGTGATTTGTTAATTTTAGTGATTTTTAGACATCACCGTACTTCCTGCTGGGTTAAGCAGGTGACATTTAATGGAGAAATTTTTTTTTATCACTGATCATATTGTCTGCAATGGGATTTTCTTGTGTAAATACTGTTGAAAAAAAGTCATTAAGCATATTGGCTTTTTCCTCTTCCTCATCCACCATTTCACCCAGACTATTTTTAAGGGGACCAACACTATAATTTTTTAGTTTCTTACTATTTATGTAGTTAAAGAATATTTAGGGATTATTTTTACTTTCACTGGCAATGAGTCTCTCTGTCTCAATCTTTGCTGCCTTGATTTGCTTTTTACTGAATTTAAATTTTCTGTATTTAGTTAATGCCTCATCACTACCTACTTGCTTTAATTCTCTAAAAGCTTTCTTTTTGTCACTTATTGCGCCCCCTACAGCGCTATTTAACCATAGTGGTTTCCTCCTATTTCTAGTGTGCTTATTCCCTTAGGGTATATATTGTGCACAGGTCCTATTCAGGATGCTAATAAACGTCTCCCATTTTCTTTGTGTATTTTTATGTCTCAGGATATCGTCCCAGTTAATTGCACCAAGATCATCTCTCATCCGTTGGAAATTTGCCTTCCTGAAGTTTAGTGTCCTTGTAACCCCTCTACTACACATCTTATTAAAGGATACATGAAAACCTATTATTTTGTGATCACTATTACCCAAGTGACCCTCAACCCTTACATTTGATATGCGGTCTGGCCTGTTGGTTAATATTAGGTCTAGCAGTACCCCCCTCTTGTTGGGTCATGAACCAGTTGTGAAAGGTAATTGTCTCTCATAGTTGTCAAAAACCCATTACCTTTGCTGGAACCGCAGGTTTTGGTTCCCCAATGTATTTCAGGGAAGTTGAAGTCCCCCATAATAATGACTTCTACTTGAGACGCAGCTTCATCTATTTGCTTTCGAGGTTATTCTCCATAGCTTTCATTATTTTTGGAGACTTATAACAAAGCCCTATCAGTAATTTATTATTTTTTCCCCCTCCCCTTATCTCCACCCACAGCGACTCTACATATTCATTAGATTCACATATATTATTACGTAGGAAGGGTTTTAAGGATGATTTTACATATAAACACATGCCTCCCCCTCGCTTATTTGTATGGTCATTTCTAAACAGGCAATAGCCCTGTAAATTAACAGCCCAGTCATGGCTTTCGTCCAGCCATGTCTCAGATATCCCCACCATGTCATAATTATACTCCAACAAAATTAATTCTAATTCCTCCAATTTGTTGGCAAGGCTTCTGGCATTAGTATACATTTTATGTATCTCTCTGTACCTCTATCCTTTCTTAAATTATCAACTGTTCTAACCCCACCCTCCATACCACCCCCACCCCCAATGTCATTATCTGTACCCAGGTCTCTATCTGCACTATCTTCCCCTCCTATAAAATGAATACCCTCCCCCCTCCGTCCCTAGTTTAAACACTCCTCCAACATTCTAGCCATTTTCTCCCCCAGCACAGCTGCACCTTGCCCATTGAGGTGCAGCCCATCCCTAGCACAGAACCTGTAGCCAACTGAGAAGTCAGCCCAGTTCTCCAGGAACCCAAACCCCTCCTTCCTACACCAATTCTTGAGCCACTTATTAACCTCCCTAATCTCCCGTTGCCTCTCTGGCATGGCACATGGTACAGGCAGTATCTCAGAAATACCACCTTGGAGGTCCTTGCTTTAAGCTTGTAGCCTAATTCCCTGAAATCATCTTTAAGGACCTTCCACCTACTTATAACTTTGTCATTTGTGCCAATGTGCACAATGACCGTGAGGTCTTCAACAGCCCCACCCAGTAATCTGTCAACCCGATCAGCGATGTGTCGGACTCGAGTGCCAGGTAGGCACCACACCGTTCGACGATCGCTGTCTTTGTGACAGATTGCACTATCTGTTCCCCTAATAATTGAGTCCCCCACTACCAGCACCTGTCTGGCTTTCTCTGCTCTCCTATTTCCCCCCTTACTGGATTAGACACTCCTCCGGCTTTCAGAGGACATGCCTTGCTGCAGCAGTGCTACCCCTGTACTGACACTTCCCTCATCCGCCAACTTAGCAAACTTATTGGGGTGTGCCAGCTCAGGACTAGCCTCCCTGGTGCTCTTCCCTCTTCCCCGCCTTCTAACTGTCACCCAGCTTGCTGCTTCACTGTCCTGCAGCTCCATCCTAGCATCCCCCTACTCTTATATCTGCAGGTAAATGGCATTTCTCGAAGTGACAGTTTCCCTTTAAACAATAAAAAAAATTAATTGGGTACCTGAATAATGGACTAAAAGGTGCAGTTTAAAAGCGTCAAGGGACCTGGCCAGTTACCTTTGAACAAAATTAAATTAAAATAAATGTTTGGTCTTCATTTAGCCAAACTATATTGTACAGAGAAAACACCTACTCAGCTAATCATTGGCCATGGCAGTGACCGGCACCGGGACCAAGGAGTGGAGAATCCTTTTATTACTAGAATGTATTATTTGTTTTTTTTCCAATGTTTGTAGATTTTGTGGTTTGGCTTATTGATTGCATTTCTTCCTATTCGTTTCTGCAGTTTTTTAAGGATATAGCTGCTGCTTAACCTCTTTGCCGACTATTTCATCACTAAACTCTTAGGGCTACTGGGATCCCTGTTTTTACTAATCTGTTTGAGAAATCCATTATTACTCTCTCAATGCACATTTATATGACTAGGGATATAAAGACCACACAAACGTCTTTACTGCAGCGTCTGCAGAAAGTCACCATAGACTTATTTCAATTGTTCATTTTTTCTTCATAAAAACACTGGACTCACAATACACTATGGCAACAAATAATCCACTTAATGATTCATTTTCTCAGGAGGGATGAGCATAATGATTTCACTCCTCTGTTATTTGCCCAGCAGCGTTTCAAGGGCTATTCCATGATAATCTTCTCACAACCCTTTCAAAGACTCCACTGCAATGAATATTTACTGATCCTACTCGCCATTGAAATAGTTCAATTTACATTTAATATTTAAAAAAAACATTATAAAACCATTGCTCAAATATTGCTGCCAATTTTAATACTTTCTGGCAATATGTAATATTTAATTTGTTATGTAATGGATCATCATTACATACGTGCAAACAAAAAACAATAGGTTCTTTACCTAAGTTTTGGGTTAATATCAAGAAAATAATAAGTAAATCAAGATGTAAATTGTAAAACAGATGTGACATCCATAAAATCAAACCCTTACTTATTCATAGCAGGTATTTGGAGCTCCACACCCAGTCTGTAATAAGATACTCAACCCTTGTTCCTCCGCAGCTTCTAATGTCAACTTGTAACAGCCAGGACAATTTACTATGTGTTCTGCTAACACCAGATGTCATTTGGAAGTAGCTGAATAGCTGAGTGTCATTTAATAGCAGCAAGCCCTCACCTTGTATCATCCAGGAAGAGACCAAGGCCATATATTATACAGTTTATATGGATGTTTGTTTTATATTTCACTAGGTACATTTTGTTTCTAAACTTTATAAACATAGTGATAGTCCTGTAAAAAGGTTTTAAAGAGGTTGTCCAGAACTTTATCATTGATGACCTATCCTTAGGATTTATCATCAATGTCTGGTCGATATCCGACTCCAGGCACCCCCGCCGATCAGCTGTTATCGGTGTCAGCGGTGGCCAGAAGTCCTCACTTGCAAATTGGCCACCGTAGGGTATTGCACATCTGCCTCTTATTGATTTGAATAGGGGGCAGGTGTGCAGTACCCTGCATCGGCCACTCTCAGAAGACAGTCAACTCCGCAAGTGAGTACTTACGGCCGGCGGCCACCACTGTCACCGACACCAATAACAGCTGATCGGTGTGGATGCCAGGAGTCGGGCTCCGACCGATCAGACATTGATCACCTATCCCAGCGATAGGTTATCAATGATAAAGTAGTGGACAACCTTTTTAAAGGTAAAAGATAAGGAGCATGTATGGCATTAGAAAATTCCCAGTCAATGAATAGAGCTTAAAAGGTATTTTCAAGATTGAAAGTTATCCCCTATTCATTAGACAATGGATAACTTACCGATCTCTATTGATCCAACTACTGGAACCCCCATCGATTTTGAAAGCTAGGGCTCTAATGAGCCCGTGTGAATGCAATGGCGATTGATCATGCACTCATTGATCATGAACTCATCTACTCAATTAACCCTTTATGAGACCATCGGAGATGCAGTGCACATGTTCGACCACTGCTCCATTCACATGGGACTTTTTGGAGCCCTAGCTCTCTGGATCAGTGGAGATCCCAGCACGGAACCTTCAGCAACAAGGAAGTTATATCCTATCCAATGGGTAGGGAATAACTTCCATACCTGAGGATACCTCTTTAAGCTCTATTCACTTGACTGGGATGGAGTCGCAATAATAGGCCTGGGTCAAAGAAAAGAGCATCACTGTTTCTGGAGTAAAGGTAGATTCTTTTTTTTAAAACTCTGAAAAGAAAATTGTCATGATCACCAAAAAGACCTAGAAATGTAGATGTGTAGTACAATCTATGAGCAGAATGTTATGGGAGAGCTGAGCAGATCGATATATAGTTTTGTGGGAAAAGATTATGTATAACCTGTAATTTTTTGTTGTTGAAATCCCATCATTTTCTGGGCTTAGGAGCCAAATAGGTGGTCTTATCAGTGATCAACAGCTTCATTTATATGTAAAGTCACACAGGGATAAATGTCAATCACCAAATAGGACCACCCTTTTGACTGCTATGTAGGTGTTTTCATGAAAAACGTACAAACTTTATCAATTTTATACCCTCAAACCTGAATATCAGTCTGTTAAGCTTCTCCTGCTTTATAACATTATGACTGCAGATCAAACAACATCATCTTAAATGCAACAGTGATGTTAATTTTTCCTTAACCCCTTCACAACAGGGCCAATTTCCATTTTTGTGTTTACGTTTTTCTCTTCTTCTCCCCAAAGCCATAACGCTTTTATTTTTCTGTCCAGATAAGCATATAAACTGTAAAGCGCTGCGGAATATGTTGGCGCTATATAAATAAAGATTATTATTATTATTATTATGAGGGCTTTATTTTTGAGGGACAAGGTGTAATCCTGAATGACACCATTCATTTTACAACAGAGTGTACTGGAAAACGGGAACAAAATTCCAAATGGTGATAAATTTTGAAAAAAAAAAATGCAATTCTGACATTTTTGGGGAGTTATTGTTTTTATGGTGTACATTTTGTGGTAATAACAGATGAATCTGCTCATTAGTACAATTACGGGAATGCCAAACATTTCCAGCATTTCCAGTTTTTTTTATTATTTTATTAGTGAAATCAGAAGTTTGCAAAAAAAGATTTTGGGTTGTGTCGCCATTTTCCAAAACCCTTAAGGTTTCCATTTTTTTGTCGATGGAGCTTTTTTGATGGCTTAATTTATACAGGGCGAGACAACGTTTTTATTGATACCATTTTGGGCTAGAAGTGACATTTTGATTGCTTCTTACAGCATTTTTGTGATATTGCAGATACAAAAAAGCATAATTTTGGCGTTCTTGAACTTTTTTCGTTTAAGGTGATTACCGATGTGGTTAATTTTTTTTTTTTTAATTGATCGAGCGATACCACATATGCATATTTTAAAAATGTGTTTATTATTTTTAATGAGGGAAAAGGGGGCTGATTTGAACTTTTTAACTTTTATGCGTTTTTTTTCATATTTTTAAACTTTTTTTTACTTTTCACTTTTTCTAATAGCCCCTTAGGCTGGTTTCAGATTAGCGCATTTTACATGCAGCACATGGCGCTGCTAAGCCCCTCCCCCTGCCCGGTCATTTCCTCCTACTATTGCACACGGCTGCATGCGATCTGTGCACCCTATCTTTAGCGCTGTGCGCAGCATGTAAAATGCGCTAATCTGAAACCAGCCTTAGGGGACTTGATGCTACGATCGTCTGATCGATTGTGCTATATACAGCAATGCCAAAATTCATGGCCACAAGCAGGGATTCAAAGAATTTCTGTAATTCCAATAATGTGATGTACAGAGGTCTTCAGCAGACCCCCTGGTGTCTCAGCAACCCATTGGCGACCCAGGATCATGTCAGGGGTGTGCCAATGGATGCATGGAGCGCCCCCATGCGGGTGTTAAATGTCTCTGTCAGAGATTGACGGTGGCATTTAACAGGTTAATAATTGCAGCAGGAGCTCCACTCCACCCTTGATTGTTAGAAGCTGGTCCTGGCTGTTACACACAGCTATGACCTGCAGGGTATGGGGCAGGTTCTCCCTGTGAGCCTGATCCTCCATATATCCACTTCTGACTTACATCGCACATCTGTGACACATGTTGTGAAGGGGTTAAGGCCCCAATACTAATTAGGCTATTTTTGTCCAAACCCTTAAATATTGAATGATTCAGCCGATAGTTTAATATCTCTAAGGAACCCCAACGCTCCCAGACAGGTGATGTCAAGGGTGATAAGTATTCTGCATATCTGATTTCCGACTAAAAATCCGATTACTCTATAAGAAATAAGTTGCTGCCAGAAATGTCTGGTAGGGGCTCTATTATGGGGAACATGGGAGTGCTTAACAGAGTAAGCGCCTCTGTGTATGAGCAAGTCGGCCGAGATTAACGAGCGACCGGACCATCGTTCAAGAGACAGCCATCCAACATGTATGAGGGGGGCTTTAGTTACAAGAAATGAAATCTTTATAATGACAAAATGAAAATATGTATGCCCCTTTTATCATAAAGTATACTGACTCAAAAATTATCAGAACAAAATACCCTCATAAGGAAATGTATTTAGTTTAAAAGTATAGCAGATTTCTAAGCATGAACTGTAATCAATCTTTCATATACATACTAGAGGTTTTAACATACAAATCTCAGGGGTATTATCATCCTGCTTGCTTCTTACAATGTGCAGGTTTTTTTGCAAATTAAATTTGCACAGACAAAAAAATATGTTTTAGAGCAATTTTTGCCTGATTCCAACTTTTATTTGTTTCAGAGAATCAGAGCTAATCAGAATCTAGGCTTCCATCCACACTGTAAGATTTGGTCATGGTCAGGGATTAGAAGAGGTAATCTTCACTATGCTGATCACATAGATTGTACTTGGCTGAATTTTTAAAGACTGGCTTTACATGGAATAAAACTCATATAGTGGTTATCTTGTTTTGCCATAGAGTCAAGATAGAGCCTACATCTCGGTGTACCAGTTTAAAAGGGATTTGTAACAAGACATACCGGTACTCCTTTTTGCACTCACTGAACAGCATCCCATTTGGATTGTTAATTTAAATTGCACATTGTATGCAAAGTTAGTTGCCTTGGCCCACTTGGCTGAGAGCACAATACACTTGTAGCCATAGCACTTTAACACCAACGGAGATAAGACCATGTGGTGACTCTCAGACAAACACAACAGTAAGCAATTTAAAGGGAATCTGTCACTGTTTTTTTCCACCTAATCTGAGAGCCGCATACTCTAGAGACAAAGACCCTGATTCCAGTGATGTGTCACTTACTGGGCTGCCTGTTTTAGTTTTGATAAATTTACTGTTTATCAGCAGGAGATTATCAATGGAGGACTAGCAATCCTGATGCCATCTAGTCCTCCATATGTATGAGCTCTATGTAACCCCACCACTAATAAACAGTGCTCTGTCTATTTATTTATTTTACTCATTTATATAGCGCAATTACTTCCACAGCGCTTTAAAGACATTATCATTGCTGTCCCCGATGGGGCTCACAATCTAAACCCCCTATCAGTATATCTTTGGAATGTAGGAGGAAATCAGAGAACCCAGAGGAAACCCACACAAACACGGGGAGAACATGCAAAATCCTTGCAGATTTTGCCCTTGGTGGGATTTGAACCCAGGACCTCAGCGCTGCAATGTTAACCACTGAGCCACCGTGCTGTTCTGTCTATACATAGTGTACACAGAAAGCAGCCAATCAGTGACATGGGCAGGGATATACAGAGCTCAGCATCCAAAGAGCTAGTAGATCTGCAGCAGAGAAAACAAATTTTATCAAAACTACAGTAAGCAGCATAGTACAGGATACAACGCTGGACTTAGGGTTTCTTTCTCTTCATCATGCTGCTCTCAGAAAGCAAAGCAAAAACCTGGTGACCGCTTTCCTTTAATCACTTCCTGACATTTGAAGTACAGTTATGTCATATGTCAGGTCCCTGATGTTGATGAGGGCTTGAAAGCCATGCCCACATCTTCACCAGCAGATGATGGCTTAATTATTCAGCTATCATTTGCCTCTAACAGTCGTGGGTGAAGCTGTGCTCTACCAGAAGCTGTTAAACTGTTAAATACCTCTGTCAATGTCTGACAGCAGCATTTAATGTGTGCTGGCAAGGGGCGCGTCATTCCACGCGTCCATCCGTATGCCCGTGACATGATCAAGGAGTATCGATGTGCTGCCATGACCATCTGGGATTACAATATTCCTGTGAATGCCAGCGTTTAGCTGGTGTCCATAAGAGTCCATGATTTTCACTATAGACAGCAGTTCTAATGTGCTGCTATGTATAGTGCAAGGTTCAAGTCCACCAAGTGGACTAACAAATATAGTAAAAATTGATTATTTTTTTTAAAATATGAAAATAAATAAATAAAAAAAAGGTTCAAATCACCCCCCTTTTCCCTAGTTAAAAATAAAGAAATAAAAAAAATAAAAACACATTTTTAGTATCGCTGCGTTTGTAAATGTCTGATCTAGCAAAATATAAAATAATTTAATCCGATTGGTAAAAGAAGTGACAAGAAAAAAATTAAAATGCCACAATTACAGTTTTTTTGGCCTCCACAACATTGCAATAAAATGCAATAAGAGGCAATCAAAACATCATATCTACCACAAAATGGTATCAGTAAAAACATCAACTCAGGGTGCAAAAAATAAGCCATCACACATCCCCAGATCCGGAAAAATAAAAACGCTACAGATCTGAAAAATGACAACACAAGGTAAAAGTTTATTTTTTTTTTTTTTTACAAATTTCTTACTTTTTTCACATAAAAAAATATATGTTTGATATTTGTGTAATTGTGCTGACATAAAGAATCATATTGCTGGTCAGTTTTACCATATCGTAAATATGGGAAATAAAAAAAAAGAAAAACTATTGTGGAATTGCACTTTTTGGCAATTTTAATGCATTTGGAATTTTTTTCTCACTTTACAGAGCATCACATGATAAAAAAATTTTGTCATTCAAAAGTTCAATTCGTTCCTCAAAAAACAAGTTATGGCTCTTGGATGAAGGGGAGGAAAAAATGAAAATATAAAAAAAGAAATTCACCATGACATGAAGGTGCTGAATCCTTCCCACTGTACCAGTTGTTGTTGTTTTTTTTGCTTTTTTCACCTTTCCCTCCTCTCTATTCAAGAGCCATATCATTTTATATTTTTTCTCAATATAGCCATATGAGGAACTTGTTTTAAATAGACTGTATTGGAAAATGCCACTCTTAATTTTAGGATTTTGGTTATGCTAAAATCAAATTTATGTATTTTTTTTAAATATTTTATTACTTTTAAAAATCGAAAATAAAAAAGGTTAGTTTGTGTCCTATTTGTATATTCTGAGACCCATATTTTTTTTAATTTTTTGGCAGCATCGAGATTTTTGTGATCAGTTTGCTTTGCGTACAACTTTTGATCCCTTTGTATTCCATTATTTGGGGGTATGTGACCTGATGCAACTATTACCAATGGATGACAGCAGTATTTTTTTGAGGCAGGCTCAGGTAGTGCACCCAACATGTGGGGAAGGGGTTCGTTTTAACAGTGTATGCTATATTAAATGACAAGTTCCTGCAGATGGTATACATGCTCATTATTAAGGGGTATCAGTTAGAGATAAGCAAACAAAGTTACAAAAATCTGCATTTGACAAAATACGGTATTTTTATTTTTGTAATTCGCTTCTGCGAGGAATCATAATAATGGCAGTCGCTTGCAGCCATTTTTCTGAACCAAACAAGGTCATCAAAAGGTTAAAAAACTTGAAAATTATTATACTCACCTTACTGATCACCTCTCTGGCTCTCTTCTACTTCCCGCCACTTGTCCAGTCCTCGCCACCACTGGTGGTACATCTGGCTTTAATGTGGCCTGGAAGGATTCTGCGAGTGTACGCAGAAGGTCACGGTACATGTCATGATGCCATGAACTTTTGTGCTTGGGCAGAAGCTTCCAGTTTGAGCAGATGGGAATCCAAAATGTGGTGAGGGCCTGTCGGAAGTTGATGAGCAACGAAGGAGCCAGAGAGGTGAGTGGTATGGTGAAAATTTTTAAAGATTTTTTAGTTATTACATATTATGTTTATAAAGTTCTGAGGTCTAGAAGGACCCCAGTGTATAATAAGGGACACTAAATAACTTGTCCGTAAATCAAATTTCCCAGAAAAAAATGCGTGAGCAATCGAATTAGAATTTTGCCTGATCCGATTACCTCTAGTAGCGATTATTTATTGGTATTCTTTTAGTAAAGCTACTTACTATATTATGTGTACCCGATGTAGGGTACTTGCAAGTACTATCTTTTATCTTTCAGGTATACATGTATAGTCCTGAAAAACAAGGTGTTGTGATGTAATTGGGTTGAAGTAAACCGCATCAGACCAGTCTATTTTAGTGGAAATTATTAATCTGACATTTTGGACAAACACCTTAAGAAATGGATCATTCATTATACCCAACCTCACTGTAGGGTTTTAATAACTGAGGGCTAAACTATCACTTTCAGTTCATGGTAAGCAGATTAGAACATGCCTAATTCACCATGTACTCTGCTCATCCATACGAAGGAGACTCTGCATGAAATCCCCTAGAACAATGACAGCAAGAAATGCCTCCAGAAAATTATAGCTATCTGAAATCTGCAGCTCAAAAATTTAGCTCAATTTCCCAGGAAAAAAAAATGGAGCAAATTTTTCTTCCCCTTATTTACTACATAGAGCAATTGGGCATGTCTTGCACCCTACTGATCTCATAATTCTCCTTTAAATCTGAAAAATATTCCCACCTGCATATTAAAATATGAAATGTTTTTCCATTGCATAAATCCCTTACACAAAATTATTGTAGATACTGTACGGCACATTCCTTGTTTTTGTGGAATTTAACTCTAATGTGAAAAGCTGTTTATTCACAGCTCAGTAGACACTACAACCTCCAGGATTTTGGATTCTCCTACCTTGGCAGACAGGCCCAATGGTTTGTTGGACAGGATCTCTGCTGCTGCTTCCCTGCAGCGGGTGGAAAGGTTGAGAATGGCAGCAGCTGCTGCTATGTGGGTGTCTTCACTACACTGACCATAGCTGTAAGAGCTGGCATGACAGGGACTCTGTGTGTGGGCGCTAGGCAGTCGGTTGGAAGATCTCACTGGACTTGTAAATTGTTTTGCTGTGAAAGAGAGATGTGATTACATGCATGCAACATATGATTTTCTTCATGTCAGAATAATTGAAAATTTGAAAATAAATCTGATTTTCTTTTCTGCATTTATGTATAAAACATCAAAGCTTGCTTTATTTTGTGTTATTTTAATTCCATGTCCAAACAGATTCATTAGAAATTTATACAAAACATCAGAGATATTCACTAAGAGCACATTCACACATCGGTGTGACATGTCCTAGTTCTGTCCTTTTTTTCTCGGACAGCACATTGGCATATAGAGTTTCATTGGTCCATACACACATCCGGTTTACAAATGGTTCAGTTTCTATGGCCTTTGAAACTCAGAGTATGGTCACATTGACACGTTCAGTATTTGGTCAGTATTTTACATCAGTATTGGTTAGCCAAAACCAGGAGTGGGTGACAAATACAAAAGTGGTGAGGTGTTTCTATTAGACTTTTCCTCTGATTGCGCCTCTCCTGATCCTGGTTTATAAATACTGACCAAATACTGGTTTACAGGGAGTAGATAGTAAGTTCAGGAGGCAGGGAGTAGAGAGAAGTGGTGGATATTTGGAGAAAGAATCAGAATTCTCTGATAAAATATATTACAACCTTTCTTACATTTGCTTGTACTTTTGATTTATGCAAACTCTATTGAAGTGAGAGTGAAAATTTAACATTGATTATGAACACAGTAGGTTTGTACCTTCTCCATTGCTTGTCTCTTGGCTGTGAACAACTGTTGCAATGGTGTGTTTCCCAAACACTTGGGCATCAAAGCTGGCATAGTCAAATGGAACTTTCCCAAATCTATCGTGCTCTTTAATTATTGTTGCTCGGGTTGTGGTAAGTGGTGCATTTCCATAACTAAATTGGGTAACTTCAAGATGTTTGACACATGTTGCTCTGAAATATGAAAAAAAAAATCAGCAATAGTTCAGACAAATTCTAAGTTCTTCATACATGTAGCTTTGAGAAGTCAGTACCTGTGAATAGATTCAAGACTTGACCCACTACTACAGGAAAATTGCTTATCTTGTGTTTTTGAAAGCTTCTCAGCTGCAGCGATTGGACAACCTGAAAGACTTAAGTCATAACGTTAAGATGATTAGAAGCATTCTCAACACCTTCTACTATGCCAACCCCAAACCTAACACAAAAGCCTAATCTAGATAACCGTAAGGCTGCCTCCTGCTACTGCCCATTTTACAGCCATAACACCAGGACCTCCTGCAGTGCAACTGAACTAAATTTAGGTCACTAGGATATAAATTAGATCTCCTTCTCTACTCCCCCCTTATCTCTTCTTCCCACAACCGCATACAAGACTTCTCCCGTGCTTCCCCCATAATCTGGAACTCTCTGCCTCAACACATCAGACTCTCACCAACAACGGAAACCTTCAAGAAGAACCTGAATACCCACCTGTTCTGACAAGCCTACAACCTGCAATGATCCTCAGTGTTCTGAACCACCGCATGACAAACTCTACCCTCTCCTAGTGTATCCTTACCCTCCCTGTAGACTGTGAGCCCTCACGGGCAGGGTCCTCTCTCCTTCTGTACTTGTGTGCCCCTTGTCTTACACATGTTTATTATACTTGACTATATTTTCCCCCTTTTCACATGTAAAGCACCATGGAATAAATGGCGCTATATAAATGTATAATAATAATAATTATAAATAAGTTTGTTTCAGCTCACTAGAGTAGCCTTAGTTATATATCATTCTTCCATAATATGGACATAAAAATTTGGTCTCAAGATGGAACTTTTAACAGCCTCACTCAATATGTCTAGCTTTAAATAAATAAACTTTGTAAAGTTGGCTACCATTTCAAATAATGGGGTTTGACAAGTTTCTTAATTTTGGATTATATTTTCATATATTTGAACTCTTACCCCTGATCAAACTGCTCCGTGACATTACGCATCCTCCATTCCTACATGCTATATAAAGAAATGAGCCACTTTATTGAGTGATAATGTTTGCTATAATTTTTCAGATTCCTTTCTATCCTTATAATCCCTTTTGAATTTGATACTGCATTACTCTTTTTGATGTAGGTGGGGATATTTTATTTTCATTGTAAACCTAAGTTATATCCACATCTTTTGTCTCAATCATGACTTTTTATTCCATGGAGTGGTGGACCAATTAGATTGAATATTAGAACCATGTTTTATGCATTTTAGTACATAAAGTTTTTTGCTTCTATCTATGCCTACCATTTTTATATAGTAAATTGATGGTTTTGGAATTTGTTGCCTGGTACCAGTTTCTCATTTGTCTAACTTATCTTGTGACGCCCATTGGGCGTTATAAATGGCTATATAAGTCTAATGTCTAATATTGACTCCAACAATCCCAAACATCTATGCGCTTCAATATAAACATTGATATGTATAGATGCTTTGAATATAGTCTTATAATATTCATAATTTGTAAGTATTATTTCATAGATTTTAAGGTTGAAAGTAGACATAAGGTTAAAGTTGAGGGCAACTAACTGTGTTTAGCATAACTATGGGGAAATGTATGTGTCTATGACAGCTTGATCAGTATTATGGTGTTTGACCTGAAATGTTAATGCCTATAGGATAGGTAATTGTACATATGTATACATGATTATGAGGTTTCTCTCTGGTCTAATTTTCAGGTTTATTGTTTTTACCATCTATATGTTGGACCATCTCCAAGATTATAAATAACTCAATGGAGTCACAATTTAAAACCTGTTCTCTTCTGTATCATCTGGTTTACAAATGCGGCACATAGTCTTTTCACAGTTTTAAATCACTATTTTAATTTAGATAAATCTGCGGCTTCAGTAAATTCAAAAATGCTTCCCAGCAAGCCAGCCATCTGCTCAATCCTGATTTGTTACAAAATGCTTCCTATGTAGCCGGCAGCCTATTGCTTTATCCAAACAGTCATTTGTCCCGTCAATCATAGTTCAATCATTCAACAATTGTAAATCCACCAGTTGCTCACGATACCTTCTGTGTGTGTTGCGATTACTGTTAACATGGCCTCTCCCCGTACATCCTGGTGTTGGACACTTCAGCACATTTTCATGCATGGCCAAAACTGATTAAAGAAAAACAAACATTTTTTTAGAAACTTTTTTTATCGGAAATATAGCAAAGTGAATGAATCTCTGAAAAGAATATGTTAGTAACATAGCTGATTATTATCACTACAAGACATTGAGAGATTTGTTGAACGCCTTTCTACTATTCGGCATTAACGTACAGAAGAAGTTGGAAGCAGGTATGGAGCTGAGCCTGCTCCATACGTGTGGGTGCCACCTGCTTGCAACTGCTAGAAACAGAGAAACTTCCAAACCCAGCTGTTTAACTATTTGGGGTATGTGCTCACGTTGCGGATTCTGCTGCGGCCCCGCAGCAGATTCTGCTGTGTTGTTCAGTACCATTATAGTGTATGTGAAATAAAAAACGCTGTGCACATGCTGCAGATTTTTCTGCGCCGATTTTCTGCGGATTTAAATCCGCAGCATGTCAATTCTTTGTGCGGATCCACAGCGTTTTGAGACCTGCTCCTTTATGGGAATCCGCAGGTGTCAGAATGCAGGGGAAATCTGCCCAAAATGTGCACTAAATCCGCAGGTAAAACGCTGCGGATTTAGCCAAATCTGCGCAGAGAAATCCGCAGGGCAATCCGCAACCTGTGCACATATCCTCATGTTTCTCAGTCATTGAGATTTCATGGCAACTGGAATAATTAGGAAAGCCCTCATATCTTTCACTCTGATTCAGCTCTGCCATAGGGTATTCCATACACTGCTATACAGAAATACAGCGCATGCATAGTCCGGTGTCAGTGATCAAATTCTCCATGTCCCATAATAGGACTAAAAAATATGTGGACATTTTTAAAAGGTTTTAAAAAATACAACATTTTAATTACATCATTGGCTGTTCCCATTTATTTTGCAAACCAATATAACCAATAAAAATAAATAAAAAATGAACCTACATGACCACATCTGTAAGAATCCAACCTATTATAAATAAATAAAAATAATACAAAGCCACAATTTATGCTTTTGGGCCATTTTGCTTTAAAAAAAAAAACTATCCAAAAGTGATCAAAAAGTATTTTGTCCCCTAAAACAGAGAGTAGATCCTACAGCTTGTTCTCACACAGCTCTAGTGGCCGAAGAAAAAAATGCTTTCCGAATAGGTCCACTTGCACATTTTTTTAAAAACTTTTTTATTTTGTAAAAGTAGCAAAAATATATTAGTCACAATAATCCTAATAATCTGCAGAATAAATTTAAAGTGTAATTTCTACAGGACGAGTGAACTCCATAAAAATAAAACTCAAAATCAATTGCAGAATTGTTTGTTTTTTATCCTACTCCATCGCACACGGATTTCTTTTTTCAATACAATTCATGGTAAATTAAATTGTTTCATTAAAAATAAAATTTGTCCCCCCCAAAAAAAAAAAAAATTGCCATCAAATATTAATTAATACATTTTAAAAAGTCTGACTTTTTGAACTTAGAGATTTAAAGAAAATGAAACTGGAAAAAAAAATGATGACGGCAGGAAATGGTTAACCCCTCTCTGGTTCTGTTTGATACTAGGAAGGTCTCCTTGTCTCCGTGTGCCCTAGTACACATGATGGACTGGAGTACGAGACTGGTGGCACGAGAAAACAGAAATCTGTTTCCAATTACGAGCCATATTTTGTGTTCTGTGCAAAATAGAAATAGAAGTGGGTAATATATGGGGATAAGAGTATCGCTGTGACCTAGTTCCCACGCAGAAATATGCAGTTTATTTGCTTCATGTATTATCAATATCCATGACTGCCAGATTGTGTTAAACAATAAAATGATGGTTGTGGTGAGATCAGGAAGCATTATACATTGATACATTACTATGAACATATTGTTCAATACTGTAATAAACTGAAATTATACTCTAGTTTTCATTTATACATTGTTTCTGCTTTCTACACGTTATGTCTAATACTTTTTATGTCTGTTGAGTATTGATCAACACATACATTAATTGAGTTCACTAGATGGGAAAACCTGGTTATGACACATTTCAATCAATAGTAAATAGGAATCCACATCATTTCGTTTTCCATTCAATTGTCTATTTGGATCAATGTTACCATCGTTTTATAGCTTCATTTAAGACTTATTCCAAACGTGACATGTAATCACAAGTTGTATCTGCACTAAACTTTGTGTCACTAACTTTCTAAAGGCACTCGAACTTTATGAGGACACCCCGACAGACTGCGATGATGTGGATAGAGTCCTGTAACGTGGCCTGCGCCATCACAGCCTGGTATAGGGCATTTGGTCTCACGTTTCTCAAGGCGTGAAGAATCTGGAAGGAAACAGAACAAACAGTATTGCACTTGTCTTCATCTACATAGTATGTATTTTTTTAAGCTTTCAAGATGGGTTCTACTTTGTGTGTACATAGCAAAGATTTTTTATCTATGATACGTAGTGATGAGCGAGTATACTTGTTGCTCGGGTGTCCTCCGAGCATTTTGGCGTGTTCGGAGATTTAGTTTTCCTCGTCTCAGCTGCATGATTTGCGACTTGTAGACAGGCTGAATACATGTGGGAATTCCCTAACAAACAGGCATTCCACACATGTATTCAAGCTGTCTAGCAGTCGCAAATCATGCAGCTGAGACGACGAAAACTAAATCTCCGAGCACGCCAAAATACTTGGAGGACACCCGAGCATGATCGGGAAAACCCGAGCAATGAGTATACTCGCTCATCACTAATGATACGCTATTAGTTTAGCTCATGCTTGTACAGATCTAGCATCTGCCATCTTTACACTTGAGGCACTCTGTGGCAGCATTGTAGCAAATCTATATTATTTGCCTATCTTGCCGACATCTAATATATATACAATATATGCCTTAGCGTGTCCTGTTTCTCTCTGTAAGGCCGAGATCACACTTGCGAGAAACTCGCATAAGTGTCTCACCTCAATATCCGGCACTGCCGCCGGCACTCGGGACTGGAGTGTGCGGCTGCATGTATTTCTGCCGGATATTAAGGTGCGAGATTCATGCGAGTTTCTCACAAGTGTGATCGTGGCCTAACTAAAATACTTCCACAATGTGGTGATCTGACATTGGTTTGGACATCTAGTCTGATTACCATATTTGGAATCTGTTTTTTTCCCAAAATAAGGGTAAATTCGCATTTTCCTCATGAGGTTTTTACCTTCCTTTGAATCAACATGTCAGGTTGTAGGTTGAAATCAATGACATCTATCTAACTCCAACCTTAATTATTATGAAACTATGTGGTTGGACAGCCACATGGCACTATATAAGGCATCTATATAAGTGGAACAAAAATGGTGGACTCAACATCTAATTGTTTATACTACACTTACCAAACAGTGGGAGGTTTGAGGTAGGTCAATGCTTTGCCTCCTACTCATGAGTGTAGCAGAGGGTAGCTTATCTTACACTCACAGTAGACAACCACATCCATGTGCTGTCATGTAATGCGCAGCATGATGTAGGTGGTGCCAAGCCCGGATGAGTGGTGCTCACTGGCTACTGTGCACACCAGATGCTGCTGCATTCAACAATGACATTGAATTGCTGTTCAGGAATGTACAGCATATGATGTGGGTACACTCAAAGGGACCTCCATGCTGGTTTTTCCTTGGTATTTTGTGTATTTGAAATGACTAATGTCTTTACCTAAGAACTATTATTTCTAATTACACTAAGTAATTTTCGTTAGCATAGGTATTTTTTGTATATAGATTGCAATCATTGTCCTGGGACTAGAAATATGCCCATAAAACAAATCTCTCACCAGGTTTTTGCAATGTGTCACTTTTTGGTCTGTTTTGCTGTTTCACTACAATCACTGTTTTATCAGGAAGAGATTATCATTATCAGGGCACCGTTGATTATGCAGGGTAGTCCAACCTCAATCTCAGCACTAATTAGCAGCTTTCTGTACACAAAAAGCTGTGATTTGAGAGGGGATATACACAGCTCAAGATCTCGGACCTGCAGCAGAGAAAACTGTGACTCTATCATCACTGCTGCACCCAGTAAACTAAGTGATACATCACTGGAATCTGGGTCTCTGTCCCCACCTCATGATGCTGTGAGATTACAGAGCAAAACCTGCTGACAGATTCCCTTTAAGTAGATGCATTTTCCATTACAGTCACCAACATGGGGCAGGCTATATATTAGTGTATCATAATTACCCCACATCATTGCTTCAAATAATGCCCTGCTCTCTGGATCTGTCAATCAAATAGCATCACTTTCTGTCTTAAAGGGGTTGTTTGGCTGATAAAGATTTTTTGCCAAGAGCTCAGAATAGGTAAAAACATTAGAAAGCAATACTATTTTTCGCTCATTCATCACCAATGGTTTCTATTTCCTGATCCCATCCTGAAGCACAGAAAATACTTCTAAATGCTATTCATTCACATTGTAAGTGGGTCCCTACTATGGCCGCTGATTGCCAAACCTGGCATTTCTGAGGATTTCCTATGTGTTGAGATAAATCTTCAAACAAAAATGTTGTGATAGACAAATTTTCATAAAGGGCACTGGGAGAGAAGAGGGTCTTTGCAGTCAAAAACTTGATGTCTCCCAAGTCCTGGACTAAATTTGGAGGGTATCTTCTTGCATGAAGAAGTGGGAATGTTTATTTAAAGACATTTTTGTGTGAGAAAATAAGATTAACATTTTATTATATACTGAATAGTGGAGAATACACCGATACAGCCACATGACAAAAATGATTGCATTTGTGGCATATTTAGCTCAATTTCTAATATTTGAGTATTTTATCAGCTGCAGTTTCCCAACACTTTAAAAATATAGTGTCAAAATTAGGAATGTTCAGAGCTGGTATGAAATACTGATATTGCAGTGTAGATATGCTATGGCAAAGGACTGGGATATTGTTTCATACTACTAATTATCTTAAAATCTTTAATCCCTTAAGGAAACAGATAATTTTTGGTTTCACGCTTGTATTTTCCCTCCCCTTCTTCTAAGGGCCATTTATTTTTCCATTGACATAGCTGTATATTGGCTTGTGTTTTGCTAGACGAGTTCTAGTTTTGAAAGCTATCATTCATTTCATAATACAATTTTCTGGAAAATGGACAAGTAAATTACAAATGGGATGAAATGGTGAAAAAAAATTCAATTCCACCATAATTTTTTTTCAAGCTTTGTTTTCACAGCTTTCTTCCAGAAGTTTGTTTTTTTTTTGTTGGCATTCATAAATTTGATCTTTTGATCGCTTTTATTGCATTATTTTAGGGAGGAGTGGTGACTGAAAGATCTCAATTCTCGTCTTTAGATTTTTTTCTCTTGACGACTTTTAATGTATGGGTTAATTAATTCTATATTTTGATGAATCAGGCTTTTACAGACAGAACGGTAACAAATATGTTTATTTTTTAATTTTTCAATTTCTTTAATACTATTTGGAAAAAAAGAGGAGAGAGTTAAGTTTCTTCTTTTTATTTAAATTTTACTAGCTCTACCAGGGAGCTTGAACCTGTGATTGATTGCTTGTACTACACTGCTCAAAAAAATAAAGGGAACACTTAAACAACAGAATATAACTCAAAGTAAATCAAACTTCTGTGAAATCAAACTGTCCACTTAAGGCCCCGTCACACATAGCGACTCACCAGTGATCCCGACAATGATATCAGCGTGTCAGGATCGCTGGTGAGTTGCTACATGATCGCTGGTGAGCTGTCAAACAGACTGCTTCACCAGCGATCAGCACAGCAATGCCGAGCATGCGACGTCGCTGTGTACATTAGTTACCAGCGCGCTGATGCAGGGAGCTGGTAACTAAGGTACACATCGGGTTTCTAAGGGACGTGCGTCACTTAGAAACCTGATGTGTACCTTAGATACCAGCTCCCTGCATCAGCGCGCTGGTAACTAAGGTACACATCGGGATTCTAAGTGACGCATGTCCCTTAGATAACCGATGTGTACGTTAGTTACCAGCTGATCGCTGGTCTCCCGCCTGTCACACGCAGCGATGCGTGCTGGCCAGCGGGAGACCAGCGATCAAAGAAATGTCCAGGGCTTTCCAAGAGCGATCAGCGATACCGGCAGGGTGGCCGTTTGCTGATCCCTGTCACACACAGCTATCTCGCTGGTGAGATCGCTGTTGTGTCACCCCCATCAGTGGATGGCGGGTCCTCAGACCATCCTCATGGAGTTGGTTTCTAACCGTTTGTGCAGACACATGCACATTTGTGGCCTGCTCGAGGTCATTTTGCAGGTTTCTGGCAGTGCTCCTCCTGTTCCTCCATGCACAAAGGCAGAGGTAGCAGTCCTGCTGCTGGGTTGTTGCCCTCCTACGGCCCCCTCCACATCTCCTGGTGTACTGTCCTGTCTCCTGATAGCGCCTCCAGCCTCTGGACACTATGCTGACAGACACATGAATCCTTCTTGCCACAGCTCGCATTGATGTGCCATCCTGGATAAGCTGCACTACTTGAGCCACTTGTGTGGGTTGTAGAGTCCGTCTCATACTACCACGAGTGTGAAAGCACAACCAACACTCAAAAGTGACCAAAACATCAGCCAGAAAGCATTGGTACTGAGATGTAGTCTGTGGTCCCCATCTGCAGAACCACTCCTTTATTGAGGGTGTCTTGATAATTGCCAATAATTTCCATCTGTTGTCTATTCCATTTGCACAACAGCATGTGAAATTGATTGTCAATCACTGTTGCTTCCTAAGTGGACAATTTGATTTCACATAAGTTTGATTTACTTGGAGTTATATTCTGTTGTCTAAGTGTTCCCTTTATTTTTTTAGCAGTGTATATACTGCAAAACTATAGTATAGAAAATGTCGCCTGTGGCAGAGCTTCACAGCAGTATCAAAATGGCAATGGAAGCTGGGGTGCATGAGGAAAGGCAACTGTCCCATTAATACATCGCTGTCAGAAACTGAAAGCCACATCTAAATGGTTAACAGCAGCAATCGGAGCTTAGCTCCAGTCACTGTTGTTAGACACAAATGTTTAATATGTAATATAACTGGCATCTACTCGTATGTGTAAAGAGAGCTCAGCTCCTGAGCCCGCGCTACACACAGGTGCTCCAGCAATGTTGTGCCTATATGTAATTATGTCTTCAGGAATTAATATTCTCACTACGCTTAAAGAGCAACTTATTTAAAGGAACTCTATGAGCAGTTTGTCAAAACTGTTGACAAGGCTAGACAGGTGGAGTGTGAAGTAGATTAAACATACTGTATCCAGATTGATGGTCATGACACTTGTAAGATATAATGAGCAAAATAGGTTTTCTTTGTGCTGTGATCACAAGTAGGGTGGTCTCTTTATGTGAAGTGTCGTTCAGCTTTTTAAATTCTAACGCTTCCCCTTTGAGTTCAAGTAAGGGTACTTATGGTCTCAAGTTAGTTTCTATAGCTGTCACTTATAGGTGTTTCCACAACTCAGACATCCCCTTCTCAATCCCTATGTTTCTCCCCTTGTAAAAACTAACTCCTATTCTCACCTGTGCCATTCCAGTGGTGTTGGCATTGGCTTTCCTGGGGATCAGGTGACATGTTATGTCATGCAACCTCTGTGGTCAATCAGCACTGGCTTCACTCTCCTCTCCTGTGGACAAATCAATTACATCTGGAGGAACTGAGAGGTGCTCCTCTCTTACTTCCTCCAAATGTATGCGATTCATCCAGAGTTGGGAAGAGAATAGCAGCCGCTGATTGGCCACAGTGATCTCTGGGAGAAGTCAGTGCTGACACCACTGGAATGGTGCCAGCACTGGAGAGGAGTATGGGTGTAAATTTTTAACAAGGGGATATATATATATAGAATGCTAAGGCCTGTTTCACACTTCAGTTTTTTGACGTCAGTCAAAATCTGCCACTTTAAGAAAAAAATGGATCCGCCCAAAAATGGGCGGATCTGTTTTTCCCCCATTGATTTGCATTAGTGGCGGATTTTCACTGATGGTCATCCATTGAGTCCGTTTTTTGACGGATCCCGGGCGGATGAGACGGACACTGCAACTTTTTTTATGTTGACGGTCCGCTATTTTTAACTGCGCATGCCCGGAGGCTTTGCTCCAACAGTTTTAACCCTGTATTGCCATTCCGGGAGCCGCTAATCTCTCTCTCTCACCTGAACTCGCTCGATTCCAATCACGTCATTGCGTTACATGCCGCGCCGTATCGCGGCCATGAGATTAATGCCGCGAGATCGCAGCCATCACATATCGCGACCATGAGATCAATGCTGCGAGATCGCGACCATCAGATATCGCGACCATGAGAGATATCGCGGCCATGAGATCAATGCCACAAGATCACGGCCATGAGATAGCGCAGCGCGAGATCACGGCAAACTTCCAGCCCGCGGTCACTTTAAATCACGCCGCTTTCCATCTTCCACGGATCCGTACTGCAACGTGGTCCGCTGTCATCCGTACGTCATGAAACGGAGATGGATCTGTTGTTTTGAACCTTTGGCGGATTTCAGCTGACCGCTGACAACGTAAGTGTGAAACAGGCCTAAGGAATTGTCCGAGAAGTGGACAACACCTTTAAGAGCATAGGCAAGTGAATGAAAGCATTTAGTACAGAGAAGCCTGGACACTGCACATGAAAGAAATGCCAACAGGACACTTGCACAAGGGGGATTAAAATATGTTTTCTCATGTCATGCAGGTAGAATCACAGAATGTTAGAGTAGCATGACCATCAATTTGAACCCATTCCCAGTGTATCACGTGCATGTACATCACACGTCAGGAGCTGGAGTAAAGAGCAGACTCAGGAGCTGAGCATGCTGCACATATGACAGATGCCGACTGTGTTATATAGCTCACATCCACCTTTAACATTTGTGAATGAAGCTAGTATCAATTTCAATTTTTTTAGCCCCATCAAATGCAGCTGTCAATCTGACAGTGGTATATAAGCCGCTATATCCTGCTATCACGCTATTTCAAGTTTCATAAGAACGTCATTTTCCTAGTACAATTCAATAATGTTGTATTGTAACATACAGAACAAGTGATCAAGCAAGAGCAGGTTAATAATAAATAAACAAAAAAATTTATCATTCCCACCTTGATTTAGTTTAAAATTGAAGAAATAAAAATAATAAACATTTTTAGCAACACCATGTCCATAAAAGAATAAAATAAATTAACTTTTTCAGTAAATCCTGTAAAGAAAGAAAAATGAAAACACCTCAAAATACAATATAAAGTGATCAAATACTGTATGGTCTCCAAAATTATACTAATAAAATCATCAGCTCACCGTGATGAGACAGCTTCATCAGTGGAAAAAAATTAAAAATGTTGACACAACCACTTTTACTTTTATAAAATTCATTTTTTTTTTACCACCAAAAAAAATATTTTCATGCTTGGTACCAACATAATCATATTGACAAAAAAAAAGTTGTTAGCTCATTTTTACTGCATAATGAACACCATAAAAAGAAAAGCCATGATTCCTTTTTTTCACCTTCACCGCGTGCTTAGAATTTTGTTCCCTTTTTTCAGTACATTGATGGTAAAATTAATGGCGTTACTCAAAACTATAATTTTCCTGCAAAAACAAAAGCCTTCAAATGATTATGTTGACTGAAAAATGAAAAAGTTTTGACTTATGGAAAAGAGAAAGGAAAAAAAATCCATGTCATGAACTGTTTTAACCCTCACCTACTTACTGCTGTCAACCATTTTGAATGGTCAGATTTGCTGACAAACTCTCTATTAGGAGCATGTTACAAACAAAAATCTTCTAGAAGTAATATTATTTCTTACTTTTGCTGGTATATATTTGCCGCCCAACGGCATCTATTACTTTAGTTTGTCTTCTGTCTCTGGCTAGATGTTCCATCAAAAACATGTCAAGTTCCTTATAGGTGCTGTGGAACATGTGGCTCTGCTCTGCCTGTAAAGTTATTGCTTGTTCCAGCAGGCTCAAATTCCCTTTAGTTTTCTCCAAATCCACTGACTCCTCTGTGATAATTGAGAGACATTTGTCATCATCCTCATTTTCAGGAGTCTGGTCTGGACTTCTTTCATCATGTTCTGAAGTTCCTACCGTGGAGTCATTTTCCAACGTTTTTCCTTCACTGATATCCATTTCATCTTTCTGCTTAACTCCATGACTGAACCTATCAGATATATGGTCCTTTGAATAAGTTTTATCTGTAAAACTGGAAGAACTATCCCATCCGTTTTCAGGCATTGCAGGATGACCATTATTGTTATCAGAAGATGATGCTGGTGAGTCTTTTTGTTTGGAGGACTGGATGCAGTACGTTTCTCTGTGATTTCTAATGGTCTTTGTAGATTGAATTACACCCCCAGTAGGGTGTTCTGTCACTGTATGAAAAACTGTTTCTTTATCAGACCTTCCCACCGCTAACGGGTCAGTGATATTGTCTTTGTAGCTACACTTTTCTTCGGTCGCATGTGTCGTCATGCCCGATGATTGAACAATTATCGTACCTGTAAGAAAACAAAAACTGTAGTTACCCAGCCTAAACATTATCTGTATCACAGCTTTTGCATCAAATTTGAACATTGCCATAAGCAGTAAGGTGAACATTTGTTGTTTTTGCCACCAAATCTGAGAGCAATATAATGTAGAGACAAAGACCAGTCTGCTTATTATAGGTTTGTTAATATCAGTGTTTAATCAGCAGGAGATTATCACTAGAGGTCTAGTAAACCCACTGCAATGTAATCCTCCATGTTCATGAGCTCTGTATAATCCGCCCCCCACCATTGATTGGCAGCATTCTGCCTATGCACAGTGTTTATAGAAAGCTGCCAATCAGTGGTGTGGGCGGGGCTACATGCAGCTCAGCATTCAGAGAACTGCTAGATCTGCAGCACATAAAACAATGATTTTATTAAATCTGCACCAAACAGCAAAGTGAGTGACACATCGCTGGAATCAGGGTCTTTGCCTCCACATCATCCTGCTCACACATGGGGCTGAAAAAACCTGATGACAGATTCCCTGTAAACTGTTATAGCACTATAAAATGATAGAACTGGAATCCAAACATTAATACAGTGTCATTTCCAGATTTTAAAGGAATTGTTCTGCGGAATAGGTGACAAATTGTTGATCAGTGGGTGACCAACCGCTGGGACCTGAACTAATCTGGAGATCAAGGAACTTTTATCCTTGTTACAAAATGGTGTAGCAGGTGGATCTGCCGACCATCACTGTATTTGTTCTGTATTCTGTATAGGACTGCCAGAAAAAGTTGAGCACAGTGCTCGGAAGCCATATGCGAAATGAATAGAGCAATCGTAGAATATATGCACTGCCATTCTTCTCTAATGGGGATGAAGTAGCCTGTCCTGCTGATTAGTGGAGGTTCCACTGATTGGGCCCTCACCAATCAATAACATATCACCTAGTCTATGGATAATTGATAACTAGAAATAAACAGATCGAGCCGCTGCAAATTATCATTGGGTCGAATTTACTGAAATTCACAGATCCTGGTGAATTCAAACAATAAGCAACTTGATTTGCAAGGAGCACAAAAAATAATGTCACGCATATTTGCATTAGCCAGAGAAAGGGCTCATGGTGTCAAGTGTGGTTGCCAGGCTTCCCCATAATATCTTGTAGCTTCATATCACATAGCCCAGCTCAGATAATCAATGGAGACTATCAGCAGGACTATAAAAGATGAGGCCGGGGAATTAGAGCCCATTTTAAGATTTTATAGCCTATAGGAGGGATCTAAAAACCTAAATCAGAGTTTGATGTATTACTGCATCGCTGAAAGTTATTGAAAGTGGGAGTAACGTGCAGTTGTGGCGCCATAATCTCCTGCATGTGCCATGCACTCGCGCGGTTATGGGTGCCTTATCCACCCTTCTTTGGGCGGTGTCTTCATCCTGCTTCTGCGCAGGTGCAAGTAGTGAAATTTTTTTGAAAATTTGACGAAGCTGGTGAATTTGAATTCGCTCGTCTTTAGTGATAATTTGTTGTCACTGGATAACCCCTTTAAATTAATTCTGAAAATCAAGAATTAGTAGTAGGACTGTGAATTTGAAATCCACCTATAAGTTTTTTTTTCAGACCTGTAAACAAAGCTTTAGAATTTGAAAACATTTAAAAGAAGAAAAGGTCTGAAAAATAATAAAAGAAAAACTCAGGATTCTTCACAAATTTACTATCATGACTGCTTACAATAAGTCCTTTGACTTTTGTTCATTGGAAGCATATGTTGAGAAAACTTTTATGTAAAAGTATCCATACAGTATAGATAGCTATGGACCAAATGCTTGTTTGGCTGATACTTATGTAACGGGGGCCAGGGTGTCAGTCATGGCGAGGACTTTAACTGTTCCACACCCTGACGCTCTGCTACGGTAAAATCAGAATGTCCATTTTGTTATGTACTGTGTGTGTTAGTGGTTTCACCCACTTGTAGGCCAGCATTCTCCTCCGAGTACACGGATCCTTTTCTTCTCACGCAAATATTGTCAGAGTCTCTGTTCATTTTTTGCAAAACTTTACTTAATTCGTTCAAACTTGCATCAGTTACCGTCCAGTATTTTCCACATGATGCACAAACTTCCTTCTCTAGACTCTCCCTAATACTGTTTTCTGGCACAAGATCTGGTTCCCAGGTACCCAGTACCACAGCTAACTGAGATGACGGTCCCGCTTCTTCCAGGGTCTCCCCGTTCCTCTTCCATTCAGAAACATCTCTGGAGGTGCCCAAAAGCCTTGCCATTTGTTCCCTCAGGCTGCCCAGTCCCACTTGTTTCCTGTCGACAGTTTCCACCTTTTCAGTAATCCGAGCCTTCACTTCCCTGTGTCTCTCCCTCTGGCACTGCTTCTGTACACTATACGCTTTACCTCACAACCCTCCACAACTCTTTCTAGAACAATCCAGTTACCTCAGAACTAGCTCCTACCACTAGCTAGCTTCCTATTGGGTTAAACATTTAACTATTACAACTCTGGCTAAAACCAGTTAACTATCTTATCTTACATCTGGTACTGCACCTTCTCCTAAGGTGTGGTGCCCCACCATCCAGGTAAGTTGGAGGCTCCTGACCACGCTCCAACACTCGCACCCCACACAATAGAGTAGTTCAGCATAACCACATTGCGGCTCCTTGCTTAGAGAGAAGCAGAGCACCTTTGGTGGTTCCCTGCTTGGAACACTAGACGTGCTGGGAGGTGGGTGGAGTTTAGACTAGATATAAAAGAACGGGACAGTTCCAGGATTGGAGTTCAGTTGGGTTCAGTCTGAGGAAGGAAGCCACTCAGAGAGGAGTGGGGATCCCTGGAAGAGGGATGGAGGAAGGAGTGCTGCAGCTGCCTCAGTTACCTGAGCCAGCTGGCATGGGAAAGGAAAGGAAAGAAGGAGAAGGACATAGAACCGAAGCCTGAGCTTCCATAGAAGGGAAAAGACAAGTACGGAACGTAGGAGTAAAAGGGAACATAGAGGACGTGGGTTAGAGGAAGAACCCTGCCTAGAAGTTCTAAGCGCAAAGCCGGGGCCTGGTCCCCGAGGTTGTATGAACACTAATGGTTCTGCAGCAGACACCGGTGGAGTAGTGGGCTGTAAATGCACTACTCCCATCTAAGACTTGAGGGCACAACAGCAACACGGATAGAGAGCCAGGACTTATGTTCAGGAAAGGCACATAAGTTGGCAAAGTGTGGAAGGGAGCTTTCCATCTTGCCTGGAGGTTGACTGAGTCCCTGACCCGGAGGACATGGCACGGAAACGGGCACTACAGACTGTGAATAAAGCGTTGGAACTACATGCCCTGGTGTCCTCCATTCCTTCCTGCGTCCATCCGCCTAGCACTGCTGCATCCCCTGTGCCAGACACTACACCATCTAAGGGTCTCCACATCTACACTGCCCCAGGACAACAGCCCTGCCTGTGGAAGGCTATACCATCATTGCTGCACCACACCATCTGTCCCGGAGGATTTGCATGCAGCGTCGGCTTAACACCTCCCTTGCCGAACACCACAGGTGGCATCACGAACTATTCATTTAACTACATTCCACCATTCACATCTTCCTATTACTTGGGCACCCAGGGCCACAGTCCGGGTCACTGCCGCTGTGACATGTCCCCCAGATACCGGCCCGGTACCGAGTAACCCAAAGCCCTAGGAGGGCGACCCACTATACTTCACATAACCTCATACTATGCTAAACATTAGGCCTAACTGTGTTGTTATCTGTCCCTACCTTAATCCCTAACATAATACAGGTATATAAACATTACATCACATGTAAATGTGTACTATAAATGGCATATACACATAAGCACTTTAGTAAAACATCCACAGCATACCCGGTTTGATCAAGCAGATTTGCATCAAGGTGCAGGGGTGAAACCAGCCACCTGCACACCCCTTACACCAATCTTTCCCAACATGTACATGAAAGCTAAGCTTGGCCAAGTGTTAATGTGTTTTCAATAGGAAAAGAGGAAAGTCATTGCCATAGATTTCTGGCAGTGGCTTATATTCCGGGACTTTGAATCCTTACCTCTCCCAACATCATATAATGCAAGAAGTTCAGGAGGTCCCTATTCACATTAGATGGATAGTAGTTTCCATGTAAATCCACATAAATTTTGGCGAACTTTATAAGGATTTTTGTATGTGGGTCATAATTTGATGCACTCATCAGTGATTTGTGGCTTTTTGCAGCCATTGTTAATTGTTTAAATTTACTATATGCCAATAGAATTCTTATTTTTATGGCTAGGCTGAGAATTTATATGTTAGTTATATATGGAAATCTATAATGCTGTCATAAAACTAGCATGGTTACATTGAAACAGCATCAGGTAACCTAGAGTATAGTACAGCATCAGGTGACCTAGAAGACAGAACAGAATCTGGTGACCTAGAGTATAGTACAGCATCAGGCAACCTAGAGGATAGAACAGAATCTGGTGACCTAGAGGATAGTACAGCATCAGATGACCTAGAGTATAGTACAGCATCAGGCAATCTGGAGGATAGAACAGAATCTGGTGACCTAGAGGATAGTACAAAATCTGGTGACCTAAAGGATAGTACTGAATATGGTGACCTAGAGGATAGTACAACATCAGGTGATCTAGAATATAGTACAGAATCAGACAACCAAGAGGATAGAACAGCATCAGGTGACTTAGAGTTTAGTACAGCATCAGGCAACCTAGATGATAGAACAGAATCTGGTGACATTGAGAATAGTACAGAATCTAGTGACCTAGAGGATAGTACAACGTCAGGCAACCTAGAGGATAGAACAGAATCTGGTGACCTAGAGGATAGTACAGCATCAGGCAACTTAGAGAATAGAACAGAATATGGTGACCTAGAGAATAGTACAGAATCTGGTGACCTAAAGGATAGTACTGAATATGGTGACCTAGAGGATAGTACAGAATCTGGTGACCTTGAGGATAGTACTAAATCTTGTGACCTACAGGATAGTACAGTATCAGGCAACGTAGAGGATAGTACTGAATCTTGTGACCTAGAGGATAGTACAGCATCAGGTGACCTAGAGGATAGTACTGAATCTTGTGACCTAGAGGATAGTACAGCATCAGGTGACCTAGAGAATAGTACTGAATCTTGTGACCTAGATGATAGTACATTATCAGGCAACCTAGAGGATAGCATAGTATAAAATAACCTACAAGATGGTACAGCATCATGCCTGCTATATTATAGCACAGCATCTATGACTAAGGGCGCTTTTACTGCTCCAGAAAAGCGTCAGGTTCTCTTATCCTTTTTAATCATGGCTTGACATGCCTAATAAAAGTTTTTGATTTTTCTTACGGGTTCAGGGTACCGGATGAAATCCCTTTTGCCCATTCTCTATTGCAGCTGCGCTCACCAGCGGGACCAGCACCTACCTGCAGCTCATTGGACTCAGCCTCAGGTGGACACATTCATTGCTACGTTGTAAGCTCCCTGACCCTCTCTCCTATAGTCACTTTACCCGAGGTCAAATATTTTTTAGGGCCACTCTTTCATACCTGTTTTTAACAAACATATTTCTATGTAATAAGTGGAGATAAAGTAATTTAAAGCTGAATTATCAGTTCACCAACTTATGCCCTAAAACAGAGTTCCCCAACTCCAGTCCTCAAGGCCCACCAACAGATCATGTTTTCAGGATTTCCTTCGTATTGCACAGGTGATGCAATTATCACCTGAGCAATACTAAGGAAATCCTGAAAACTTGATCAGTTGGTGGGCCTTGAGGACTGGAGTTGGGGAACCCTGGTCTAAGATATAATCCCCACTGTTCACCAGTAGGAATGCAATGATAAAGGATATTCCCCTGTGGCTTAACTTGATTTGGACCCATTTAGTTTGTTTAGGAGATACGTGAAAATGAACAATAAAGTGCATAACCCGAATTCTGCTCCTGTAAATCTAACCCTATGAAACAGACCAGCTTTATAGTAGGAGGGAAACGGCACTACATTATTAATACCATAAAATCCCATTGCTTACTGCAGAGTCTTTCATTCAGCAATGTAATTTCCTAAACCTTTGTTTTCATTACATTTCTGGTAAAGTTCTACAGCGAGGAAACTTTAATAAATATCTCTATTTGTGTTAATTATCATGTTTCTGTCAAAATGACAATATGAACTGGAAAAAATTGAGAAAAGCAGCAGGTTGTGGAAGCCGGATGAGAGGGTATAATGATAGTAGACAATGCCGCTTTTATGCTCCACTGCAATCCTTATAAACAGCACCACAGACAAGGGCACTCACAAAAAAAAGTCTACATTATGGATCTTTCTTGTAATTATCCCCCTAAAATCAACACTGGACTGCCAGGATCAAGTAAATATTGTCATAGTAACTAAAAGCATTTTTGGAAGAAGTCACAACATAGCCCTTTTAATAACTTTGATTATAGATGGCGTTCTTTTGTTTGGATCTATTCAGTCTAAACCGAAAAAAAAAGGTAACGTTTTACATACTAGAAAATAGGCTGCATAAAAAAAGCCGCACATCATTCCGCACAATGGCCTATCATCTCCTGATTTCACATCCGACAAACTCCAGTTTTAAATAATAAATTAAACATAGTCTAAAATGCAAATGAAGTTTTTCTCAATAACACCGCTCGCTATCGAGAGATGGTGTAAAGGGTTATGATAATTTTAAAGTATTATGAACTGGAGAAAACAAATAAAAAGCATTTTCAGTGAATATGCTCAATTCATTGAACTATTCTCTCAATCCACTTAACTACCCACATGTGTACAATAATGATTTATAGACATTATGCCTAATTATGCATATTTGGGCTGTGTTAAAGTGCCTAACAAAAGCTCTAGAAAGCAACAATTACCTCTGTTGCTTAGTTACATAGTTTAAAATATTCCTATTAAGTGCAGATTACAGGGGGGTAGAAAAGCACATGTGCGGCCCAATGCATTTCACTTTTCGGATGCCAAACTGTTAGCATTTTGGGACGTTTCCAACTTACCCAATGTTTGGTTCAACTGTTTGTTATGTGTTAAAAGAAAAATATTTATTAATTATATTTAAGAAAATAGGATTCATACCGTGAATGATGATTTGGATTTTGCAAAAAGAGGTTTTAGTCCAACCAAGTACTTCTCACTTTTAAAGAAATCCTGCTGTTCTACATCCCTTGTAAGCTGAATACAAAATTTGGCATGCTGATGAAATAGGGGATAACAAACAAGTCCATTTTTTTTAATTCTTCATTTTCTCTCCAGTTAGAAAATTATGGTCTATCATTAGACTCTTCTGTATTTTTGAATTTATAGACTTAGCTCCCAAAATGATTGCAGCAATAGATTTCTTTTTTTTATGTGAAATTATTACAGGTATACAAATTAATAAATACACAATGCATTATATGGTCTCATAAAGGAATTTTAATTGTAAAGCATCAAGGATTCCTACACACTGGGAATGCACAATTATAAATTAGTCATGGTCTTTCCTTTTTTTTGCTTCTATTCTAATATCCATTATGTTACCCCATTTTTACAAGACTCTTTGCATCTCATATATTTCCATTGGCACAAGATGTTGTGCTACCCAGTTAGCATCTGTGTATTTTTTTACTTGAATGTCTATAAAATTTCTGTTTGAAATGAGATGTAAGGAACCATATATGTTCCTTCACTTCTCTAGTAAAAAGGAACATACAATGGGCCTATTAAAAAAATCAATGGGGCTTTCATTTCCACATTGAAAACTAAAGGGAACCTGTCATTAGATTCATGCTGCCCAAACCATGATTGCACTCAGTTATGTGTCTCTATGAAATGCTGCGGCTCATTGACAAGTCTCTTCCATGTATATAAATAGGGAGCAGGACCGGACTGGCCATCTGGTAATTCTGGCAAATACCAGAAGGGCCTGTCTGATCATGGGCTGCCTTATCTGCTACATTGTTAACAGAATCAATGTTCTCAAGATACCCACACTGTAAAGAGTTGTGATGGAGCACAAAGTCGCTGACCCTGTCACTTACCCATGCAGGCCACGGGTATCATTTGAAATATTGGTCTTGTCGTAAGTGTGATTTCAAATCCCAGGGCTGAATTTCAGCCCCAGTCCGTACCTGATAGGGAGAGACCTGTCAATCAACTAGAGCGGTGAAGGGAGAAGCTGTCCAGGGCCACAAGGGACTAGAAAGGTCTATCCATAATCCCCAGCCAGATTTTCAAACACTTCATTGTTTCAAAGAAAGACATATCTGACTTCAATTGTACAGCCAGGCTCTGATACATACTGGCCATGCTTAAGGCGGTATGAATCTAATGACTGGTTCCTTTTAAGAGACTTTGCCACATACAGAACAGGGCAATCAGCAAGGTGATTGTGAGATAAGCACTTGTCTTATTAATTACCCCAAACATGCAGAAAGCATTTTTGCATATTTTGTCTTTCTTCTTTTGTTTAATTTTTGCAGGGTCGAGTTGTAGTTATTATGGGTATGATGTTCTGATATTCACAGTGCAGGAAAAATTATGTTCTCTCTATATATAAAAATGAATGTGTGTGTGTATCACCAACCAATCACGAAGCATCTTTCATTTCACCAGAGCTGTTTAAAAGAAGCTGAGCAGTGATTGGTTGCTATGAGCAACAGTTTTCCCACTCCAAAAAACACCTCAGCAGACACTGACATGGTGAGAGAAGTCTAGCATCCCTGGAAACATAAGCTCCCAGCCATTATCTGCCCCCCAGAAAGGAGCAGAGAGCATGACAGAAATGAATCCCCCCCTCCTGTGCCCATATACACATCACACATCCTCCATCCAATAGGCACATCTTCCCTCTCAAAGGGATCATTGGTATGGAAGTTAGGGCAAATCCATCCAGCGCTTTGGTACTGACCCCAGGCCTCTCTTAAAGGGATCTCCGGTATGGAAGTCAGGGCAAATCCCTCGGTGCTCTGATTCTGAACCCAGGCCTCTATTAAAGGGATCATTGGTATGGAAGCCAGGGCAAATCCATCCAGCACTTTGGTTCTAACCCCAGGCCTCTCTTAAAGGGATCTCCGGTATGGAAGTTAGGGCAATTCCACTCAGCGTTCTGGTTCTGACAACAGGCTCTCTTAAAGGGATCCCCGGTATGGAAGTCACGGCAATTGCCTTCAAATGCTCTGGTACTGACCCCAGGCTCTCTTAAAGGGATTTCCTGTATGGAAGTTAGGGAAAATCCCTCAGCACTATGAATCTGACCCCAGGATTCTATTAATAGGATCACTGGTATGGAAGTCAGGGCAAATCCACTCAGCGCTCTGGTTCTGATCCCAGGCTCTCTTAAAGGGATCCCTGGTATGGAAGTGAGGGCAAATCCACTCTGCGCTTTGGTACAGAACCCAGGCCTCTCTTAAAGGGATCTCCGGTATAGAAGTCAGGGTAAATCCCTGAGCACTCTGATTCTCACCCCAGGCTTCTATTAAAGGGATCCCTGGTATGGAAGATAGGACAATTGCACTCAGCACTCTGGTTCTGACCCCAGGCTGATGGGATGATGTGGGATATTAGAGGGAGTAGTCCGGTGACTCTGGCTGACGGGATGATGTGGGATATTAGGGGTAGTAGTCCGGTGGCTCTGGCTGACGTGATGATGTGGGATATTAGGGGTAGTAGTCCGGCAGCTGTGACAGGATGATGTGGGATATTAGGAGTAGTAGTTTGGTGGCTTTGACGGGTGATGCGGGATATTAGTAGTCCGGTGGCTCTGGCTGATGGGACGATGTGGGATATTTGGGGTAGTAGTCCGGTGGCTCTGGCTGATGGGATGATGTGGGATATTAGGGGTAGTAGTCCAGCAGCTGTGATGGGATGATGTGGGATATTAGGGGTAGTTGTCCGGTGGCTATGGCTGATGGGATGATGTGAGATATTAGTAGTCCGGTGGCTCTGGCTGACAGGACGATGTGGGATATTAGGGGTAGTAGTCCGGTGGCTATGGCTGATGGGATGATGTGGGATATTATAGTGAATGTGGCTATGCAGCGTGGGCAGGGCTTTACACTCAGCTTTATATATATAGATATAGTCGTTATAATTTGTTATAACTAACCGTAGTTAGTTACTATGCCCGGGTAGCGCCGGGCTCTTCACCTAGTAGTTTTATATTTTTAAAAACAGGACTTTTTCATTTTACTATTTTTTAAATTTTTATAGTCTTGATTGCAGGTACAAAACACTACATAGCCCAAATGTGCATTCTATTCTTCATAGAGAAGAATAGTAAACTTGTCAACTAGTGACTTTGGCCTGAGTTGATGGTGGTAGGCATTCCAGTATGCCAGATTACATTATAATAAATGAATTCATTATATGCCTCATTATACCCCAACAGTACGCTGTGCCTATATGGTGCCAGTGGTAGCACCTGAAACATTATCTGTAACGTTATGGACTTCTGACAAACACATACTAGGTCGAGGTTGAGCAATGTTAGGAAGGAGAAACTGTTTGAGCAGTGATTTATACATCATGAGACTGTATACGTGTCTCAGAATGGTGCTCAGTAGGTGAAATGGGCAGAAACAGAGGGTGAGAATGCTAGATCTGTGGGTTGAGTATAGCTCTGGCACAGAAAGCAGAGTACACTGCCTCTTGGTAAGTGTAGTCTAGAAGTATTGAGATCTAGCAGGAAGTTCAGAAAGTAAACATTAAGAGACCACAAGTATAACTGGCAGGGGTTTGACAGGGAGCTAAAAAGAAAGCTAAACATAATAGTTTTTTTCAGAGACTAATTATAGGGACAGCCAGATTCTTTTTGTGCCCAGAAAATGCTGCTAATATTCTTTGCATTAACAATGGCATATGGCTGTTAATTGTCTGACTTCTCCAGCATACACTTCTGAACTTCTGCTATACAGCACTTTCACTAACCAAGAGCTCATTCCAGGACTTTCCTTGCCCATCACTCATTTCAGAACTTCCCATGTCTGGCTGTGATTTCAGAGCATCACCCATTGAGCACCCATTTCAGGACTTTCCCCACCCTTCACTCATTTCAGGACTTTCTACATCCTGTGTTCATTATAGAACTTCCCCCATCTAGCACCCATTTCAGCAACCAACAACTCAATTCTGAACTTTTCTCATCCAGCCTTCATCTCACAGTTTTATTATCTAGCATTCATTTCATGACTTTTCCTATCCAGCACTCATTGTGTAGCTCTTTGCCTTGGATCATTTGACTCTCTTCTAGAACTAAGGAACAAAATCATCTTATAGCTGTGTACACTCAACCTTCCAGTTAATGTTAGTCAGTGATTAAAAAGTGAAAGTCATGAGACTTTACATAACATTAATGCCAAACAGGCATTGAGCATGAAATAACAATAGAATAATCCATCATACATTATAAAATGCTCCTACGTGGCTCTCATCCTTTCTTAACAACATAGACTCTGATGTAACTTTTCTTTGCCCATCTTGATTTTCTGCTTGCCAGTGAAGAAACTCCTAATAGCAAGAATGTTCAATTACAGTACATCCACTGAATTCCATCAGCTAGTGATAAGCAGTCAGGCTCTATTTGGTAGTCTGGATCATTTGACTCCGCTCCCCAAAAATAGAATGCTCTTTTGGACCCCAAGCAGATTCATATTAAATATATGTTCACCCACAGATCAGAGACCCAGGCTTCTTTAACCCCTTAACCCCCAAGGGTGGTTTGCACGTTCATGACCGGGTCAATTTTTACAATTCTGACCACTGTCCCTTTATGATGTAATAACTCTGAAACGCTTCCATGGATCCCGGTGATTCTGACACTGTTTTCACGTGACATATTGTACTTCATGGTAGTGGTAAAATTTCATTCAAATAACTTGCGTTTATTTGTGAAAAAAATGGAAATTTGGCGACATTTTTGAAAATTTCGCAATTTTCCAACTTTGAATTTTTATGCCCTTAAATCACAGAGATACGGCACACAAAAAACTTAATAAGTAGCATTTCCCGCAAGTTTTCTTTACATTAGCACAATTTTGGGACCAAAATTTTTTTTGTTAGGAAGTTATAAGGGTTAAAAGTTGACCAGCGATTTCTCATTTTTGCAACACCATTTTATTTTTACGGACCAAATCACATTTGAAGCCACTTTGAGGGGTCTATACGATAGAAAATACCCAAAAGTGACACCATTCTAAAAACGGCACCCCTTAAGGTGCTCAAAACCACATTCAAGAAGATTATTAACCCTTCAGGTGCTTCACAGGATTTTTTTGAATATTTAAAAAAAATGAACATTTTACTTTTTTTCACCAAAAAATACTTCAGGTTCAATTTTTTTATTTTACCAAGGGTAAAAGGAGAAATTGGACTGCAAAAGGTATTGTGCAATTTGTCCTGAGTACGCTGATTCCTGATATGTGGGGAGAACCACTGTTTCGGCGCATGGCAGAGCTCAGAAGGGAAGGAGCGCCGTTTGACTTTTTCAATGCAAAATTGGCTGGAATTCAGATCGGACGCCATGTCACGTTTGGAGAGCCCCTGATGTACCTAAACAGTGGAAACCCCCCCCACAACTGACCCCATTTTGGAAACTAGACCCCCCAAGGAACTTATTTAGATATGTGGTGAGAACTTTGAACCCACAAGGGCTTCATAGAAGTTTATAATGCCTGGGCGTGAAAATAAAAAAATCGTATTTTTTCCACAAGCATGATCTTTTAGTCCCCAATTTTTTATTTTACCAAGAGTACCAGGAGAAATTGGATGCCAAAAGTTGTTTTGCAATTTGTCCTGAGTAGGCTGATACCCCATATGTGGGGGTAAAACACTGTTTGGTCGCATGGCAGAGCTTGGAAGGGAAGGAGCACCATTTGATTTTTTCAACGCAGAATTGGCTGGAATTGAGATCAGACACCATGTTGCGTTTGGAGAGCACCTGATGTAGCCAAACAGTGGAAACCCCCCAATTCTAACTCCAACCCTCACCCCAACACACCACTAACCCTAATCTCAGCCCTAACTCTAGCCCTAGCCCTAAACCTAACCCTAGCCCTAACCCTAGCCCTAGCCCTAGCCCTAACCCTAATGGGAAAATGGAAATAAATAAATGTTCAATTTTATTATTTTCCCTAACTAAGGGGGTGATAACAGGGGGTTTGATTTACTATATATGGCAGGTTTTTATGTTTGGCAGCTGTCACACGCTAAAAGATGCTTTTTATTGTAAAAATAGTTTTTGCATCACCACATATTGAGAGCTATAATTTTTCCATATTTTGACCCACCGAGTCATGTGAGGTTTTCTTTTTTGCGGGACAAGTTGGTGTTTTTATTGGTATCATTTTCGGGCACGTGACATCTTTTGATCGCTTTTATTCCGATTTTATTCTGCGAGCTATAACTTTTTTATTTTTTTGCTGATGATGCTGTATGGCAGCTCGTTTTTTGCAGGTCAAGATGACGTTTTCAGCAGTACCATGGATATTTATATGCGTCTTTTTGATCGTGCGTTATTGCACTTTTTGTTCCGCAGTATGATAATAAATCATTATTTTTTGCATCATTTTTTAATTTTATTTTTTAAGGGGTTCTCTAAAGGGGTTAACTAATGGGACAGTTTTATAGGGCGGGTCGTTACGGACGCGGTGATACCAAATATGTGTAATTTTATTGTTTTTTTATTTTTTATTTCCAAGAAATGAATTTATTAGGGAATATTTTTTTTTTACATTTATTTAGCAAATTTTTTAAAACTATTTTTAAACTTTTTTTTAACTTTATTACATTGTCCCAGGGGGGACATCACTGTCATGTGACAGATCGCTGATCTGTCACATCACAGATCGCTGTGACAGATCACCGATCTGTCACAGGCATTGAAGCAGACTTCCTCATGCCTGCGCTTTGCAGGCACTGAGGAAACCAGCTCCCTGCAGGCCCCCGAAGGTCCCCGTCGCCATCTTGGATATAGATCTGCATGCTATAGAAGCAATCAGCCTTTACAAAATGAGTGTCCCATAGTGGGAAAAGGTGTAAAAGTAAGAATGAAATAAATTTTTTTTTTAAATAATTGTATAAATACTTTCAAAAATAAAAATAATATTAAAAAAATCAATATTTATTCCAGCACTAAATTTACATTTTGAATTAAAAAAATCTAAACAATAAAAGTACACATATTTGGTATTGTCATGTCCGTAATGACCCAATCTATAAAACTGTCCAACTAGTTAACCCCTTTAGGGAAACCCATTAAAAAAACAAGCCAAAACAACATTGCTTTATCATCATACCACCGAACAAAAAGTGGAATAACACGCGATGAAAACGACAGACATAAATAAACGTAGTACCCCTGAAAACGTAACCTTGTCACACAAAAAACAAGCCCCCATACTGCATCATCAGTGAAAAAATAAAAAAGTTGTAGCTCTCAGACAAGCGATGCAAAAATAATTATTTTTTATATAATGTAGTTTTCATTGTATAAAAGGCGCCAAAACTTAAAAAAATAAATGAGGTATTGCTGTAATCGTACTGACCCGAAGAATAAAACTGCTTTATCAATTTTACCACACATGGAACGGTGTAAACACCCCCCAAAATAAGGTCATGAATTGCTGGTTTTTGTTCATTCTGCCTCCCAAAAATCGGAATAAAAAGCGATCAAAAAAGTCATGTTCCCGAAAATGACACCAATAAAAACGTCAACTTGTCCCACAGAAAACAAGACCTCACATAACTCTGTGGACCAAAATATAGAAAAATTATAGCTCTCACAATGTGGTGATGCAAAAACTATTTTTTGAAATAAAAAGTGTCTTTAAGTGTGTGGCTGTTGCCAAACATGAAAACCTACTATAAATAGTAAATCAAACCCCTCCTTTATCACCCCTTTAGTTAGGGAAAAATAAACCAATAAAAAAATGTATTTATTTCCATTTTTCCATTAGGGTTAGGGTTGGGACTGGGGTTAGGGTTGGGGCTAAAGTTAGGGTTAGGGTTGGGGGTAAAGTTAGGGCTAGGATTGGGGTTAAAGTTAGGATTGGGATTAGGGTTAGGGTTGGATTTAGGGTTAGGGTTGGGATTAGAGTTAGGGTTGGGATTAGGGTTAGGGGTGTGTTAGGGTTAGGTTTGTGGTTAGGGTTATAGTTAGAGTTGGGATTAGGGTTAGGGGTGTGTTGGGGTTAGGACTGGAATTAGTATTGGGGGGTTTCCACTGTTTAGGCACATCACGGGCTCTCCAAATGCGACATGCATCTGATCTCAATTCCAGCCAATTCTGCATTGAAAAAGTCAAACGGTGCTCCTTCCCTTCCGAGTTCTGCCATGCGCCCAATCAGTGGTTTACTCCCACATATGGAGCATCAGCATACTCAGGACAAATTGCACAACAACTTTTGGAGTCCAATTTTTCCTGTTACCCTTGGGAAAATAAAAAATTGGGGTGAAAAGATCATTTTTGTGAAAAAAATAAGATTTTTTATTTTTACGGCTCTGCATTATAAACTTCTGTGAAGCACTTGGAGGTTCAAAGTGCTCACCACACATCTAGATAAGTTCCTTAGGGGGTCTACTTTCCAAAATGGTTTCACTTGTTGGGGGTTTGCACTGTTTAGGCACATCAGGGGCTTTCCAAACGCAACATGGCATCCAATCTTAATTCGAGCCAATTTTGCATTGAAAAGTCAAACGGCGCTCCTTCCCTTCTGAGCTCAGCAGTTTTTAGAATGGTGTCACTTTTGGGTATTTTCTTTCATATAGACCCCTCAAAGTGACTTCAAATTTGATGTGGTCTCTAAAAAAAATGGTGTTGTAAAAATGAGAAATTGCTGGCCAACTTTTAACCCTTATAACTTCCTAAAAAAAATAAAATTTTGGTTCCAAAATTGTGCTGATGTAAAGTAGACATGTGGTAAATGTTATTTATTAACTACTTTGTGTAACATATTTTTCTGTTTAAAGGTCATGAAAATTCAAAGTTGGAAAATTGCAAAATTTTCAAACTTTTTTGCCAAATTTCCATTTTTTTTCACAAAAGAACGCGTCATATCAAGAAATTTTACCACTATCATAAAGTACAATATGTCACAAGAAAACATTGTCTGAATCACCAGGATCCATGGAAACATTCCAGAGTTATTACCTCATAAAGAGACAGCGGTCAGAATTGTAAAAATTGACTTGGTCATTAACATGCAAACCACCCTTGCCGGTAAAGGGATTAATAACCTTGTGGATGGGATTGAGAAAAAGTGGCAGTCTTTGCTGAAGACTTCAAACTATGTAGGATATTAGAATCATATAATGGTAGAGTTGGAAGAGACCTCCTGGGCCATTGGGTCCAACCCCCTGCTCAATCAGGATTCACTAAATCATCCCAGACAGTCCAGCCTGTGTTTGAAGACTTCTATTGAAGGAGAACTCACCATCTCTCATAGCAGCCTGTTCCACTCATTGATCACCCTAACTGTCAAGAAGTTTTTTCTAATATCTAATCTGTGTCTCCTCCCATTCAGTTTCATCCCATTGCTTCTAGTTTTTCCTTGTGCAAATGAGAATAAAGATGATCCTTCCACAATGTGGCAGCCCTTGAGATATTTGTAGACACCTGTTAAGTCTCCTCTCAATCTTCTCTTTTGCAAGCTAAACATTCCCAAATCCTGCAACCGTTCCTCATAGGACATGATTTGCAGACTGATCACCATTCTGGTCGCTCTTCTCTGAACTTGCTCCAGTTTGTTGATATCTTTTTAAAAATGTGGTGCCCAAAACTGGACACAATATTCCAGATGAGGTCTGACCAAAGCAAAGTAGAGGGCAATAATGACTTCACGTGATCTAGACTGTTTGCTTCTGTTAATACATCCTAGAATTGTATTTTCCTTTTTTGCTGCTGCATCACACTGTTGGCTCATGTTAAGTCTGTGATCTATTAGTATACCCAAGTCTTTTTCACAGGTGCTGTTGCTTATCTCCATTCCTCCCATTCTGTATATGCTTTTTTCATTTTTATTGCCCAGATGTAGTACTTTACATTTTTCCCTGTTAAAAACCATTCTGTTAGTTGCTGCCCACTGCTCCAGTTTATTTATATCTTTCTGAGTCCTCTTTCTCTCTTCCCAAGTATTAGCTATCCCTCCTAGCTTTGTGTCATCAGCAAATTTAATCAGTGTACCCTCAATTCCTTCATCTAAATCATTTATAAAGATGTTGAACAATACAGGGCCCCTGGACAGAACCCTGTGGTACGCCACTTGAGACATTCTTCCAGCTGGATGTGCAGCCATTTATGACCAACCTTTGGGTACGATCACTAAGCCAGTTAAGAATCCACCTAACAGTTGCCTTGTCCATTCCATACTTAGTCATTTTTCAGTAAGAATTGTGTGATATAATTTGTCAAATCCTGACCTCGACATTACAATATTGCAAAACGATCTGGACAAGATGACTGAATGGGCAAACACTTGGCAAATGAGATTTACTGCTGATAAATGTAGAGTAATGCACCTAGGATGAAGTAATCCTATTGCTGCATATACATTAAATGGAAGTATACTCAGGACTACAGAACAGGAGAAAGACTTAGGTATTATGGTTGCAAGTAAGCTGTACAACAGTGCTCAATGTCTCTCTTCTTGCTCCCTCTTCGACCGCTTACAATCTGGCTTCCGGTCCCACCACTCCACCGAAACTGCCCTTACTAAGGTCACCAATGACCTCTTAACCGCCAAGAGCAAGCGACACTACTCTGTCCTCCTCCTCCTGGACCTGTCGGCTGCCTTTGACACAGTGGACCATTCCCTACTATTACAGACCCTCTCATCCCTTGGCAACACAGACTTGGCCTTGTCGTGGATCTCATCATACCTAACAGACCGGACATTCAGCGTCTCCCACTCAGACACCACCTCCTCACCTCTCCCCCTATCTGTCGGAGTCCCGCAAGGTTCAGTCCTAGGACCCCTGCTCTTCTCCATTTACACCTTTGGCCTGGGACAGCTTATAGAATCTCATGGCTTTCAGTATCATCTCTATGCTGATGACACACAGATCTACATCTCTGGACCAGATATCACCTCCCTGCTAACCAGAATCCCTCAATGTCTGTCCACTATTTCATCCTTCTTCTCTACCAGATTTCTGAAACTTAACATGGACAAAACAGAATTCATCATCTTTCCCCCATCTCACGTGACCCCCCCAACGAACCTATCCATTGCAGTAAATGGCTGCCCACTCTTCCCAGTCCTACGAGCTCGCTGCCTCGGGGTAATCCTTGATGCTGATCTCTCCTTCAAACCACATATCCAAGCCCTTTCCACTTCCTGCCGACTTCAACTCAAAAATATTTCACGAATCCGTTCATTCCTTAACCAAGAATCTGCAAAAACCCTAGTCCATGCCCTCATTATCTCTCGCCTTGACTACTGCAACCTCCTGCTCAGTGGCCTCCCCTCGAACACTCTCGCACCCCTCCAATCTATTCTAAACTCCGCTGCCCGACTAATACACCTGTCCCCCCGCTATTCCCCAGTCATTCACTGGCTTCCCATTGCCCAGAGACTCCAGTACAAAACCCTAACCATGACATACAAAGCCATCCACAACCTGTCTCCTCCATACATCTGTAACCTCGTCTCCCGGTACTTTCCTGCACGCAACCTCCGATCCTCACAAGATCTCCTTCTCTACTCCCCTCTTATCTCCTCTTTCCACAATCGCATACAAGATTCCTCTCGCGCATCACCCCTACTCTGGAACTCTCTACCACAACATATCAGACTCTCACCTACCATCGAAACCTTCAAAAAGAGCCTGAAGACCCACCTCTTCCGACAAGCCTATAACCTGCAGTAACCACCGATCGACCAAACCGCTGCATGACCAGCTCTACCCTTGCCTACTGTATTTTCACCCATCTCTTGTAGATTGTGAGCCTTCGCGGGCAGGGTTCTCTCTCCTCCTGTACCAGTTATGACTTGTATTGTTCAACATTATTGTACTTGTTTTTATGTATACCCCTCCCTACATGTAAAGCGCCATGGAATAAATGGCGCTATAACAATAAATAATAATAATAATAATGTCAAGAAGTAGCTGCAAAAGCAAACAAGATTTTAGGGTGTATAAAAAGAGAGATAAAATCCTGCCATCCCAACATATTTTTACATCTTTATAAATAACTGGTGAGGCCACATCTAGAATATGGGATCTAGCTTTGGACTCCACATTTTAAAAAGGATATTCAGAAGTTAGAGTCAGATCAAAGGCGTTCAATTAAATTATTACAAGGGATGGAAGGCTTTTTATATGATTAGAGGTTGGAAAAGTTGGGCTTGTTTAGCTTAGAAACAAGACAGTTCAGAGGAGATCTCATTTGCATGTATAAATATTTGTGTGGTAAGTACAAAGGACTAGCACATGACTTATTCCTTTCAAAGACCATGCTGAGGACAAAAGGGGAACTCATTACGCCTTAGGACAAAAGGCGATTCCGGCAGCTACATAAGAAAGGATTCTTTACAGACAGAGCAGTCAGAATATGGAATACTGGACCACAAGATGTGATAATGGCTATAACAGCTATATCAGCTATATCACTATAACAGCTTTTAAAAAAGGGTTGGATGATTTCCTCAATACACATAACATTGTGGGTTATAGTTAATTTAGTGAAAAACGTACAATTGATGGAGAAAGGTTGAACTTGATGGACCTAGGTCTTTTTTCAACCTATGCAACGTCAAGTGATGTCTTTGTGTTGTGGTAGATTGGCTCACTCAGCTGTACATGGAGGTAGACACAGGAATACTGTCTCTTTAAGAACTTCCTTGGTTTATTATATGTTGCATAAACCAAGATAAATCAAAAAGTAAACATGGCCCTCTAGGTAAAACAGCAAAAACAAAACAAGGTGGTAGCCCACAGCACAGTCCTTGTGGTAGCGGGGATCAGCCTGCTCAGGGTTAGCAAGGCCCATGGTTCAGATTTTAGCATAAACACAAACACTTCTCTGGAGTGTTCCTCTCCAAACACAGAAAACTGACTGCCTCTGGAGGCTGACCATTTAAACTCCAAACCACACCCTGGGGTGGAGATAAGGTGTACAACCTCCCTCCCGCTCTATGGTTGTCCACAAAATCCCAGCTTTTTAACAAAATGGCTAGTTAAACCATCGCAACACTTAATGTGCTGGAGGAAAAACTTCTGGGTTTTATATCAATGAAGCCATTAGCCTCAGTGAAACATATCTCCTCTCTAGCACTTTGCCAGTGACTTTGTTGCATATCCCCCCTCTGCCCAAAGCCAGGGGTTTTGGCACCTTCACTTGCTAAACAGGGAAGTCTGGATGGGGCATCTGCATTACCATATAAGTTCCCAGGCTTGTGCTCCACATTAAAACTAAAGTCCTGGAATGCTAGTCATTCTTCCCCTTCTATTCCCTCTTCCATCTCAGGGGAGCATGATCTGAGACTAGCCTGAACTTCCTTCCTAACAGGTAGTATCTCAGGGTGTCGAATACCCACTTGGTGGCCAAGCACTTTTTCTCTACTATGTTCTTTTCACAGGAGGAGAGTTTCTTACTCAGGTATAGGACTGGATGTTTGTCCCCACCTATTTCCTGGGACATCACAGCTCCCAAACCAACCTCAGAGGTGTCCGTCTGGAGCACAAACGCCTTAGTGAAGTCAAGTGCGACCAAGACCAACTATTTGCATAGGGCCAGCTTCAATTCCTGGAATGCCATATCAGCTTCAGAGGACCATTTGGCCATCATTGTCTTTGTGCCCTTAAGAGGATCAGTCCGTGGGGCGGCTATCATGGTGAAGTTTGGGAAAAATCGCCAATTGTATCCTGCAATTCCCAGAAATGCCTGCACTTGCTTCTTGGAGACAGCTTGAGGAGACTTCTTGATTGCCTCTACCTTATTTATTTTTGGCTTTATTTTGACCCCCCTCTCAATGATGTATTTAGCCTCTTCTTTCCCCATGGTGCACTTCTTTGGGTTAATGGTAATCTCTACCTTCCTCAGTGCATCCAGAACCACTTGGACCTTCTGCAGGTGACTTCCCCAGTCCGGGATGAATATCACAATGTCATCCAGATAAACTGTGGTGTACTTTTTGTGAAAGGCTAGGATCCGGTCCATGACTCCATGAAAGGTAATTGGGGCTGTCTGCAGACCAAACAACATCCTGGTATACTGAAAGCACCCATCAGGTGTAGAGAAGGCTGACTTTTCCTTGGCACTTGAGGACAGGAGAATTTGCCAGTACCCTTTTGCTAGGTCCAGAGTGGTGATATATCTGCCTGACCCTAGATTCTCAATGAGCTCATCGACCTGGTACATCAGATATGCGTTGAACTTGGACATCTCATTCAGCTTCCTGTAATGGTTACAGAAGTGCCATTCTCCATCTGACTTTGGCACAAGTACAATATGTCTGCACCAGCCATTTTCTGACACCTCGATGACTCCCAGGCTCAACATTCTCCTCTCCTTCTTGGAGATCACCTCATGGCAGGCTTCAGAAATCTGATATGGCTTTTGATTCACCTTCACATAAGGTTCAATCAGGATTTTGAGCTTCACAACCTGCACACATCCTGCTGGTAATTCCATAAACAGGTCCCGATTCCACTAAAGCAGCTCATGGCACTGCTGTTTCTGAGCCGGTGACTGTGTTTCTGCCACTGTGACATCCTCAACCCTTGCTTCAGGACTCACCCCCAGGCATGTAGCTTCCACTGGTTCTTTGTATCACCATGGTTTCAGCAGGTTAATGTGGGTCACCTGGTATGGCTTTCTTCTCCCTGGTTGGTGGACCTTGTAGTTGATGTCACTCAACTTTTTGACCACCTCATATGGCCCTTGCCACTTGGCCAGGCACTTACTTTCCATTGAGGGAATCAACACCAACACCTTGTCTCCAGAGCTAAACTATCTCAGTCTTGCCAACCGATTGTAGACTGTTATGAATGGGTCGTCGAGGAGGATACAGGACCAGGCTAAGCCACAGAAAAGCAGAGAGGTTGGAAACTAAGCAGATTGCAGACCCCTGATCCTATCCACACAACTAGCAGTAGCCGTGGAGTGTACCTACGATGCCCTAGATGCCTCGGCACAGCCGGAGAACTAACTCAGCATAAAGCAAGAAAGGTGAAATCTAAACTGCCCCGGAGCAAACCCCAAAGGAATAGACAGCCCCCAAACACATATTGTCGGTGAGACAAGATGAAAACACATACACAGGCAGAAAAATAGACTGAGCAAATGATGGGGCCCAAACTAACTAGCCAGGACAGGAAAGGAAAGACACTGTCTGCAATCACGCAAAAAACCCTGAAAAATCCAACACATCTGATGCACAAAAAACACTGAAGTCACACGACTTTGCCCCCACTGAATCAGCACTCTGGTATATACTGAAAGCAAAGCAAACAGAGACGAATGTAACAGGGGACAAAAACTGACACAATCAGTAACATATGGGCGGTGATCCAGCACAGCCCCAGCAGGAGCAAGCTGACCTGCACAAAGCAGAGATAAACAAAACCAGATCAAATGCAAAAAGATTAGCAAATGAGCCACTTAGCTGAACCATTCAGGAACAGAGCAGGAGACATCAGACCTCAGAAGGCACAGGAATAAAATCACCAGCAGGGATTGAAGGAAGTCAGCTGTCTTAAATACACCAGTCAGAAACCCCAGATCTCCAATCGTCATCATCATTATCAGGTGGCAAGCCTCTGTCAATCTTACCAGCTCCACTACCTCCAATAACCAAAAACCAACAAGAAAGTATTCGAATTTTGGTCAATAAAGAAGTACCATAATAAAATCTGAATTCAAAATTCTGGATAATAATAAAAAGAAAGAAACAATATCTTCCTTATAAAAATACCTTTATTTTAATAGGGTAACAATAGTACACAACCGTGTCCTCTGTATAAAATAAAATAATACAAATAATAATTAAAAATATCAAAGACATAGCAGGCTGGCAAATCATCAATCCATAATGTGTATATATATATATATATATATATATATATATATATATATAAATAAATATGGTATGTAAGAAATCCCTCTCATACAGATATGTGAATAGATATAGTAGTATTGGGATTTATATATAAACACCCTAAGAGGAGGAGGAAGTGGGAAGGAAAAATGTATGATGTGAACAAAATGTGTGATTGTTCAGAAACTCAAAAAAATATATTTACAGTCATGATCTTAATAAAAGTGCCTAGTGCCAAAAACAACAATGTGACCATTGCAAATAGTTAAATGAATAATAAGGTGCAATATACAGCGCTTTTTCAATAATAACAATATATATGGCTTTCAAACAAAAGTGCCAAGTGCAATGTAAACAAACAAAGGTGTAACCATTCAAAGTGCCAATGTGTATATAGCTGGGATTAATAGTGGGAAAGAATGAGAAGGGTATATACCTGAAGCACAGCCTGCCGGTCACAGAGAAACACAGCCTGTATATATATATATTATGGATTGATGATTTGCCAGCCTGCTATGTCTTTGATATTTTTAATTATTATTGTTATTATTTTATTTTATACAGAGGACACGGTTGTGTACTATTGTTACCCTATTTAAATAAAGGTATTTTTATAAGGATGATATTGTTTCTTTCTTTTTATTATTATCCAGAATTTTGAATTCAGATTTTATTATGGTACTTCTTTATTGACCAAAATTCGAATACTTTCTTGTTGGTTTTTCTTAATATTTTGAATGGTCTACCATTCTTTTAGCTGCTGTATATAGTATAACTATTAGGATAATTGTATATAATTGACTGACTTACATAAATATTGCTAAATTCTGGTTATATTGGTATTGTACCTCCAGTAACCACCAGAGGGAGTCCAGAAAGAGAATTCACAACAGTAGACCCTTGCCTGGGCCTCTTGTGCTTGAAGGCGGCTCTCACTGACAATCGGCATCACACTCACTATCCTGTCCTACACCTTGGCCACATGTTCAATGACGCTTCAGTGGGGCATTACTTCTGCTTCCCAGGTTTGTTTTGCAATGTCTAGAAGTCCCCAAGGGTACCATCTGTATAGCACATCGAACAGTAAAAAACCCATGGAGGCCTATGGGACTTCTGTAATGGAGAACAGTAGGTACGGTAATAGGCAATCCCAGTCCTGGCCATCCTTCTCCATGACCTTCTTAAGCATAGACTTAAAGGTCTTGTTGAACCTTTCCACGAGGCCTTCCATCTGCAGATGGTATACAGATGTCCTGAGTTGGGTAATCTGGCGGGCCTTACATAACTCTCTTATTATCTTGGGCATGAACAATATCCATTGGTTCATCAGGATCTCCTTTGGCAGGCCCATCCGGGAGAAAATATGAACAAGCTCTTATGCTTCACTCCTGGCGGAGGAGTTTCTCAGTGGTACCGCCTCTGGGTACAGTGTTGCATAGTCCATTATAACCGGGATGTATTGATGAACTTTGGCGGACTTAACTAAGGGCCCGACAAGGTCCATGGCAATCTGGTCAGATGGGACTTCTATTATGGTCAATGGCAATAAGGGACTGTGGAAGTGGGATACAGCAGCAGTTAGCTGACAGGTAGGGCAGTGACACCCATGCCAGTAGAACTCCTGAAGGACCTGCTCTTGAGTTTTGTCTACTCCCAGATGTCCACCCAAGGCATGAGAATGGGTTAGATCTAATACCCTATGCCTGTAGGGACCCGGTACCAACAAATGCTCTATCACTTTTCGTCTCAGTTTAGTGACCCAATAAAGCAGCTCTTAATTTAAAGTGAAATATGGAAACTTGGTATCGACCCCCAGCTCTTGAGTAACCCCATTTATCACAGACACATTGTCAAATACATTTTTTAAAGTAAGATTCTGCATTTGGGCAGTCCCAAAATTCCCCCCAGAAACCCCCAATTCAGGAATCTCGTCCACATTGGTCATCATCTCGCACTCATCACCAGGAAGGACACACAAGGTGAACTCATCCACCTCTGACTGTGATGGGGAATCATCATGGTTGACCTGGTTCTTGTCCAAATTACTTAGTTTCCTTGCTTACCGACACAAGACTCAGAACAGGATAAAGTTCAGCCCAATTATGACTGGGTGTAGCAGGTCTTTAACCACTCAAACCTTATGCGACTCAGCCCCACAGTTAGATTTTATAGTCATTCTGGCAATGGGGAAGTCCTTGCCATCACTGTGAATACAATGGACATCCAAGGTTTTTCCAGAGATCAAATGGTGAGGGAATGTGGCCCTTATCAGGGTCACCAAACTACCTGAGTTCAAGAGTCGTGACACCAATATGCCATTTATTGTCATGAGACATGACTGCGGCCCTTCACCGGGCTGATAGTCCAAACTGGATAGGCATAGTACGAACAGCGCCTCTCTAGACTGCAGTACATCTGCTCAAAGGACATAGGGCAATGGGCAGCTATGTGTCCAGGACCATGGCATCTCCAGCACAACAGGTCTTTACCCGTAGCCTTTGGCAACCCCTCAGCCACACCTTGGCTCCTTCAGGGTACTCCACTGCGGGGATGCCACCTTGTTCGACTTCCTTAGGGACCTCTCAGCCATCTGGTACGATTCCAGTAGGCCCACCAGTTCATCTGCATTCCGAGGATCTCCCTGGGCAACCTATGTCTGCACCAGCCTAGGATGGGAGTGAACAAATCTGTCCATTACAACCCGTTTGACCATCTGGCTTAAGTGGAGGACTTCGGATGCAACATTTTCTGTACAATATGTTGCAAGTAAAACATTTGGGATTGAGGACGTTTGTCACCATAATACCCATAATAACCATAATGCACAGTGGTGAACCCTTTGTGCTCTGAGAGACACAGTCACTCCCGTGCATGCCAAAATTTCAGTTTTTAATTTGGCATACTCCTGTGCATCCTGTAAGGCCAAATCATAATAAGCCTTTGGGGCTTGCCAGTTAAATAGGGGGCCAGCACCTCCGCCTACTGCTCTGGCGGTAGTGTGTCACTCTCAGCTATTGGCTCAAAACCAGTAATTAATACTTCCACATCACCCAGGGTCATTTTTTGTCTAACCACCTTCCGGACGTATGTTTCATCACTTGGACTTGGGGGAGGGGCTGCCAGCTTCCATGGACTGCCACTGTAAGCAAGTCAATTTGCTGCTGGTGCTGCTGTTGCATCTACTGTATAAGCAGCTTCCTTGTCTCCTGTTGCACAATCTGTTGCTGATACTGTTGATGCTGTTGCTGTTGTCACAGTATGCAATATAGGAGTCGTTAAGAGAAGTTTCAAAGTCACCAGCCAAATCAGGCAGATGCAGTTTTGAAATTTGGCTCTAATCATGGGCAAAGATAAAAATATGCAAACATAGCCTAAAGTATGGAATGAAGGTCAGTATGAAAAAGTGGTTATGTACTAGACTTAAAATGTTGCCTGGACATACAGTATGTTGGGTGGGAAATAATATTTAAAGCATACATGCTCGTCAGCAACCATTTATGTACTTCTCTGATGCTTCTCTGCACAAATAGAGAGGATTAGGCAAAAATCCTTTCTAAACAACGTGATAGACTATAGAAATATTCTTATCCATATTACATTCATTCACAAATGATAGATGCCTGACATCTGCTGAGCTGAGGGAAGAGGGCGGGCATTAATTTACATGCATTTGATTCATTTCTTTATCCTCCTTTTTCCATTAAGGCATACTCAACAATAAGTATGAATTTTAGTGTCTCAAATATTATCTCCCTCCTCTTAACACTTCTCTTAACATTTCAATTGTACTATTAGACCACATCTACTCATACTATACCACAAAGTAAGTTATGCATAAGAAAATGACCTGGTCTTTGAATCAAGTTTTTATTTTAAAGATTTTTCAAGAATTTTTGGTGCTTGTGCTTCTGTGTCAATGTCTATATTAAAAAAAATCCTGAAATCTTGCAGAAAACAAAAATGAAAAAAAATTACTAACAAAAAATATACTACTATCTGGTATGAGTCAATAAAAATTATAAGAGGTATATTGCGTTTAATGGGAATCCTTTCAAATGCAAGCTGATAACTATATATACAAATTGCAGGACTGCCACCAGGAATTTCAGTGCCCCATACTAGCAAAATTTTTGGGCTGCCTTGAAACTCCACCCAGACTACACCCCAGCTCCGCCTCTGCCCTGTGAACCTTCCACAGTCCCACTGAACACTCTTGGAAAAACTTCACTTCTTCACCACACCCTCACCAATCACACCAAATAACAGTTCCCATCAAACACCATATCTCATACACAGCCATCATCTTTTGTTTGGGCCAAAAGATTTAGTTTTTTCTCAACAAGTTAGGCTCCTTTAGCAGGGCCCTACTCTATTCTAACCTATTAATATCCAATAATCTTTTTAGGTACATTTATATTTATTTTTCTTTAAGGGAATGTGTCAGTAATATCACATGCAAGGTATAATTACCATCACACAATGGCCAGATCAAATATTACCATCACATAGTGACATAGTGATCCAATAATACCACACACAAGGAACACATACCGCCAAACCATGACAGAACCAAATATTACCAACACATGATGACTGAATAATACCATATACAAGGAACAAATACCGCCACACCGTGATCACACCACATATTACCACCACATAGTGACCAAATAATACCACATGCAAGGGAAAAATACCACCACACCATGAGCAGACCACATATTACCTCCACATAGTGACTAAATACTACAATACATATATATATCCTCCCATCCTGGCCTCATATATTTCCTCCCATCCTGCCCCCCATATGTCTCAATCCTTCCCCCGATATGTCTCCATCTTGTCCCCCATATTTCTTCATCCTGCTCCCCATATGTCTCTATCCTGCCCTCTATATGTTTCCAGCCTGCCTCCTCATATGACTCCATCCTGCCTCCTCATATATCTCCATTCTGCCCCCTCATATGTCTCCATCCTGCCTTCTCATGTGTCTCCATCCTGCCTTCTCATGTGTCTCCATCCTGCTCCCCATATGTCTCCATCCTGCTCCCCCATATGTCTTCATCCTGACCCCCATAGCACTCCATCCTGCTCCCCTTACATCTCCATCCTGACCCCCATATGTCTCCATCCTGGGGCAACACATTGGCTCAGTGGTTAGCACTGCAGCCTTGGACAACATCTGCAAGGAGTTTGTATGTTCTCCCCGTGTTTGCGTGGGTTTCCTCCGGGTACTCCGGTTTCCTCCCACATTCCAAAGAGATACTGATAGGGAATTTAGATTGTGAGCCCCATTGGGGACAGCAATGATAATGTGTGCAAACTGTAAAGTGCTGCAGAATATGTTAGCGCTATATAAAAATAAAGATTACTAAGATTATTATTATTTATCCTGCCCCCATATGTTTACATCCTGCCCCCATAAGTCTCCATCCAACCCCCTCATATCTACCTCCTGCCTCCTCATTTCTCCATCCTGCCCCCTCATATGTCTCTATCCTGCCCACTCATGACTCCCCATATTGGAAATTTCAGTAAAAAAAAGTTTTTCCATACCTGGCCATGGTTCAGCAGTGTCCTCCACCTGAACTATTTGAGGCATGAACGTGCCGGTGCATGATATTGACATCATACGCTGACAACGTGTGCGCCGATGTCAAGTGTCAGCATCTGATTGGCTGGCAGCTTCTTTTGCAGTGCACGGCAATAAAATAGCAACTGAACATGGGTTCCTGGACGCACGTTCAGTTACTGAGCGAACGGCCAAATCCAGTCCAGGCCCCCTTCCTCGCTGGGTTTCTTATGGAACCTGTTCCAGGCCCCCTTCCTCGCTGGGTTCCATATGATTGGCTGTTTCACTTTTAACAGCCAATCAGAGCGATTGTAGCCACGGGAGGACTAAGCCACCCCCCTGGGGTGAAGTACAAGGCCTCCTGTACCTGCGGGTCAGGTGACCTATCAGTGACCTTGGTCACCCGAGCCGGGGGGACGCGATCTCCCCATGACACCACATAGGCGTCACAGGTCGGATTGGCACCGACTTTCATGACGCATACGCTGTGCCACAGGTTGGGAAGGGCTTAATGGTAGATGCAGGATATTGTAGATGGACTGATCTTAATTACACAGCAATGAAAATTAAACAGTTAAAGAGTTGTGTCAGTTTAGCAACTTTTAGATTTGGCTTCCTCTGGAACTGAGAACAGTTAATTGGTATGGGTGCTGGTTTTCAGATCCCAAATGATCTAATATTGATGACCTGTATCAATATAAGGCATCCAAATAATAGTAGTGAAACACCCTTTTAAGGCAAAACGTGGATTACTAAGCAACAATAAAACAAGAAGTAAAAATACATGCATTTTTATGAACATGACACTGGAAAAAGTCTTTTTACTGTATTAGCCAGTAGAATTAAAAATACAATAAACCCTTTACAGCCAATGAGGACTACCAACTTTTAACTTGAACTATGACATTGAAGAATGTATTTAACCCCTTCACTACCAAGGGTGGTTTGCACGTTAACTCCCGGGCCAATTTTTACAATTCTGACCACTGTACCTTTATGAGGTCATAACTCTGGAACTCTTTCATGGATCCTGGTGATTCTGACATTGTTTTCTCGTGACATATTGTACTTCATGGTAGTGGTAAAATTGCATTCAAATAACTTGCGTTTATTTGTGAAAAAAATGGAAATTTGGCGAAAATTTTGAAAATTTCGCAATTTTCCAACTTTGAATTTTTATGCCCTTAAATCACAGCGATACGGCACACAAAAAACTTAATACATATCATTTCCCACATGTTTACTTTACATCAGCACAATTTTGGAACCAAAATTTTTTTTTGTTAGGAAGTTATAAGGGTTAAAAATTGACCAGCGATTTCTCATTTTTGCAACACCATTTTATTTTTAGGGACCACTTCACATTTGAAGCCACTTTGAGGGGTCTATATGATAGAAAATACCCAAAAGTGACACCATTCTAAAAACTGCACCCCTTAAGGTGCTTAAAACCACATTCAAGAAGTTTATTAACCCTTTAGGTGCGTCACAGGAATTTTTTGAATATTAAAAAAAAAATGAACATTTAACTTTTTTTCACAAAAAAAATACTTCAGGTTCAATTTTCTTTATTTTACCAAGGGTAACAGGAGAAATTGGACTGCAAAAGTTATTGTGCAATTTGTCCTGAGTATGCTGATACCTGATATGTGGGGGGGAACCACTGTTTCGGCGCATGGCAGACCTCAGTAGGGAAGGAGCGCTGTTTGACTTTTTCAATGCAAAATTGGCTGGAATTCAGATCGGACGCCATGTCGCGTTTGGAGAGCCCCTGATGTACCTAAACAGTGGAAACCCCCCAAGTGACCCCATTTTGGAAACTAGACCCCCCAAGGAACTTATCTAGATATGTGGTGAGAACTTTGAACCCACAAGGGCTTCACAGAAGTTTATAACGTACAGCGGTACAATTAAAAAATCATATTTTTTCCACAAAAATGATCTTTTCACCCCCAATTTTTATTTATCCAAGGGTAACAGGACCCTAAAAGTTATTGTGCAATTTGTCCTGAGTACGCTGATACCCCATATGTGGGTGTAAATGACTATTTGGGCGCATAGCAGAGCTCGGAAGGGAAGCAGCGCCATTTGACGTTTTTGGCTAGAATTGAGATCGGACACCATGTCGCGATTGGAAAACCCCTGATGTACCAAAACAGTGGAAACCCCCCACAAATGACACCATTTTGGAATCTAGACCCCCCAAGGAACTTATCTAGATGTGTGGTGAGAACTTTGAACCCCCAAGGGCTTCACAGAAGTTTATAACGTACAGCAGTACAATTAAAAAATCATATTTTTTCCACAAAAATGATCTTTTCACCCTCAATTCTTATTTTTCCAAAAGTAACAGGACCCTAAAAGATATTGTGCAATTTATCCTGAGTACGCTGATACCCCACATGTGGGTGTAAACCACTATTTGGGCGCATGGCAGAGCTTGGAAGGGAAGCAGCGCCATTTGACGTTTTTGGCTGGAATTGAGATCAGACACCATGTCGCGTTAGGAAAGCCCCTGATGTACCAAAACAGTAGAAACCCCCCACAAATGACACCATTTTGGAAACTAGACCCCCAAAGGAACTTATCTAGATGTGTGGTGAGCACTTTGAACCCCCCAGTGCTTCACAGAAGTTTATAACGTTCGGGCGTGAAAATAAAAAAATCGTATTTTTTCCACAAACATGATCTTTTAGTCCCCATTTTTTTATTTTCCCAAGGGTAACAGGAGAAATTGGACCACAAAAGTTGTTGTCCAATTTGTCCTGAGTACGCTGATACCTCATATGTGGGAGAAAACTACTGTATGGGCACACGTCGGGGCTCGGAAGGGAAGTAGTGATGTTTTGGAATGCAGACTTTGATGGATTGGTCTGCGGGTGTCATGTGCGTTTGGAGAGCCCCTGATGTACCTAAACAGTGGAAACCCCCCACAAGTGACCCCATTTTGGAAACTAGACCCCCCACGGAGCTTATCTAGTGTGGAGAGCACTTTGAACCCCCAAGTGCTTCACAGAAGTTTATAACGCCTGGGCGTGAAAATAAAAAAAACATTTTTTTCCGCAAAATTATATTTTTGCCCCCAATTTTTTTATTTTCCTAAGGGTAACAGGAGAAATTGGACCCCAAAAGTTGTTTTGTAATTTGTCCTGAGTAGGCTGATACCCTACATGTGGGGGTAAAACACTCTTTGGGCACATGGCAGAGCTTGGAAGGGAAGGAGCACCATTTGACTTTTTCAACGCAGAATTGGCTGGAATTGAGATCAGACGCCATGTTGCCTTTGGAGAGCACCTGATGTGCCCAAACAGTGGAAACCCCCAATTATAACTCCAACCCTAACCTCAACACACCCCTAACCCTAATCTGAGCCCTAGCCCTAACCCTAGCCCTAACCCTAACCCTAGCCCTAACCCTAACCCTAACCCTAACCCTAGCCCTAACCCTAGCCCTAACCCTAGCCCTACCCTAACCCTAACCCTAGCGGGAAAATGGAAATAAATACATTTTCTTTTAGTTTTATTATTTTTCCCTAACTAAGGGGGTGATAACGGGGGGTTTGATTTACGATTTATGGCGGTTTTTATGTTTGGCGGCTGTCGCACGCTAAAAGACGCTTTTTATTGTAAAAATAGTTTTTCCATCACCACATATTGTGAGCTATAATTTTTCCGTATTTTGACCCACCGAGTCACGTGAGGTCTTATTTTTTGCGGGACGAGTTGACGTTTTTATTGGTACCATTTTCGGGCACGTGACATTTTTTGATCGCTTTTTATTCCGATTTTTGGGGCGCAGAATGAACAAAAACCAGCGTTTCATGAATTTCTTTTGGGGGGGTGCGTTTACACCGTTCCGCGTGCGGTAAAATTGATAACGCGTTTTTATTCTTCGGGTCAGTACGGTTACAGCGATACCTCATTTAGGTCGTTTTTTTATGTTTTGTCGGTTTTTTGCAATGAAAACAATTTTATATAAAAAATAATTATTTTTGTATCGCTTTATTCTGTGAGCTATAACTTTTTTACTTTTTTGCGGATGATGCTGTATGGCAGCTCGTGTTTTGCGGGACAAGATGACGTTTTCAGCGGTACCATGCATATTTATATGGGTCTTTTTGATCGCACGTTATTGCACTTTTTGTTCGGTGGTATGATAATAAATCATTATTTTTTGCTTCGTTTTTTATTTTTATTTTTTAAGGGGTTCGCTAAAGGGGTTAACTAATGGGACAGTTTTATAGGGCAGGTCATTACGGACGCGGCGATACCAAATATGTGTACTTTTATTGTTTTTGGTTTTTTTTATTTTGAAAAAATGAATTTATTGGGGAATATTTTTTCTTTTTTTTACTAATTTATTTAGCGATTTTTTTTAAATTATTTTTAACACTTTTTTTTTTTTTTTTACTTTATTACCTTGTCCCAGGTGGGACATCACTGTCCTGTGACAGATCGCTGATCTGTCACATCACAGATCACTGTGACAGATCAGCGATCTGACACAGGCACTGCTGAAGGCTTCCTCATGCCTGCGCTTTGCAGGCACTGAGGAAGCCAGCTTCCTCAGGCCCCCGAAGGCCCCCGTCGCCATCTTGGATTCGGGGGCCTGGAGGAAAGGAGCCCCCCGCAGCAGCGCTGCACATTGCGCTGCCGTGGGGGGCTCAGGGAAGCACGGAGGGAGCCCCCTCCCTGCCGATGCTTCCCTTTAACCCCTGGTACACCGCAATCGCGTTTGATCGCGGTGTGCAAGGGGTTAACGTGTCGGGGGCGGTCCGTGACCGCCCCTGACACATTGTGCCGGGTGTCAGCTATGATAATTAGCTGACACTCGGCCGCGATCAGCGGCGCTCACCACGTGGGCGCCGCTGATCGCGATGACGTAATATTCCGTCCATGGTAATTAGGTCCATGGTCACATGGACGGAATATTACGTCAATTGTAGGTAAGGGGTTAAATGGGTGTCTATTACTGGACAGCTCCTTCTTACCTTTTGAGGTAACCGAGATGAAAAAAAACAAAGATGTTGTCCACTTCACTGTTAAAGTGCCCTAGAGAAAAAAAAAAGCACATATCTCCCAGACAGGGACCCCTCCAGTGAAGTTGGCTTTGGAACGTCAATGGTTCAGGAGTTGAGTATGGATTTTTTTTTAATTTTATCTGGGTCACTTCAGCAGCTAGGAAGTGGTTGTCCAGCATAAACAAACCCCTCATCAGATAGTTTTCTGTAGTTGTGATGTAAGGAGGAAGACCAGGCTGTGGATACCTGTATTGATCCGAGTTTGGAACTGTCGAGGCTGCGTCCCATGTTGCCCGGGGGAAGGAATAGGGGACCAGATAGGTCCCATGACCTGGGAAAAAGGGGTGTGTTTAAGCTGGAAACAGAGCTGAAAGTGCACAAAGCAGGAGTTAGTTTCCCGCCGGCAGCGCGAGCAGAAGCAGGCATGTGGCGTGCTCCACCAGGTGACAGACAGCATGGAGACGAGCGCGACAGAGATTAAGCGAGCGCTCCAGACAGACAGTGAGTGTGCAGAGTGCTGTGCGCCCAACTAGGCACAGGACTGTGCTCGTGCAGAGGAGTGTGTGCCAGGTACAGGGTTCCAAGGTGCGTTCCCCTTTACCGATAGACAAGCAGCAGTGCACGTGTTGGACAAAGACTCCTGCAGCTCCCTACTTCAGCTGCACATACCTATGGACTAGGGGCTCAATGGGAAAAAAACCAGTGACCGTCCGTTGCTGCCAGAAGCTGGACCGTGATTCACTAGACCCACTTAAGGACGCCATGCCGGGCGTTGCAGTACTACAACTCCCATCAGACTGTATTCGAATGAGGACCAGAGAAAACCACAATAAGTGCTATTTACATATCAGACTGTGGCATTAACCATTTGTTTACTCCCCTTGTTACTATCCATTGTTTAATGTTATTAGCTCTCTGCAAGGAGACTATTGCCACACTTTTCTTTGTTAACCAATTAAACAACCTTACTATACAGCCTTGTTCTGTGATCCCTTCGTTACTGCATTCCTGCACCTGCGTACAGTGATATTACATACCTGTACTGGTGCAAATTTTTTTCATGAACTTAAAGCTCATCTGCTCAGGCTTGTCCTCACTGTCTTCTTCAAGTTCCTCATTAGGATTATAGTGCTGGGGTTTCATTAAAAGTGATTTTCGTTTGTTGACTGGAGCAGAAGAAACCTGTTCTTGAAGTTTCCTTTTCTTTGACATAGTACAGTTGTAAGCACTGTAAGGGGGAAATTGAGAGATATAACACTGATAAAGTTTTTCTGAATAATTACCATTTTTTATGTAATCTGTACTGTTTATGTTTATTTCACACCTAAATTTATTGTGCAGAGATATTTACTTCCGCCTCTAGCACACTGCATATCAAATAATGCTTGTTTGCTAACTAAATACTCAATTCTAAATAAGAACATGTTAATCTATGATATTCAACTCTGAGCCAAGAAAACACAGGATATGAAACTGTTTTATTTTGAAAATTGGATGCAGAGTGATGGAATTAATACATTTGTATATTTATATTCTGTAGCAATGCAAATTAGGGACAAATGTATACTAGGCATATACACCTTACCACTTACTTTAACTGCATATAGAATATACACCTAAAGGTACTGTCACACTTAGCGATGTACCAGCAATCCCGACCAGCGATATGACGCGGTCAGGATCGCTGGTACATCGCTAAGTGGTCGCTAGTGAGCTGCCACACAGGCAGATCTCACCAGCGACATCTCAGGGGTCAGAGGTCGCTACTTACCTGTCAGACCAGGCAATCCTGACGTCCTCCCGCCCACGTCCACGCGTCGCTCGTCGCTCGAAACGGTCCAGGACGTTCTCGCGCGATCAGCAATAACCAGCGGGGGAGCGGTCGGAGGTAAGTATCAGACATAGCGATATCGCTAGCAATATCGCTCTAACGTCACAAAAACCAGTGATCTTATAGCGATATTGCTAGCGATATCGCTTAGTGTGACAGGCCCTTAACACACTTAATTTAAATTGGATTTGCTCAGGAATTGGAAGCCAGTGAAGAGAGTGACAGAGGACAGAGGCCGAGTAGTACCAAGGGGAGAGGTGGATTAATTGGATAGCAGAGTTATTGACGATGTGAAATGGTGTGAGAATGTTAGCCAGGAATCCACCGAAAGGCTATTGCCATATTTGAGGTGGGAGATGATGAAAGCAAGCTCTAACAGTTTAGTTTATTCAGTGTTGAGGAAAGGACGACTTTTGAAAGCATTTTAGATATGGAGGCAGCAGGATATGTTGAGGGATTAGATGTGTGGTTTGAATAACTGACCAGAGTCATTTATTACATGAAACAGTGGAATTGTGGCATACAGGAAAGTTTGTAGTCATTTATTATGATAGATCAGTTAAGGGGGTCAAGTGAGATGGATAAAAGATGATGAGTTTGAATTTGTTTACATTGAGTTTTTGGAAGCATGATGAGAAAGAGAAGGATAAGGCTGAGAGAAACTCTGGGAATCTGGACAGTAACATCTATTCCAGATTGGTAGATTTGAGTATCATCAGCAAAGAGATGGTACTGGAAGCCATGTGCCTTTGTGAGATGCCACAGGCCAAACGTATTGACGGAGAAGATTAAGTGTCCATGACAGAGTCTTGAAGGACACCAACAGACAAGAGAGGATCCTAGTAGGATAGAGTGGCCGACTGTGTCAAAAGCAGTGAACAAGTCTATAAGGAGAAAGCATCAGAAAGGTTCGGGTAGTTCACAGCCAAAGAATTCAGTTCAACTCACTGATGTCATTGCGAGTTCTGTTACAACTTTCCAACAGCACTCACTCTGATGTGAGTGCGTTGAACTGATTTCATTGGCTCTGAACAGGACCTTTCTGATAGCACCACTGATGACACAGGGATGTCATCCATGTGTCATCAGCGTGCATATGTGAGGGACGTTTTGCAGCCAGTGCAGCTACCGGAAACACGGACGTCTGAAAGAGTCCTTAGTGAACTCGGTCATTTACCAAACTGGACGATTTTTAGGAAAATTGCTTGGGAATCTGAACATGAATCCGAATGTGCTACTTTCGTGCAGAATTTGAGATTGGCGAACGTTTTCCAAACAAGATCACTAATGTTTAATCACCAACAAAGGCTTTTGACGAAGTATTAATTAAATTTCAGTAAGCATGTTCAATACTTTTCCCTGTGTCATTTCTCATTATTACACATAACTTAATTTATGAACATCTATGGTTTGATTTCCTTGACTGTGTGGATTGGGTTAGTTGTTACTGACATCTGGTGAAAAAATTCATGTCACTAGCACCTTCAGAAATATATTTACTTAGAAAATTTGAGATGTGTTCAATACTGATTTCACCCGTTGTATGTGTTTAAAAGGACCAACAACATGTTTGGTTGAAAAATCATAACCACAAGCATGATTGGGTAGGTACGGTTGGCTTAAATTTGTCAACTGTGAGCTATGTCAAGAGGAAGAGATTGGATGCCCCATGTAGCTAAGGCAAGTATATGGAATAAAAGGCCTCTATGCAGACTGAAACATGGTCTACTCTAATATCAGCATCAAGATTACAATGGTTTGTACGTGTATCCCGACATATTATTTCCCTTAACTTTTGGTGTGGTCTAGTTTTTTGTGTCTTTATGGTAATGTATGCATATAATATGTGTTTATTAATAGATATGCTTAATCAATTAACCCGAAAAATTATCAAAAAACCTGTTACATTATCATTTAAAAGGAATCTGTCACCGTCTTTTTGCTACCTGATCTGAGAGCAGCATAATAAAGAGACATAAATCGTGATTCTAGTGATGTGTAACTTACTGGGCTACTTAGTGTATTTTAATAAAATTGCTGTTATATCCGCTGTAGATTATCATGAGGGGACTAGTAAGACTGCTGCTGGGTGGCCAAGCAAATTCATGAGCCCTGAATAACTCTACACTCACTGCTGATTGATTCTGTGTACACTACATTGGCAGAAAATGAGCAATCAGTGGTGTGGATGGGGTTATATAAAGCACAGAAATCGGAGAACTGGTAGATCTTCAGCAGATAAAAGATCAAAATGACAGCAAGCATCCCAATATGTGACACATCACTGGAATTGGGGTCTCTGCCTCTGTATCGTGCTGCTCTCAGATTGGATAGCAATAGCCTAGTGACGTATTCCCTTTCAATGTGTATGAAATTAGGGCTCATATATGTAGAAAATGTATTAAAGGGTTATCCTTTTAAGTCAGTGTTGTCAGTGATTTTAGAATCCCATGTACCTGCTGAGAGGCGTGCACTATCAAGATGTATTATGCACTTGTCCTATTATTATGAACAGATGTATGCACGATGCCTGATGAAAAAATAAAGTAAGCTACTGTGTATAGGAAATTGCATAAAACGTTATTTTATAAATGGAAACTTGCCATAAATTATTAATACCTATGATTTAATTCAAAGAACTTATGAAGAAGTTTATAGTTAATATAATGTATGACTATGTGATATCGATTTCTTAATAGCAATAACCACATTTAATAAAGAAAGAATGTCAACTATTAACGAGATGTGTATTTCCTGAAGGAAGCACAGATAGTGCTTTGAAATGGTGCCCAGGCTGCCCTTTTAAGAGAGACTTGCCTGCTGCCCCTGCAAGACTTTCAACTCCGGATCCGTTTTAACTGTGGGTGCCTCTCAGGGACCACTTTGGCCTCAGGGTCTGATTTGGTGGGTGGGGCCCCTCAGGTTCCAATTTGGTGGCCTGGGCTCCTCAGGGCTTGAATTGGTGGCAGGGATCCCTCTGGGTCTGATTTTGTGGGTGTGGCCCCTCAGGGTCTGAATTAGTGGGGGGGGCCCCAATGTTATTCCTGACACTGCACAGCGGGAATCCAGAGCCAGACATCCAGCGGTCTCCCATTCTCCTCCGATCACTCCGGGTGTTGCTCAGCAATCACGGCGAGCCAGGCTTGCTGCTCAGACTTGCTCCGACAGCCTGGATGTTGCTGCTACCTCTGGTGCAGAAATGGGAGCGCAACGTGTTCTGCAGAGAACTGCTCCAGAGGCTAAGTCCTCGTGCCGTGCTACTGGGCATGCCCGTAAGGCGACCTCTCACTGGAGAGCAGGGGTCACATGCTCAGGTCCTGCGTCGGATCTGATTGGTCCTTTCCAGGATACTGGAAGGTCCCGGAAGCACATGGCTATAAAAAGCCCGCATGGCGGCTCGGCCTTGCGCTAGTGTATCATATTATGCTGTGTGTGTATGGTGATGGATACATGGACTGGTGACTGACTTATTATGAAACCCCTTCCCTCTGATAATACGAATGGTGACAGAGTGTTGGTTAGTCAGCTCCAGATTGTGGCAAGCTACATGCCACTGTGCCTCCTGCACTGCCCAATAGCGTCTGATGGTGCTCGGTCTTCCAGCGCTGTCGTCCAGTGCCTTTAGTTATTGCTGCGCTGCGGTAGCAGTGTCCCTTGGCGGTTGCGGCTGCAACGCCATCCTCTGAGCTTCCTGTGAAGCTAACAGGGCCATCGTCTTTATATTTATTACTGCCAAGCGACTCTGTGTCTGAACAGAGCCGCTCTTAGCGATCCGGTGACGTTAACCCGAGCGCAGTACTTCACCTTCTGGTGCATCTACCATTGTCCAGCAGCGGTCTTACCATCTACCACACGGTGGACCTCGGGCGGCAAACGCACCTTCCATTAATTATATCTAGTGCGTTCCGCCGACCCTAACATTACACTAGCGCCAGGGTCTTGCTGGTAATGGCAGACGTGCAGCATTGCAGCGCTATATTCGGCAGCTGGAGAGCAGGTTGGCGGCTATTGAGAGCGCCAACTCAGCTGCGAATACCACGCTAAATGCTGCTCAGACAGTTGCTGAGGCTGTCTCACGTGTGCCCACACTGTTGCCCACACCGACAATCTCTCGCCTCCCGCTCCCCGACAAGTTCTCGGGTGACAGCGCCACCTGTAGGGGATTTATCAGCCAGTGCTCAATTCAGCTTGAGTTACTGGCTGCACGTTTCCCTGCAGAGCGGGCTAAGGTGGGATTTATCGTTTCTTTATTGTCTGGCAGAGCATTACAGTGGGCTACACCGTTGTGGGAACTGGGAACGTGATTATCCTGTGGTTCAGGGTGCCGCTCAGTTCCTCGCGGCCCTGAAGCAGGACTTTTTGGGACCACGGATCACACACGACATCTCTCTCCAACTTCTGTCCTTAACACAGGGATCACTCTCGGTCAGCCATTACGCCATTCGGTTCCGGACATTGGCTTCCGAATTAGAGTGGCCGGACAAGGCATTGGTCCCGGTGTTTTGGAGAGGGTTGGCTGAGCATGTAAAGGATGCTCTAGCTACTAGGGAGGTTCCCACAAGTCTAGAGGAATTGATTGCAGTCTCCACCCGCATTGACATCCGGTTTACGGAGTGCGGGCTGGAACGTGCACAATCCAGATGAAGGGTTAATTTGGCTTCCACCTTCACCGAGCTGCTGAGATACCCCGCACAGGAGCACATACCCTCTGAACCTATGGAGGTGTCCCGCACCAACTCCAAGCCACCACTGGTGCGTAGTTATGTACGTTGCTACCAGTGTCGACAAGTTGGGCACTCGGCCAAGACGTGTCCTTTGCGGGTGAAAAAACGCCCACGTCTTGTGGTCATAGGAGGTGGTCACTCCAGCATGAAATCCTTCTCACCCAAACCGGTATTCCGAGGTACCTTAGACAGTGGTCCCCTCACCTGGGAGGTGGAGGTTATCATGGATTCCGGGGCCGAAGGGAATTTTATGTCCTCAACCTTCGCCCAGAAACACGCTATCCCTCATGTGTTTCTGCCTCAACCACTGACCATCATGGTGGCTAAAGGGGCGCATTTGCCTACCCAGGTAACCCATCAGACAGTCCCACTCGGGCTTTCTATCTCTCCATCCCATCGAGAGATCTGGTCCCTGCTCATTTTGCCTGACGGTATTGACCAGGTGCCACTTGGTCTTCCCTGGCTCCGTTGCCACTCTCCTCATATTGAGTGGGCATCAGGGAAAATACTGGCCTGGAGCCAAAATTGTGAGGGAAAGTGTCTGAAGGGCAGTCTTCAGGTGGCTTCCACTGAAGTGCCTGCGGATCTCTCTGCACTTCCTAAACCCTACCATCAGTACGCGGACGTCTTCTCCAAAAAATCTGCGGAGACGCTCCCGCCACACCGCCCATATGATTGCCCAATAGATCTCATGCCAGGCACAGAACCTCCCAGGGGTTATGTGTATCCACTATCACTCCCCGAAACTGAAGCTATGTCACAATATATTCAGGAGAACCTGGCTAGAGGTTTTATCAGGAAGCCGGTGTCGCCGGCTGGTGCAGGGTTCTTTTTCATTCAGAAAAAGAGCGGAGAGTTATGTCCCTGCATTCATTACAGAGGTTTCAATGCCATAACAGTGAAGAACAAATAGTCTCTTCCGCTGATCTCTGAACTTTTTGACAGGTTGCGAAGGGCCCAGATCTTTACAAAACTAGATCTACGGGGGGCATACAACCTGATCCGCATTCGCGAGGGAGACGAGTAGAAGGCAGCCTTTAATACCAGGGATGGCCACTATGAATATCTGGTCATGCCTTTTGGCCTGTGTAATGCGCCAGCTGTCTTCCAAGACTTCGTCAACGACATCTTCCGCGATATGCTGTGGTGGTCTATCTGGATGATGTACTTAATTTCTCGCCAGATTTGACCACTCACCGGAGAGACGTATGCAGGGTCTTCGACCGTTTACGGGCGAACTCTCTATACGCCAAGCTGGAGAAGGGCCAGTTTGAGCAGGAGTCCTTGCTGTTCCTGGGCTATATCATCTCGGCCCAGGGATTGGCTATGGATCCGGCCAAACTACAAGCGGTGATGGACTGGCAAGAACTCCATTCACTCAAAGCGGTGCAGCGCTTCTTAGGGTTCTTAAATTATTACCGCCAGTTTATACCGCACTTCTCCACATTGGTGGCTCCTTTGGTTGCTCTCACCAAGAAAGGAGCTAACCCTAATGCTTAGTCAGAACAGGTCTCCAAGGCCTTCTTGTCTATCAAATCCCACTTTGCTGGCGCTCCCATCTTACATCGTCCCGATGTGAACAAGCCATTTATTCTGGAGGTAGATGCCTCTTCCGTCGGTGCAGGAGCAGTCCTCTTCCAGAAGGATGCTCAAGGTCGGAAGCATCCATGCTTCTTTTTCTCAAAGACCTTCTCACCGGCGGAGAAGAATTACTCCACCGGTGACAGGGAGCTGCTGGCCATGAAGTTGGCCTTTTCTGAGTGGAGACATCTCCTGGAGGGGGCTTGGTTTCCCTTCCAGGTATACACGGACCATAAGAATCTGGTCTATTTGCAAACAGCCCAGCGCCTGAACTCCCGTCAGGCTAGATGGTCGCTTTTCTTTTCCTGCTTCCGCTTCACCCTGCATTATCTCTCCGGAGAGAGGAACGTCCATGTGGATGCTCTTTCATGCTCGGTGGTTTCAGCGGAAGAGGGAGAGACTGAGCCTCGGCTTATTCTCCCGCCGGAGAGTTTTACAACCGTGGCTCCAATTTCACTCGAGTCAGTGCCACCGGGCAAGAACTTGGTGCCCCCTCAGCTACGGCCGGAGGTCCTTGTCTGGGCATGCGCCTCCAGGGTAGGTGGTCATTTTGGCAATAAACGGTCCACCGAACTCCTGGCTAGGTCATATTGGGGCCACATATGGCTCGAGACGTTAAGGAATACGTGCAAGCATGCATTTCGTGTGCTCGGAACAGACCCTCTAGACAGAGGCCGGCGGGGCTGTTATATCCCCTGCCAGTGGCGGATAGACCGTGGGAGATGGTTTGCATGGATTTCATAGCTGGCCTGCCCAAGTCTGGTGGCAGTATGGTCATCTGGGTGGTCACCGACCAGTTTTCCAAAATGGTGCATCTGGTGCCACTCGCACGGCTGCCTTCCGCCAATGGTCTTGCCACTTTGTTCATAAAGCACATGTTCCATTTACATGGCATGCCGGACAAAATCGTGAGTGACCGAGGTCCCCAGTTTGCGTCTCGGTTTTGGAGGGAGCTCTGCAGCCTACTCAGCATCGAGCTAAATCTGTCCTCCGCTTACCATCCCGAAACGAACGGCTTGGTCGAGAGAGCTAATCAGACTTTGGTTACCTACCTGCGGCATTTTGTCTCTGCCAGGCAGGATGACTGGGCATCCTTGCTACCTTGGGCTGAATTTGCCCTAAACAATGCGGTGGCTGATTCCACTGGTCAGGCGCCCTTTCTCCTAAACTACGGTCAACATCCACGCGTCCCTGCTCCGATGCCAGTGTCCTCCACTGACTCCAGGGTGGCAGACTGGGCAGTGGAGGCCCGGGACATTTGAGATCACACTCACGATGCTATCTGTGCTTCTAAAGAAAGGATGAGGGCGTCCGCCGACACGCATTGGCGACCCGCTCCAAGCTTCTCCCCTGGCGACATGGTGTGGCTCTCCACCCGAAATATCAAACTACGGGTCGAGTCCCCTAAGTTCGCATCGAGATATATTGGACCTTTCAAGGTCCTTGAACGAATTAGCTCGGTGGTCTACCGCCTGGCTCTTCCTCCACATTTAGCCATTTCGGACGTGTTTCATGTGTCCCTCCTCAAACCAGTTCACATGGCCCAGTTTTCTGTGTCATCGGCCGGGTCGTCAGTAGTGTTGAGCATTCCGATACTGCAAATATCGGGTATCGGCCGATATTCGCTGTATCGGAATTCTGATACAGAGTACCAATATTTTTTCAATATCGAATACCGGAATCGGAAGTTCCCATAATGCAATGAGCTACTGTTGTGGCTGTGATTGGCTGATGAAATGATGTCATCATGATGCGCGGTCTGTGCGCATCATAGAATCATAGAATCATAGAATCATAGAATCATAGAGTTGGAAGGGACCTCCTGGGCCATCTGGTCCAACCCCCTGCTCAAAGCAGGATTCGCTAAATCATCCCAGTCAGATGTCTGTCCAGCCTCTGTTTGAAGACTTCCATTGAAGGAGAACTCACCACTTCTCGTGGCAGCCTGTTCCACTCATTGATCACTCTAACTGTCAAAAAGTTTTTTCTAATATCTAATCTGTGTCTCTTCCCATTCAGTTTCATCCCATTGCTTCTAGTCTTTCCTTGTGCAAATGAGAATAAAGTTGATCCTTCTACAATGTGACAGCCCATTAGATATTTGTAGACAGCTATTAAGTCTCCTCTCAGTCTTCTCTTTTGCAAACTAAACATTCCCAAATCCTGCAACCTTTCCTCATAAGACAGGGTTTGCAGACCGGTCACCATTCTGGTCGCTCTTTTCTGAACTTGCTCCAGTTTGTTGATGTCTTTTTTAAAATGTGGTGCCCATATCATGATGCGCGGTCAGTGCGGGCCTGCCGGGGGTCTGTACAGGCCTGCCGGCGGTCTGTACGGGCCTACCGGGGGTCTGTGCCAGCTTCCGGGGGTCTGTACGGGCCTGCTGGGGGTCTGTGCTGGCTGCCGGCGGTCTGTACGGGCCTGCCGGGGGGTCTGTGCCGGCTGCCGGCAGTCTGTACAGGCCTGCTGGGGGTCTGTGCCGGCTGCCGGGGGTCTGTGTCGGCTGCCGGCGGTCTGTATGGGCCTGCCGGGGGTCTGTGCCGGCTGCCGGCGGTCTGTACGGGCCTGACGGGGGTCTGTGCCGGCTGCCGGCGGTCTGTACGGGCCTGCCGGGGGTCTGTGTGTGTGTGCAGGCATCGTCCGATGGGACTACAAGTCCCATCGGGCGATGCCTGCTACAATGACAGTGATTGACACATTAGCCAATGATGGGACAGTAGTAGTCCCATCATCCGGCTAATGTGTTGAATGTAAAAAAAAACAAAAACATACATACTACATACATACATACATACAACATTCATGCAACATACATACTACATACTACATACATACTTCATATATACTACATTCATATAACATACATGCATACTACATACATATTACATATATACTACATTCATACAGCATATATACATACTACATACATACTACATATATGCTACATTTATACAGCATACATACATACTACATACATACTACATATATACTATATTCATACTACATTCATACAACATACATACTACATATATACTACATTCATACAGCATACATACAAACATACATACTACATACATACTACATATATACTACATTCACACAGCATACATACACACTACATACATACTGCATATATACTACATTCATACAACATACATACTACATACATACTACATATATACTACATTCATACAGCATGCATACATACTACATATATACTACATTCATACAGCATACATACATACTACATATATACTACATATATACTACATTCATACAGCATACATACATACTACATACATACATACAACATACATAAAACATGCTACATACATACTACATACATACTGCATTCATACAGCATGCATACATACTACATATATGCTACATACAGTCATGGCCAAAAGTATTGACACCCCTGCAATTCTGTCAGATAATATTCCGTTTCTTCCTGAAAATGATTGCAAACACAAATTTTTTGGCATTATTATCTTCATTTAATTTGTCTTAAATGAAAAAACACAAAAGAGAATGAAGCAAAAAGCAAAACATTGATCATTTCACACAAAACTCCAAAAATGGGCCGGACAAAAGTATTGGCACCCTCAGCCTAATACTTGGTTGCACAACCTTTAGCCAAAATAACTGCGACCAACCGCTTCTGGTAACCATCAATGAGTTTCTTACAATGCTCTGCTGGAATTTTAGACCATTCTTCTTTGGCAAACTACTCCAGGTCCCTGATATTTGAAGGGTGCCTTCTCCAAACTGCCATTTTTAGATCTCTCCACAGGTGTTCTATGGGATTCAGGTCTGGACTCATTGCTGGCCACCTTAGAAGTCTGCAGTGCTTTCTCTCAAATCATTTTCTAGTGCTTTTTGAAGTGTGTTTTGGGTTATTGTCCTGCTGGAAGACCCATGACCTCTGAGGTAGACCCAGCTTTCTCACACTGGGCCCTAAATTATGCTGCAAAATTTGTTGGTAGTCTTCTGACTTCATAATGCCATGCACACGGTCAAGCAGTCCAGTGCCAGAGGCAGCAAAGCAACCCCAAAACATCAGGGAACCTCCGCCATGTTTGACTGTAGGGACCGTGTTCTTTTCTTTGAATGCCTCTTTTTTCTCCTGTAAACTCTATGTTGATGTGTGGCGTCTGCCTGCAGTCTGGACTGCAGCCAGACAGCACCCCGAGAAACACTGATACCCTTTACCCCTATACAGGGATCTGGATTTATAGCAGAGCCCAGGAGGCACTGTCTGAATAGGAGCAATGACCAGAGCAGGACGGTCGCCAGAAAGGTGTTCCAATACAGGACACAGAGGCAATGATATCCGAGACTAAACCAGTCAGGCAGCAACGGTACAAAAACAGTAGACAGTAGCAGAGTCAGATTCCAGGCCGAAGCCAGAGTCATAAACCAGGAGAGTCGCAGAGGTACAGAATCGTTAGGCAGAAGCAGAGTCAGAATCCAGGCCGAAGTCAGAGTCATAAACCAGGAGAGTCGCAGAGGTACAGAATCGTTAGGCAGAAGCAGAGTCAGAAGTCCAGGCAAAAGTCAGAGTCAGTCAACAGCAATTCACACAGTAACACGCAGGGGAACCAAGAATATATCCGGCGGCTTGCAAGCCCAGTCCAAAGGTATTTGAGGGATCAGGTCATCCCTCACAGGCTCCCGGGCTGATGATGTCATCAGGACCGCCCCCAGGACCAGACCTGATGACGATGCACCAACCCCTTCATGACTGACAGAGGAGCGGAGTCTGTGTCCACTAGACGCCTGCGCAGAAGCCCTTTCACTGTTGCCGCCATTACTCGGGCGCGAGCCACGGCGCCTCACAGTGGCTGAGGGCGGAACAGCAGGCCCTGAATTCGATGATGACATGTCAGTCCGGCGCCTCCTGGTAGCCGAGGCTTGGACAGCAGGCCCCGAGCCCGAGGGCGGCGTGACAGTCCGTCGCCTCCTAGTGGCTGAGGGCGGAACAGCAGGCCCCGAGTCTGACGGTGACGTGACATGATGCTTTTGCCCTAAAAGCTCTACTTTTGTCTCATCTGACCAAAGAACATTCTTCCAAAATGTTTTAGGCTTTTTCAGGTAAGTTTTGGCAAACTCCAGCCTGGCTTTTTTATGTCTCGGGGTAAGAAGTGGAGTCTTCCTGGGTCTCCTACCATACAGTCCCTTTTCATTCAGATGCCGACGGATAGTACGGGTTGACACCGTTGTACCCTCGGACTGCAGGGCAGCTTGAACTTGTTTGGATGTTAGTGGAGGTTCTTTATCCAACATCCGCACAATCTTGCGTTGAAATCTCTTGTCAATTTTTCTTTTCCGGCCACATCTAGGGAGGTTAGCCACAGTGCCATGGGCTTTAAACTTCTTGATGACACTGCGCACGGTAGACACAGGAACATTCAGGTCTTTGGAGATGGACTTGTAGCCTTGAGACTGCTCATGCTTCCTCACAATTTGGTTTCTCAAGTCCTCAGACAGTTCTTTGGTCTTCTTTCTTTTCTCCATGCTCAATGTGGTACACACAAGGACACAGGACAGAGGTTGAGTCAACTTTAATCCATGTCAACTGGCTGCATGTGTGATTTAGTTATTGCCAACACCTGTTAGGTGCCACAGGTAAGTTACAGGTGCTGTTAATTACACAAATTAGAGAAGCATCACATGATTTTTCACACAGTGCCAATACTTTTGTCCACCCTCTTTTTTATGTTTGGTGTGGAATTATATCCAATTTGGCTTTAGGACAATTCTTTTTGTGTTTTTTCATTTAAGACAAATTAAATGAAGATAATAATACCAAAGAATTTGTGTTTGCAATCATTTTCAGTAAGAAACTGAGTATTATCTGACAGAATTGCAGGGGTGTCAATACTTTTGGCCATGACTGTATATACTACATTCATACAGCATACATACATACTACATACATACTACATACAATACATTCATACATTCATGCAATACATACATATAGACATACAGTACATATAACATAGAGTACATACTCACCAGGGACTATTTTTTTTTACAGTGGCGGAGGAATACAGTGCAGAAGGATACCTACCTCCCGTCATTGGATTCCTGGAGCCCCTAGAGAATGGTTGCATCAGCTGATGCTGCTGTTCTCCATGGGAGATCGGCGTGGGACATTCGTGGATTTCTGCGGATCAGGGAGTATTTGGTGGTTTGTTTTTTCATATTTTTTTCACAGATGACACTGGCTTCGGGAAACAATGTGACAAGTAATGGAGAGTATGTACTCTGTTATATGTACTGTATGTCTACAAGTATGTATTGTATGAATGTTTTGTATGTAGTATGTATGTAGTATATCTGTAGCATGTTTTATGTATGTTGTATGTATGTATGTAGTATGTATGTATGTTGTATGAATGTAGTATATATGTAGTATGTATGTAGTATGTATGTATGTTGTATGAATGTAGTATATATTAAGTATGAATGTAGTATGTATGTATGTTGTATGAATGTAGTATATATTAAGTATGAATGTAGTATGTATGTATGTTGTATGAATGTTGTATATATGTAGTATATATGTAGTATGTATGTATGTTGTATGAATGTTGTATATATGTAGTATGTACGTAGTATGTATGTAGTATGTAGTATGTATGTATGTTGTATATATGTAGTATTTATGTATGCTGTATGAATGTAGTATATATGTAGCATGTATGTAGTGTGTATGTATGCTGTATAAATGTAGTACATATGTAGTATGTATGTAGTATGTAGTATGCATGTATGCTGTATGAATGTAGTATATATGAAGTATGTATGTAGTATGTATGTATGTTATATGAATGTAGTATATATGAAGTATGTATGTAGTATTTATGTTGTATGAATGTTGTATGTATGTAGTATGTATGTAGTATTTATTTATTTTTTTTTTTGTTTTTTTTTTACATTCAACACATTAGCCGGATGATGGGACTACTACTGTCCCATCATTGGCTAATGTGTCAATCACTGTCATTGTAGCAGGCATCGCCCGATGGGACTTGTAGTCCCATCGGATGATGCCTGCACACACACAGATCCCTGGCAGGCCCGTACAGACCGCCGGCAGCTGGCACAGATCCCCCAGCAGCCAACACAGACCCCCGGCAGGCCAGTACAGACCCCCGGCAGCCGGCACAGACCCCCGGCAGGTCCGTACAGACCGCCGGCAGCCGGCACAGACCCCGGCAGGCCCGTACAGACCCCCGGCAGCCGTCACAGACCCCCGTTAGGCCCATACAGACCCCCGAGAGGCCTGCACAGAGCCCACCCGCACACACAGACACGCACAGTGTCCGCCCACGCACCGCCCACATGCTTCCCCCCTCCCGAACTGGATGTACAAGGAAAGAAAGGGTTTTTTTAAAATCCAATATTTCTGTCCCATTGACTTGAATGGGACTTCCGGTATCGGAATCGGCGATACCCAATACTTTTTGTGTATCAGGCCAATCCAATCCAATCCAATCTTTCTGCATATCGGATGGTATCGCTCAACACTAGTCATCAGACTTGTCGTCTGACGAATTTGAGGTTAATGCCATTGTTGGGCACAGGTTTGTCCGTGGCAAAAATTTTATTTAGTGGATTGGAAGGGTCATTGGCCCGAAGCTCGGACCTGGGAGCCGGTGGAAAACATCCATGCACCACTCTTGATCACGGCTTTTGAGCGCAATGAAGAGGGTGCCTTAGGAGGGGGGTAATGTTAGGCGTCGGACTCCTGACACTGCACAGCGGGAATCCAGAGCCGGACATCCAGCGGTCTCCCATTCTCCTCCGACCGCTCCGGGTGTTGCTCAGCAATCACGGTGAGCCAGGCGTGCTGCTCAGACTTGCTCTGACAGCCTGGATGTTGCTGCTACCTCTGGTGCAGCAATGGTAGCGCAACCTGTTCTGCAGGGAACCGCTCCAGAGGCTAAGTCCTCGTGCCGTGCTACTGGGCATGCCCGCAAGGCGACCTCTCACTGGAGAGCAGGGGTCACATGCTCGGGTCCTGCGTCGGATCTGATTGGTCCTTTCCAGGATACTGGAAGGTCCCGGAAGCGCATGGCTATAAAAAGCCCGCATGGCGGCTCGGCCATGCGCTAGTGTAGCATATTATGCTGTGTGTGTACAGTATGGTGATGATGCATGGACTGGTGACTGACTTATTATGAAACCCCTTGCCTCTGATAATACGGATGGTGACAGAGTGTTGGTCAGTCAGCTCCAGATTGTGGCAAGCTACACGCCACTGTGCCTCCTGCACTGCCCACTAGCGTCTGACAGTGCTCGGTCTTCCGGCGCTGTCATCCAGCAGCTTTAGTTATTGCCGCGCTGTGGTAGCAGCGTCCCTTGGCAGATGCGGCTGCAACGCCATCCGCTGAGCTTCCTGTGAAGCTAACAGGGCCAGTGTCTTTTTATTTATTACTGCCAAGCGACTCTGTGTCTGAACAGAGCCGCTCTTAGCGCTCGGGTGACGTTACCCCGAGCGCAGTACTTCACCTTCTGGTGCATCTGCCATTGTCCAGCAGCGGTCTTACTATCTACTACACGGTGGATCCCGGGCGACGAACGCACCTTCTATTATTTATATCTGGTGCGTTCTGCCGACCCTAACACCCTCAGGATCCGATTCGGTGGCCTGGGCTCCTCAGGGCTTGAATTGGTGGCCGGGATCCCTCAGGGTCTGATTTTGTGGGTGTGACCCCTCAGGGTCCGATTTTGTGGGTGTGGCCCCTCAGGGTCCGATTTTGTGGGTGGGGCCCCTCAGGGTCCGATTTTGTGTCCGGGGCCCCTCAGTGTCTGATTTTGTGGCCGGGGCCCCTCAGGGTCAGATTTTGTGGGTGGGGCCCCTCTGGGTCCAATTTGGTGGGCGGGCCACTCTGGGTCTGATTTGGTGAGCGGGGCCACTCTGGGTCCGATTTGGTGGGAGGGGCCCCTCAGGGTCCGATTTGGTGGGCGGGGCCCCTCATGGTCTGATTTGGTGGGTGGGGCTGCCCAGGGTCCGATTTGGTGGGCGGGGTCACTCTAGGTCTGATTTAGTGGGCGGGGCCCCTCAGAGTCCGATTTGGTGGGCGGGACCCCTCAGGGTCTGATTTGGTGGGTGGGCCCCTCAGGGTCTGATTTGGTGGGCGGGGCCCCTCAGGGTCTGATTAGGTGGGCGCCCCCCCTCAGGGTCTGATTTGGTGGGCGGGGCCCCTCATGGTCTGATTTGGTGGGCGTGGCTCCTCAGGGTTTGATTTGGTGGGCAGGGCCACTCTGGGTCCGATTTGGAGGCCAGGGTGGCTCAACCTCCGATTTGTAGGCCAGGGTCGATCAGCCTCCGATTTGGAGACTGGGGTGGCTCTGCCTCCGATTTGGAGCCTGGGGTCACTCAGCTTTCAATTTGGAGCGCCGGCCCTTTAAGCCTCTTTTCGGTGCGCCGGCCCTTTAAGAGTCACTTAGGCGCGTCGGCCGTTTAAGAGCTAGTTTGGCTCACTGGGTTCTAAATCCCCTTTCGCACATTCTCTCTCAGGGGCATGCGTCATGTGATGAAGCTGGATTTGCATTTGTGCTGTGGGTTTCGCTTTAAGAGCTGATATTATCTGCAAGAAACTCTATCCTGGAGAGGTCATGTATAGTTTGTATGCGTTGGCATAGTAACTGGGTCTGCCTGCGCATATCAATGAGCTTAACTGCCATTTCAATCGCCTCAGGGCACGTTTTGTCTGTGGCAACATTTCCCCATTGAAAAGCATTGAGACAGTGCATTCCAATGACGGGAAAGAAAAATTTCTAACGCAAATTGTGCAAAAACTACAAATCCAATCGACACGAAAAATACTTAGCACACCTCTCGTGGACGCTGGCTTCGAAACGACACCTCAACGGAGTCTGTGCGTGTAGCGGTTCGTGCCGCATTAATTGCGGAAATCAACTGAATAATAAGAAGTTAGCAGCATTCGGATTACAAGATAGTGGTTTTTCAAGCACTACAATTAAAAAGAGTACATATATAACCATAATTGAATTCTATCCCACGAAAAGAGAACGTGGATGAAACCAACATCTTGCATTGCCCAGTCATTTATGAATTAACGATTGGAAATGCCATTTGAATTGGTAAACGTCAGCACAGCTTATAGGGCAGCTGTATTATTCAGAGCAGATGTATTTCTTAAATTTAAATAAACCGTTTTAATACTATATTTATGGCTTAGTGCTATAAATATTGTTTTTACACAATAAATGCCCATGTTTATCTGTTAATCCTCCATTGGGTAGTTATGGAATCCAAATCCACAGAGAATATTCAACTAAGTCCTTAAAGACTAGGTCAGACACACACTGTAGCCTTCTCAACAAATATGTACCTGTTTGCTAAATGTATTTTGTGCTTTATAAATACTTTATTTTTATACCGTTTTTATGACTTATCTTTTAAATGTTAAACGAAAACAGATTAAGCAGAATTCCTCGTTCAAGTTTCCTTTATTTATAATTTAAGAGCTACATTAAAGCAGAAACAGAATGTAAACAGGCAAGAACTTTAAAATAAGATCATTGCATACAGAGGTGAACATATGCATTACATTGGTAAGTAACATACATTTAAATATCAGGTTGATCTCTACAAATAAAAATATTGTCACTATATTGTTGTCTATATTATTGTATGTGTACAGCACACTCAAAGCTATGAGAATAGCATGAGATTATTTAGCAAGATGGCTCTTAGTGGATTTTATCAACATAATGGCCAAACATGAACAGGGTTGAATTATGGAAATGCTATACTGTATAAGGTGCTCACTAATATCAAAAATTCCCTTGATTAAAGATAAAACACTGATTTTATCAGATATGCATTAAAAAGGTTTGCTAACAACATATGCACACAAGATCATTGTGTATTTTTAAAAAATAGATATACACCAAATATAAACAACTTATTGAGGATATAGCTCTAATGGGAGGAAAAGAATTTATAACTATGCAGCACTATTGTTTGGTGCTGCCTTTCTGCGAAGGTTGGCACCCTAGAAGCAACCCAAGTTTTGGTGCTCCCGCTCAACGTACACTTTCCCTCGCTGTCTTGAAAACCCTACATAAAAATCAGCCAACAACAGCCAATAAACCATGAAGAATGATGAGATGACACAAAAAATGGGTCACATAGCCAAAGCCAGTGGTGATAAGGCAGGAAGATCCCTACCCACAGCATACATATCAATGTCCATATATGTATATATGCATAATTAGTGATGTAACCAGTCACAATGGACATGTCCAATGCACACATTTATTTAGAATGGGAAGCAATCACTAATTCAGAGTTTGATTTAAAGCATACATTGCAATAAAGGGGCTACTGAATGAAGAGAAAAAGAATACTTCCCTTTAAGAAATGATCCTAAGTAGTGTTGAGCATTCCGATACCGCAAGTATCGGGTATCGGCCGATACTTGCTGTATCGGAATTCCGATACCGACTTCCGATATTTTTTCAATATCGGAATTCGGCATCGGAATCGGAAGTTCAGTTGATTGACGGCCTGACGTCATCATGATGCGCGGTGTGTGCGCATCATGATGCGCCGTCATTTCGGGCCTTCCGGGGGTCTCTGCCGGCCTGCCGGGGGGGCTGTGCCGGCCTGCCGGGGGGCTGTGTGGACTGCCCGGGGTCTGTACCGGCCTGCCGGGGGGCTGTGCCGGCCTGCCGGTGGTCTGTGCACCCTGTGGGGGTCTGTACCGGCCTGCCGGGGGGCTGTGCCGGCCTGCCGGGGGGCTGTGCTGACGTCCGGGGGTCTGTGCAAGCATCGTCCGATGGGACTACAAGTCCCATCGGGCGATGCCTGCTACCATGACAGTGATTGACACATTAGCCAATGATGGGACAGTAGTAGTCCCATCATCCGGCTAATGTGTTAAATGTTAAAAAAAAAAAAAAAAAAAAAAAAAAATACTACATACATACTACATGCATGCTACATACATACTACATGCATGCTACATACATACTACATATATACTACATACATACTACATACATGCTACATACATACTGCATGCTACATACATACTACATACATACTACATGCATGCTACATACATACTACATATATACTACATACATGCTACATACATACTGCATGCTACATACATACTACATACATACTACATGCATGCTACATACATACTACATATATACTACATACATGCTACATACATACTGCATGCTACATACATACTACATACATACTACATGCATGCTACATACATACTACATACATACTACATACATGCTACATACATACTGCATGCTACATACATACTACATACATACTACATACATACTACATGCATGCTACATACATACTACATATATACTACATGCATGCTACATACATACTACATGCTACATACATACTACATGCTACATACATACTACATATATACTACATACATACTACATACATGCTACATACATGCTACATACATACTACATACATACTACATACATACCACATATATACTACATACATACAATACATTCATACAATACATACATAGACATACAGTACATATAACATAGAGTAACATACTTACCAATACTTGTCACATTGTTCCCCGAAGCCATTGTCTTTTCCGGGATAAATATTAACATAACAAACCACAAAAATACTCACCCACGATCCGAAGCAGTCCACGAGTGTGTCCCACGACGATCTTGGGTAGAGAACTGCAGCATCAGATGATGCTGCCGTTCTCTACGGGCTGCAGGAATCCAATGACGGAAGGTAGGTATCCTTCCGCACTGTATTCCTCCGCCACTTAAAAAAAAAAAAGTCCCTAGTCTCACTTTATGCCATTGCTGTGTGGGAAATTCCCACACAGCAATGGCATAAAGTGAGACTAGGGACTTTTTTTTTTTTAAGTGGCGGAGGAATACAGTGCGGAAGGATACCTACCTTCCGTCATTGGATTCCTGCAGCCCGTAGAGAACGGCAGCATCATCTGATGCTGCCGTTCTCTACCCAAGATCGTCGTGGGACACACTCGTGGACTGCTTCGGATCGTGGGTGAGTATTTTTGTGGTTTGTTATGTTAATATTTATCCCGGAAAAGACAATGGCTTCGGGGAACAATGTGACAAGTATTGGTAAGTATGTTACTCTATGTTATATGTACTGTATGTCTATGTATGTATTGTATGAATGTATTGTATGTATGTAGTATATATGTGGTATGCATGTAGTATGTATGTAGTATGTATGTAGCATGCATGTAGTATGTATGTAGCATGCATGTAGTATGTATGTAGCATGCATGTAGTATATATGTAGTATGTATGTAGCATGTAGTATGTATGTAGCATGCATGTAGTATATATGTAGTATGTATGTAGCATGCATGTAGTATATATGTAGTATGTAGCATGTAGTATGTATGTAGCATGCATGTAGTATATATGTGTTATGTATGTAGCATATAGCATGCATGTAGTATGTATGTAGCATGCATGTAGTATATATGTAGTATGTATGTAGCATGTAGTATGTATGTAGCATGCATGTAGTATATATGTAGTATGTATGTAGCATGCATGTAGTATATATGTAGTATGTAGCATGCAGTATGTATGTAGCATGCATGTAGTATATATGTAGTATGTATGTTGCATGTAGTATTTATGTAGTATGAATGTAGCATGTATGTAGTATGCATGTTGTATGTATGTAGCATGTAATTTTTTTTTTTTTTTTTTTTTTTTTTTTTTACATTTAACACATTAGCCGGATGATGGGACTACTACTGTCCCATCATTGGCTAATGTGTCAATCACTGTCATGGTAGCAGGCATCGCCCGATGGGACTTGTAGTCCCATCGGACGATGCCTGCACAGACCCCCGGAGCCTGCACAGACCACCGGCAGGCCGGCACAGCCCCCCCGGCAGGCCGGCACAGCCCCCCGGAGCCTGCACAGCCCCCCGGCAGGCCGGCACAGCCCCCCGGCAGGCCGGCACAGCCCCCCGGAGCCTGCACAGACCACCGGCAGGCCGGCACAGACCACCGGAGCCTGCACAGACCCCCTGGCAGGCCGGCACAGCCCCCCGAAAGGCCCGTACAGACCCCAGAGAGGCTGTACAAGGGCAGGAAAGGGTTTTTCTTATTCCGATACCGGAAGTCCCATAGACTTGAATGGGACTTCCGGTATCGGAATCGGCGATACCGATACTTTTTTTAAAGATCGGCCGATACCATTCGATACGATACTTTGAAGTATCGGACGGTATCGCTCAACTCTAATCCTAAGTCATGGCTTCAAAGTGTTTCCCAACCCCAAGGATACAGATTTATCAGGAGGCCGAGTAAACAGTGGACTGGCAGAGTTTGTAGCCAAGATAGATGCTAATGCTACACAAGTTTGCAACTTGCGAAGCAGACGGCTCTGCAGATGCTCAGCCTGTGTGAATTAACACAGAGACAGCAGAGCGAACTCCTGGCATCTCCCCAGCGTGATACGGTGGTGCCATCTCCCTCGGCAACTGGACTCCCACTGACTGTTTTGTTTCCCGACTGCGATCTGGAGGATTCCGTATGCTGTACACTGTGTGAGTGTGGACATTAAACACATTTGCTGTGAACTTTTCCTGTGTTCACTGTCTGTCACAGTGAGCCAAACCTGCTGCACTACAGTTGGTTAGAGAATGCGGGCAGTGTGAATTGAGGCATACCCCAACGCCAGCTGCATGTCTGTCATTAGGCCCACCACACTGTAACCCAGGCCTGCAGACAAAATGGAGGAAATCCTGAGGTAGCTGGTCTTCACCGTGAAGCTTATGTTTTCCACCCCATGTGGAGAGATAAGACATGTGGTGGGAATGATAAAAACTCTCCCATATGGGACTGTATTGGGAAGAGACTTACCCCTATTCTGGTCCCTGTGGGAGACCAGCGTTAATCCTCCCAAGGTATATGACATTCCAGGTGCGGAACCCGAAGATCTCAAGTGAGAGATACCTGCGTAGTGGTCACCGACATAGGGATAGAGTGTAACCCCGATAGGTTCCCCTAGAAGTATTGGCAGGAGAGGTTAAGGAGACCCAACCAATCCCCAAGCTGTAACTGTCTCCTGGTAAGTTTGGGACAGCTCAGCTCCAGGATCCCACCCTTGCTTGTGCACAAGAAAGGGTGATAGAGGTTAATGGAGTGGCTCAGCATCCGGGTGCAGAAATGTTTTTTCCCCGCATGGCTGTCAACCATGGCCTATTGTAGAGTGTTGACAAAATCCGGGATGAAGTGGTAGAACAACTGATAGTGCCTCAATCCTACCATCGTGCGGTGCTCAAATGGCTCACACCCACATGCTGGGAGGGTACTTGGGGGCCAAAAAGATACAGGAATGCATATTGCAGCTTTTTTTTGGCCTGGGGTCTACGCAGAGGTCTAACACATGTCCAGAGTGCCAACTGACCTCACCCATCGCGACTACCAGAGTCCATTGGTACCTCTCCCCATCATAGAGGTACATTTTGAGCAGATTGTGATGGATCTAGTGGGGCCAATAATAAAATCTGCCAGGGGGCACTAACACATATTTGCGGTCGTAGATTACGCCATCTGGTACCCGGATGCCTTTCCGTTTTAGCACACCTCAGCTAAACTTATTGCCCTGGAGTTGTTTGCCATGTTCTGTTGCCTTGGGCTAGGGAAGGAGATCCTCAAAGATTAGGAGACTCCTTTTATGTCTAAGGTGACAAAGGAACTGTGCAAGCTTCTAAAAATAAAACAGTTGCGCAAGTCGGTGTATCACCCCCAGACCGACGGGTTAGTCGAGCGCTTCAACAATACCCTCAAATCCATGTTGAAGAAAGTAGTCTCTAAGGATAGAAGGGATTGGGACATGTTTTTGCCCTACTTGATGTTCACCATTCGGGAGGTACCACAGGCTTTCACGGGATTTTCACCCTTTGAGCTACTGTATGACAGGCATCCTAGGGGTCTGCTGGATGTAGCCAAAGAGATGTGGGAGCAGGGACCTAAACCCCATAAGAGTGTCACTGAGCACGTGACCAACATGCAGGACCGAATTGCAGCGGTCATGCCTATAGTAAAGGAGCATGTGGTGGATACTCAGGCAGCGCAAAACCACGTATATAACAAAAAGGCCACAATCCACTCCTCTAACATGGGAGATTGGGTGTTGGGTTTGGTGGCCATCACTGAAAGCAAGCTTATGGCCAAGTGGCAAAGGCCGTATGACGTTCGGGAAAAAGTGGGTGAAGTAAACTACCGAATTTACAAGCTCGGGAAATGAAAACTTTAACAATTTATCACGTTAATCTGTTGAAAGTGTGGAAGGACCGGGAATATATGCTTACTTTGGTGTCTCCTGACATATCATCTGGGGATCCTCGGATATCAACCAGGACGGTGACCAAGGGAGAGGTAAAGATAGGAGACACCCTCTCAAAACAACAGCGGCAAGAGGTGCGGAAATTGGTACAAGGGAATATTGATGTATTCTCAGGTTTACAGTCATACCTCTGTTATCCAGTATGATATTGTCACTGAGCCTCACGTGAAGGTACGAATAAAACCCTACCATGTGCCTGAGGCCCGGAGACAAGCAATCACGAGTGAGGTGAAACAAATGGTTCAGCTGGAAGTAATTGAGGAATCGTGGAGTGACTGGGCTAGCCCAATTGTACTAATCCCAAAGCTGAACAGGTCATTACGGTTCTGTAATAACTTCCATAAGTTAAATGAGGTGTCAAAGTTCGACCTTTACCCAATGCCCAGGGTGGACAAGCTGATCGAGCGTTATTGGTAGGTGCATCTTACAGAGTCGGCAAAGGAAAAGACTGGAGGGTCTGTACCACAATGTCGTATGGCCCTTTGGACTACATGGGGCCCCAGCCATGGCCCTGAGGTTAATGGACATAATGCTGGAACCTCATCAGAAGTATGTGTCAACGTACTTGGATGACATTATCATATAAAATGGAAAGAGGGAGGCATATCTAAAGAAGAATATAATGCTGTCTGCACAACCTGCAGGGCACAAATCAGTTTAGCTAAAGCTGAAAATGAATTGAGGCTTGCAAGAGATGTCAAAAGCAATAATAAAGGATTTTGGGGATATGTCAAAAGTAAAAGAAAAGTCAAAGATGCTATAGGATTTTTACAGGATGAAAATGATGAAATGGTAAGACAGGATGTTGAGAAGGCTGAACTTTTAAATTCCTATTTTGCGTCTGTTTTCTCTCAGAAAGGAAATGTAACATCAACTGTTCTTCACTGTCCTATTAAGGGAATAGAAGAATACAGGATATCTATAAACAGAAAGATAGTGAGGAAACACTTAGCTAACCTAAATGAATTCAAGTCTCCAGGTCCAGATGAGTTACACCCCAGAGTACTGAAGGAGATAGCAGAAGAAATTTTTGAACCCCTCTCCATAATCTTTGAAAATTCTTGGAGAACAGGAGAAGTGCCAGAAGACTGGAGAAGAGCAAATGTTGTTCCTATCTTCAAAAAGGGGAAGAAGGTGGACCCAGGCAACTATAGGCCGGTGAGTCTGACTTCTATACCAGGAAAGATCTTTGAACAAATTATTAAACAACATGTATGTCAATACCTGGATAAGAATGAAGTGATTAAACAGAGTCAGCATGGGTTTGTAACTAATAAGTCATGTCAGACTAACTTAATTTCCTTCTATGACGGTATCACTGATTGGGTGGATCAATGAAATGCTGTAGATATAGTATATCTTGACTTCAGCAAAGCATTTGACAAAGTCTCTCATACAATCCTTATTGAAAAAATGACTAAGTATGGAATGGACAAGGCAACTGTTAGGTGGATTCATAACTGGCTTAGTGATCGGACCCAAAGAGTGGTCGTAAATGGCTGCACATCCAGTTGGAAGAATGTTTCAAGTGGGGTACCACAGGGCTCTGTCCTGGGCCCTGTATTGTTCAACATCTTTTTCAACGATTTAGATGAAGGAATTGAGGGTAAACTAATTAAATTTGCTGATGACACAAAGCTAGGAGGGATAGCTAATACTAGAGAAGAGAGAGAGAGGATTCAAAAAGATTTAAATAAACTGGAGAAGTGGGCAGCAACTAACAGAATGGTTTTTAACAGGGAGAAATGCAAAGTACTACATCTGGGCAATAAAAATGAAAAAAGCATATACAGAATGGGAGGAATAGGGCTAAGTGACAGCACATGTGAAAAAGACTTGGGTATAATAATAGATCACAGACTGAATATGAGTCAACAGTGTGATGCAGCAGCAAAAAAGGCAAATGCAATTCTAGGATGTATTAACAGAAGCATACAGTCTAGATCGCGTGAAGTCATTATTTCCCTCTACTCCTCTTTGGTCAGACCTCATCTGGAATATTGTGTCCAGTTTTGGGCACCACATTTTAAAAAAGACATCAACAAACTGGAGCAAGTTCAGAAAAGAGCGACCAGAATGGTGACCGGTCTGCAAACCCTGTCTTATGAGGAACGGTTGCAGGATTTGGGAATGTTTAGTTTGCAAAAGAGAAGACTGAGAGGAGACTTAATAGCTGTCTACAAATATCTAAAGGGCTGTCACATTGTAGAAGGATCAACTTTATTCTCATTTGCACAAGGAAAGACTAGAAGCAATGGGATGAAACTGAATGGGAGGAGACACAGATTAGATATTAGAAAAAACTTTTTGACAGTTAGAGTGATCAATGAGTGGAACAGGCTGCCACGAGAAGTGGTGAGTTCTCCTTCAATGGAAGTCTTCAAACAGAGGCTGGACAGACATCTGACTGGGATGATTTAGGGAATCTTGCTTTGAGCAGGTGGTTGGACCAGATGGCCCAGGAGGTCCCTTCCAACTCTACAATTCTATGATTCTATGATCTTTAGTACTGACTGGCATACCCACTTGTCCCAGGTGCAAGCAGTAGTAGATTCGCTCAGAGCCGCGTGCTTGATAATGAATCCCAAGAAATGTGCGGTAGGGCTCGAGGAAGCCCAGTACTTGGGATACGTGATTGGCCATGGGGTAATCAAACCCCGAATAAATAAAATCGAGGCAATTCAGAACTGGCCCTGACCTGTTACCACCAAACAGGTGAGAGCGTTTCTAGGAATCATCGGGTATACCGGAGGATCATACCTAACTTTTCAGGGAGAACAATACCCCTAACTGATCTCCTCAAGGGGAAGAAGTCAGTCATGGTTCGGTGGAACCCCCAGGTGGAGGAAGCGTAACAATTCATGAAGGTGGTGTTGTGCGGACAGCACATCCTCATTAGGCTCAACTTCCAGAAATGCTTCATCATACAGACGGATGCCTCTAATGTTGGCCTAGGAGCAGTCCTGTCACAGGAGATGAACAGAGAGGAACATCCGGTCACTTACCCAAGTAGGAAACTCACCCCGAATAAGAAAAATTTTAATGTAGTGGATAAAGAGTACTTCGCCATTAAGTGGGCCTTGTAGTCGCTACGCTATTATTTGCTTGGTCGACCATTTTGCTTTGTGACAGATCATTCACCCTTGGTATGGATGAATAATGCCAAGGAGAGAAATGATCAGGTCACCAGGTGGTTTCTTTCCCTTTAATTTCACAGTTGAACATCGGGCGGGGAAATCGCAGAGAAATGCGGATGCCCTGTGTGATGACAAGTGTTCAACCCCACAAGTTTGAACAGAGGAGGGATATGTGAGGCAGGGAGGGGGATCATATAAGAGGGTCAATATATATCCCCCAGGATGAGGACGGAGTCCTATTAGACCCGCTGGAGTACCTTGTGGTCACAGCAGAACACCTGTGAGTCACAAGGCAAAATAAAAGTACGCATGGACCTGGACAAGCTATTTGGCCAAGACATTGTTCAGGAAAACCCATTGTGGGCTTTTATTATTGAAACAGACTACAGGAAGACAGTGGGGTGGTCCTCCAGACTGGGTCTTGAAAATGGCCCATGGCCACAGATTCCAGGTTAAAACCCCTGCAGCAAGGGTTTGGGGATGTCAGTTTGGAGTTTGCAACTTGCGAAGCAGACGGATCTGCAGTAGCTCAGCATGTGTGAGATAACACAGAGCCAGCAGAGCAAACTCCTGGCACCCCACAGCATGATACGGTGGTGCCGTCGCCCTCAGCAACCGGACCCCCACAGACTATTTTTTTTCCCGACTGCAATCCGGAGGATATTGTATGCTGTACACTGTGTGAGTGTGGACATTAAACAAGTTTGCTGTGAACTTTCCTGTGGTCACTGTTTGCCACACTGAACCAACCCGGCTGCACTACAATGTGAAACAATAGTGGAATTCATGTATTTAACCTTTTGCAAACCAAGCAACTTTCTATTGCACTTTTATTTTTTCCCTTCCTTCTTCCAAGAGCCATAACTATTTTCTTTTTGTTGACATAGACTTATTTTTTTTTCTTTCAGGACGAGCTGTACTTTTCATTTACATCATTCATTTTATCAAGTGATATGCTAGGAAGCGAGAATAAAATTCCAAGTGTGACAAAATTGCAAAAAAGCTCAATTAATCCATTGATTTTTGTGTTTGGTTTATACAGCATTCATTATATGGTAACAATAACTTGGAAATATTATTCTCAAGGCCAGTACAAGGATGGTGTTACCAAACATGTAATTTGGAAATTTAAAAAAACATTTTTGCTTGTGCCACCATTTTCTGAGACTCATAACATTTTAAATTTTTGTAGATGAATCTATGTGGGGCTTGTTTTTTGAGCCCTGAGCTGATGTTTTTATTTATACAACTTGTACTACAAAGTTTTGATCACTTCTCACTGCAATTTTTGCAATCTTGTGATGACCAAAAAACCCAATTCTGTTATAGATTTTCTTCCTCATTACTGCCTTTACCAATCAGGTTAAGTAATTTTATGTTATGATAAATCCGAATTTTACCGGTGGGGAGATACTACATTAGTGTATTTTTTAATATCTTTATTTATAATGGGGGAAAGTGTGGTGATTCAAACTATTAGATTTAAAACAAAATCAAATTTTTTAAAAAACACATTTTTTACTGTATTTTGAAGTCCTTTTATTAATTGAAACCTGTGATCATCTGATCATTTGTAATACCACAATACTGCTGTATGTGGCCAAAAAAATCACCATCACTTCTGAATGCCATGTGCTTGTTTTCATAGAAGCACCATCATTACAGGCATGATGTTGTTCAGCAGACCTCCATTTGTGTTTGCAACCCATTGGCACATGTGAGGACCCTGATGGGCAATTGGAACAATGTGCCCCCCTGGCAGAACAATTTGAATGCTTCTGTCAGAGATTGACATTGGCATTTAACAAGTGAATTGTCAAGGGCAGAGCTATGTTCCACTCAAACCTGTTAGAGGCAGATTACGGTTGAATAACACAGCCATGTTCTCTTGGGAAAGATGCAGGCTCAGTTCCTGAGCCTGCATCAAGGTCAGGGATCCAACATATGAAATACCATCACATTATATGTTGGTAAAAAGTTTTCTTTTTTTAAATGTTCGTAAAAAGTTGATGTTCGCAAAGTGCTGTTGCATAAGTATACCTCCAGAACCCACACCAATCTCAAGAATGATGCCCTATTTTGCACATCTGCATCCATATATCGCCATATGATTAATTTGCTATTTTTGGAAAATACAAAATTTTGCTGAAAGAGGAGATTTCCACTACGGTATACCATTGCCATTAAGGGTCTGCAGAAGTTCAGTTAGGAATTAGAGATGAGCAAATTGATTTCATGCAAATCAGATGTGAGTCGCATTTTATGACATTTTTAAATTGAATCAATTTGTGATTCGATTCAAGGGAATCGCCAAAAATATGCTGCTTACTTTTTACAGAAAATTGCTTCACCCCCAGAAAGCTGGTATGACCTCAGATGTGACTGCGTGGACTGCCTTTTACTGTAGCTATCATATCACATGGTACAGTGCAGTCAATCAGGAAAGAAAATCAGGGAAAGCAGATGTCATTTTAGAGTGATGTATAAAAGTAAAAGGATGTCATAGCTCATGGCTCAACAATAAAGAAAGGAATAACAAGTTATAAAGCACTGGACAAAAGCTCCAAATAGTAATGTGTTGTACAACTGCAGCAGTGAAGAAGATGAGAGATGTAGTCTTTGAATAATACAGAAATTCAATTGGTGGGGTGAGAGATAGATAGCAGAGGCGCCAGCAGCAGCTGTAACAGACTCGATGGGATTGATCAGTTATATGGTGTAGATGACATCTTTCCTATTGCATTTGAATTACAATTACACATTTTTTTCTTCATTCTTAATGCAATAGAAAGCCGCAGCAAGGCTGAATAATATTTTTCACAGAAGATAAAAAAAAAGTAGAATAAGTGTGATTCAGAAATGATGCGCTGGCTTGTCACAAGCAACTGTACTGTGATAATGAGATGTGCATGCTCAGTCTCTAATCCATTCTATTCCTAAAAAACTGTGTACAGCAGCAGTCTGACTGACTATAAATGCAGTGGAGTCTGAGCAGGCGCACATTTGCTTCACTGAAGACAGTGCAGAGTCCCAATCTCGGGATTGGGTAGGGAATAATTTGCGATTTTGGAAAAACTCTTTTGATGAATATTATGCAAAAGTTAGGCTAGTTTCACGCTAGTGTATGGCAGAGCTGCGGAGGGACGCGGACTTCCTCAGGGAAGCTCTGCCCACTGCCGCACCTCTTCCATTCAGCTCCACCTATGTCGGCATGCGGCCTGCGTACCCTATTTTTCGCATTGGTTACACAGGCCATGCCAATGTATATGGATGCCTCAGCATGTGCCGTTTTGATGGTGCGGCGACCTGTGCCAAACGCAACGTGTTGGATTTTTTGAGGTCGCTGCACCATCAAAACAGCACATGAGGAGGCATCCACATACAATGGCATGGCCTGTGTACAAAATGCTAAAGATAGGGTACGCAGGCCACATGCCGTCATAGGCAGAGCTGAATGGAGGAGGCGCGGCAGTGGGCGGAGCTTCACGGAGGAAGTCTGCATCCCTCCACAACTAGCCTTATATGTACATACCGTATAGGACATATGGACCTTTAGAATTCATACAGCTCATATTTTCATTAGAATACATATTTTATAAATTATAGTTTATTTTTTTACCTGAGTTCTTGTTCTAGGGAATCTTCTTCCACTGTAAAACAGAAGAAAACATGAGAAGAAATCAATGCAAATATCAAAGAGGGAGCCTCCTGTGATACAGACATGAATCACTGCACATGCACTTGAAGAAAACAATTAGGAATTGCTATTAAAGCTCACACATGTTAAAAATGCAAAATTCTCATAGTTTATTTTGTGTTATCTTTTTTTTTTCTAGGACATGTGGTGAGAAAGCTTTGCACTTGTTAGCATTAAAATGATCTGAGAAGGATGAAAGCTGGTGTTTATCAATACCTGCCCACACAAGGGTACACAACATATTGACAGAGCCAACAGGTGGTTTCAAAATTATTCATGTTGTTATAACAGCAACACTTGCGGAAACACACTCAGTGAAGATAATAAATGAGCAAGCCAGTTTCAGTTTAACCCCCAACTGTAATTCCTTGCAAAGATAATCCAGTATAACAAAGCCATAACAATTTGTAGCATGTAAGTATCATTATAGACTCTTATATTTGTAAAGCTTCATTTTACCATTGTTAATACTAAAATAAGTGTTTCAAATAGCAAATAATATCAAATATCTGAGCAAATATGAACTGTAAGCAAAACCATTGTAGAACCACAATGATTTCTGACTAGTGATGAGAAAATTTGCTGAAATTCAAATTCAGCAAATTCAAATTCAATCTGGGAATTTTAGTTACATTGAATTTATTTGATGTGAACCAAATGTGTCCTATTCATTTCTGAGGTCTCTCCAAAACCCAGAGCGTAGTAGACATAAGTTGAAAAACAATAACCAAAATAATTATACTCATCTTCCCTTGGCCCTCACAGATCCAGCTGCACTATTAGGCTCTGGTCTGGTTTTCAGTCTGACACGGTCTCTTACATCATGTCCTGTCTCTAACATTATGTCTTGCCCCTGTCTGAAATTGAATCTCTCCAAAACTGAACTTCTCATGTTTCCTCTCTCTACTAATCTACCCATTCTCATTATTGCAATTGCCTTGGGTGATTTATCCTCACTATCAAGCAGAACACTTGCTGTCTTGGAGTCATATTTGACACAGAACTTTCCTTTACTCCCTATATCCGATCCCTCACTCGCTCATGTTACATGCATCTTAAAACATCTCCAGAATCCGACCTTTTCTCATCTTTGAAACTGCAAAAACTTTTACTGTTGCTCTTATTCATTCTTGTCTGGACTACTACAACTCTTTACTGACCAGACTCTCTTTTACCAATCTTTCTCCTTTCCAATCTGTAATGAATGGGGCAGCCATAGTCATATTTTTCTCCAGCCGCTTCACTGATGTCTCTACCTTGTGCCAGTCATTGCACTGTTTAACCATTTGCTACAAAATACAATACAAACTTTTCTCTCCCACCCACAAAGCTCTCCACAGTTCTGCACCATTCTATATCTCCTCTGTCTACCACCCTACCCATGCTCTCCATTCTGTCACTGATCTAAGACTAACATCCTCCATAATCTGATTCTCCTAATGCTGTCTCGAAGATGTCTCTCGTGCTGAGCCAGTTTTCTGGAATTTGATCCTATTAATACCTACCATCCACATTTTTAAGCGTGCTTTGTCTGTTTAGACAAGCCTAACACCTGACTTCATTAATCTAACTCTCCCCGTTTCCTTTTTTTAAATTTTTCTCATCCCTCCCATTAATCTGTGTCCACATCTTCCATGCACCCAATAGTACTTGGTAACTGCACTTAGGCATATACTGGCTGATGACCGGATCATGCAGCCTATTCGAAAACCTCTATTTATTATAATGATGGCAGGACCATACATGACAAGCACTTTTTACCTATTGTGTCCCCGCTATTTTCTTATAGATTGTAAGCTTGCATGCAGGGTTCTCACTCCTACTGTAACTACATGTTGTTTTGTATTGTCTCTATTGTTTTACATGTCCCTGCTAAATTGTAAAGAGTTGCAGAATATGTTGGTGCTATATTATTAAAATTATTATAATTATTATTGTTATTATTATCAAATTAAAAGAGGGAACATGGCACTCCAGTCCCAATACAAGGATCTCAAGTTCCTTGCAGATCACCCAACCACCAACCATGAGTGGAGAAAAAGTTTTGGTGTTATCATTCATATTCTCTGAAAAAAGACCAAGAAAGCAAAAATTCTATATCTATATACATACATACAATTACTCTTAAAAGTCTGTGAAATCTTCGGAACCCTATATCTAATATATAAAGCTCAATGTGTGTGTGTGTTTGTATGTGTGTATGTCCGGGATTGGCATCTGCACCGTCGCAGCTACAGCCACAAAATTTTGCACAATCACATGTCTGGACCCCGAGAGCATCATAGGCTATGATGTGAGGCAAAAATTTAACCCCGCACGTTCCAATTCAAACAATTTTGTACCTAGGTACATTATTAAAATTATTATAATTATTATTGTTATTATTATCAAATAAAAAGAGGGAACATGGCACTCCAGTCCCAATACAAGGATCTCAAGTTCCTTGCAGATCCTCTCCAGTTCCATCAGGTTGGATGGTGAACATTAGTGGACAGCCATTTTCAGGACTATGATGAAAGGAACACCATTCCTACTGTGAAGCACAGAGGTGGATAGCTGATGTTTTGGGGATGTGTGAGCTACAAAAGCACAGGAAACTTGGTCAAAGTTGAAGGAAAGATGAATGCAGCACCTTATCAGCAAATACTTGAAGCAAATTTGCAATCATCAGCCAGGAAGTTGCACATGGGATGTACTTGGACGTTCCAACATGACAATGATCAAAAACACAAGGCCAAGTCGACCTGTCATTGGCAACAGCAGAACAAAGTGAAGGTTCTGGAGTGGCCATCTCAGTCTCCTGACCGTAATATCATTGGGCCTCTCTGGGGAGATCTCAAGCTCACAGTTCATGCTAGACAGCCCAAGAATTTACAGGAACTGGGGGCTTTTTGCCAAGAAGAGTGGGCATCTTTACATATGAGAAAATAAATAACCTCATCCACAACTACAACAAAAGACTTCAAGCTGTCATTGATGTTCGAGGGGGCAATACACGGTATTAAGAAATGGGGTATGTAATTTTTTGATTATTGTCATATGGATGTTTTATGTTGTCATTATGATTTAAAATGAGAAAACACAGTAGTTTGACAATAAATGGCTTCACCCAACCACCAACCATGAGTGAAGAAAAAGTTTTGGTGTTATCATTCATATTCACTGAAAAAAGACCAAGAAAGCAAAAATTCTATATCTATATATATACATACAATTACTCTTAAAAGTCTGTGAAATCTTCGGAACCCTATATCTAATATATAAAGCTCAATGTATGTGTTTGTATGTGTGTATGTCCGGGATTGGCATCTGCACCGTCGCAGCTACAGCCACAAAATTTTGCACAATCACATGTCTGGACCCCGAGAGCATCATAGGCTATGATGTGAGGCAAAATTTTAACCCCGCACGTTCCAATTCAAACAATTTTGTACCTAGGTACATAATGGGGAAAAAGTGTATGTATGTGTGTATGTCCGGGATTGGCATCTGCACCATCATAGCTACAGCCACAAAATTTTGCACAGTCACACGTCTGAACCCCGAGAGCATCATAGGCTATGTTGTGAGGTGAAATTTTAACCCCGTGTGTTCCAATTCACCAAACAATTTTGCCCCTATCTACATAATGGGGAAAAAGTGAAAGGAAAAGTGTTGGAGGCAAATTGACAGCTGCCAGATGTGAACAAGGGGGACTTAAAGAGTGAGAGCGATGGCGCCAAAGAGTATATACTGTACATTTGCTAAGGTGGGGCCCTGACATGGGATACTCACCACACACAGGGATATGAACACACACACAAAATGCACCACACACTACCACGTGCTTCAACACATATACCACCCTCAGCACACATTTTACCACACATACACCAACCTCGCCACATAAAAGTCGAAACACAAAAGTCGCCACTCAAAACTCGCCACGCTGTCCCAGAGCTGTTTAAAAGATGAAAAATGAGCTGTGATTGGTTGCTATCAGCAACAGTTTTCTTTGTAGACAGTTGTGGTAACTGAGGCCTATTATTCTTATCATTTCTATGGTGTTATCGTCCTTCTGTAAAGCTGGAAATAACACAATTTATTACCATGCCAACACAGACCACCCTCTGACACAGACTCCAGGGGGAGCCCAGTATCTCACAGGAGAGGATTAGACACACGGCTCAGCAGTCAATATCACACAGGATAGGATTAGATACACAGCTAAGCAGTCAGTATCACACAGGAGAGGATTTGATACACAGCTCAGCACACAGTATCACACAGAATATTATTAGATACACTGCTCAGTAGACAGTATCACACAGAATAGGATTAGATACACGGCTCAGCAGTCAGTATCACACAGGATAGGATTAGATACACGGCTGAGCAGTCAGTAACACACATGATAGGATTAGGTACACGGCTCAGCAGTCAGTATCTCACAGACTAGGGTTAGATACACGGCTCAGCAGATGGTATCACACAGGATAGGATTAGATACACTGCTCAGCAGTCAGTATCACACAGGATAGGATTAAATACATGGCTGAGCAGTCAGTAAAACACGATAGGATTAGATACACAGCTCAAAAGAAAGTATCACACAGGAGAGGATTAGGTACACAGCTCAGCATACATTATCACACAGGATAGGGTTAGATGCATAGCTCAGAAACAGGATGTGCCAAAGGAGAGGACATTTTCATTCCAAGAATTCCACTCATTCCATCTGATTTGTTTTTTGATTTTCAACGCCTCCCAGTTTCCAGTTCAACTGCTATTTGCAATGTCCATTACCAATGCTCAGGGACAGCCCTTGAAAGTAATAGGGATCAATATAAGTAGTAGGGATCGATTTGCAATCTCCATGCTTTTCTCATGGTCAACTTTCGTAATCTGTTCAAGAGTTGGAACTGCCAAAAATCTGTTCATCTTTGCACCAAAAGGAAAAACCAAAAATGTTTATCAAAAGGCTCTTGAATGAGTTGAAAATAAAATATTATCAATACTTGGGTAATCGTTTAGTTAATTTGTGTTGCAAATCTGTAGTGTTGAATATATGATGTGAAATGTTTTTATGTGCAATATAATCATTATAGTTTGTTATAACTAACCACAGTTGGTTACTATGCCCAGGCAACGCCGGGCTCTTCAGCTAGTATATATATTTATTTATTTATAAACAGAGGCATAGTATACACAGAGCGGTGCTTAAAAGTTTGTGAACCATCAGAACTTTCTATATCTGCATTAGTGTGACCTAAAACTACATTAAAAAATAGGTAAAGAGAACCAAATAAAATAGATGAGTTAAAAATATTAGACTTTGTAAATGAGTAAAATGATCCAATATCATGTCTGTGGATGTAAAAGTATGTGAACATTTAGGAATAGCAAATAAATTGAAGGTGAAATTATGAAAATAGAGCCTAGGGTTTTCAGTTAGTGGTATGACAATAGCCACTAGATATAAATATATTTTTTTGCAATGGCGTCTATCAGTGAGTGTGATTTTAAATTTTCTCTTACAGCCGTGAGTTACCCCAGTAGGTTTTTATAGGAACTTTTCTTCGTTTTATCACCTCTTTAACCATTGAAGGAGAATATATGTCTTTAGTCATATTTAGTGATTGGGACTTTTTTTTACTGTGGGTGTAGCCATATACTTTGTCTGACTGCATAGCCAAAACTGCACCCACTCTGGATAGGTAAGTGGTGTCTTAATGTTAGTGGTAAATTTAAGTAGATATGTTTTCTGTTTATTTGTCAAAATATCAGACATTTGACAAATTTTAGAAAGATTAGCAATTTTCAAACTTTCAATTTTTATATCCAGTTAGTCATGCTGTAGAAAATAATTACCGTAACAAATAATACTTCCCATATGTCTACTTTACATTTGCATCATTTTTCAAACATCATTTTTTGGTAGGATGTTTGAAGGGTTGAAAGTTTGTCAGCAATTTATCATTATTTCAAGAAATTTACAAAACCTTTTTCTTTAGGATCTATTCAAATTTAAATAGACTTTGAGCTGCCTATACATTGGAAACTCACCAAAAGTGACACCATTTTAAAACAGCACCCCTCAATTACTTCAAAGCTGATGTCAGGAAATTTGTTAAATCTTCATGGGCTACACAGGAATTTATGTAAAGTGGAATAGAAAAAGAAAAAAGTAAATTTTTCTTCTAAAATATTGCTTTAGCCTCAAATTTTTGACTTTACAGGGTAAAACACAAGTAAATGGAACCACAATTCGTTACCCAGTTAATTCTGAGCTTATTGACACCTCACACATGGTCAGAAACCTCTGTTTGGCCAAATGGCCATGCTCGGAAGGGAAGGACCACCATTTGAATTTTGGAGCCGAAATGTAGCTGAAATAGACTGTGGATGCCATGTTGTACTTGTAGGGCCCCTAAGGTGCCCAAACAGCTCAAAACCCTCACAACTGACCTTATTTTATCAACTACAACACACAAATTTTATCCAGGGGTGTAGTGAGCATTTTGATCCCTCAGGTACTATACAGAATCTGGTAACAGTAGTTCATCATATTGAAAAGTGTTAATATTTTTAGGAAAATGTTGCTTTAGCCCCAAATTTTTCACTTTTACAAGAGGTAACATGTAAAAAAAATTTGCCCACAGAGATACCCCACATGAAGTGAAAATGTTCTGCCTGGACACACGGCAAGGCTTGTCTCACATGCAGAACTACTGTAGGGAAGTGGACTGACCTGTGGAATTGTCTGAAGTATGAAAGAGAATGCGAGATGTGTCATAAATATACTTGATGTGAACTGGTGTATACATAAGGGGAGACAGCTAGAAAGACTAGAAGATGGTGAAGTACTGGGCTTTGGCCACTAGGGGGAGACAAAGAACAGCAGGAAGAGGAGACGGTGCAGTACTAAGATTTGACCACAAGATGGAGATGGAGAGCAGTAAGGAAAGGGCTTAACAGCAGCTTAAAGGCTAGGAAACCGCATAGTCATTGTGGGCAGAGTTACAGGAAGTCAAGAAGGGAATTTCCAGGGAGGGGAATATATAGGGAGAGTGAGTTCCAGAAGGGAGCCAGTCCAGGAGGAGGAGTTCAGCAGAGAAGTAGACTGAAGGAGGAAGAGACAGAGAGGAAGAACTCCGGGAGGGACTGGAAGAAGAAACGATCAGGGGGGTGGCCCCGACAGGAGAGCCACAGGACAGAGGAAGCCCGGGGGTACCAGACGGACAGACTCAGACAGGTGAAGTGCTGTGGTGGTAGGCCAAGGGTAGCCACAGTGAAAGAACCGCAAGGGACGTCAATTCAGAAAGGATAACAAGTGCACGGTACCCGGGCCTGTGTGTACGGAAGCTGTCGTGCTGCTGTGGTCATTGGGAGGATGGCCAATAAAGAGGACCTGTTGAACGTACACCGGTTTCTGTCTCCAGTCTGTTTGCGGCGAAAAAGGACCACCCCCCAGTCGGCTCACGTACCTACACTACCATGCACCAAAACAGCAGAAATATCTACAAGTAACCCTATGTAAAACCCATAGCTGTTTCACAGAACTTTTTAAAATGTGGATGTAAAACCAAACTTTTTTTTCCACTGAAATGTTATTTTAGCCCCAAATTTATAATTTTCAGAACATTTAATAGGGGAAAATGGACCGCATAAGTTGTTACATAATTTCTCCCAAATTCTGTGATACCCTACATGTCATGAGAAACTACTCTCTGGCTATACATCAGGGCTGAGATGAAAGGAGCACTATTTAGCTTTTGCAGCACAGATTATGCTAGAATAGTTTGTAGGCAACAATTAGGCAGCCCTTAAGGTGCCAGAACAGCAGAAAAACCCCCAAAAGGGATCCCATTGTAGAAATTGCACCTCTCAATGAATTCACAATGGGGCTGAGAAGGAGGGGACATTTGGATTTGGGAGCTCAGATTTCACTGGATTTTATCTGAGGGAGTGGGAGCCATGTTGCTTTTCCAGAGTCTTTGCTAACCCCTTTACTCCAAAGGGTGGTTTATGCCCGGGCCCATTTTTACAATTCTGACCACTGTCCCTTTATGAGGTAATAACTCTGGAACGCTTCCATGGATCCTGGTGATTCTGACAATGTTTTCTTGTGACATACTGTACTTCATGATAGTGGTAAAATTTCATTCATATAACTTGCGTTTATTTGTGAAAAAAATGGAAATTTGGTGAAAATTTTGAAAATTTTGCAATTTTCCAACTTTGAATTTATATGCTCTTAAATCACAGAGATATGGCAATCAAAAAACTTAATAAGTAACATTTCTCACATGTTTACTTTACATCAGCACAATTTGGGAACCAAAATTTTTTTTTGTTAGGAAGTTATAAGGGTTAAAAGTTGACCAGCGATTTCTCATTTTTACAACACCATTTTATTTTTAGGGACCACATCACATTTGAAGTCACTTTGAGGGGTCTATATGATAGAAAATACCCAAAAGTGACACCATTCTAAAAACTGCACCCCTCAAGGTGCTCAAAACCACATTCAAGAAGTTTATTAACCTTTCAGGTGCTTCACAGGAATTTTTTGAATGTTTAAAAAAAAATGAACATTTTACTTTTTTTCACAAAAAAAATTACTTCAGGTTCAATTTTTTTTACTTTACCAAGGGTAACAGGAGAAATTGGACTGGAAAAGTTATTGTGCAATTTGTCCTGAGTATGCAGATACCTGATATGTGGGGGGAACCACTGTTTCGGTGCATGGCAGAGCTCGGAAGGGAAGGAGCGCCGTTTTACTTTTTCACTGAAAAATGGTCTAGAATTCAGTTCGGACGCCATGTCAAGTTTTGAGAGCTCCTGATGTGCCTAAACAGTAGAAACCCCCCACAAGTGACCCCATTTTGGAAACTAGACCCCCCAAGGAACTAATCTAGATATGTTTTGAGCACTTTCAACCCCCAAGGGCTTCACAGACGTTTATAACAAACAGCCGTACAATTAAAAAATCATATTTTTTCCACAAAAATGATCTTTTCACCCCAATTTTTACTTTTCCAAGAGTAACAGGGCCCCAAAAGTTATTTTGCAATTTGTCCTGAGTGCGCTGATACCCCATATTTGGGGGTAAACCACTATTTGGGCGCATGGCAGAGCTTGGAAGGGAAGCAGCACCATTTGACTTTTTTGGCTGGAATTGAGATCGGATGCCATTTCGCGTTTGGAAAGCCCCTGATGTGCCAAAACAGTGGAACTCCCCCAATTTTAACTCCAACCCTAACCCCAACACACTCCTAGCCCTAACCCTAGCCCTAATGGTAAAATGGAAATAAATACATTTTTTTATTTTATTATTTTTCCCTAACTAAGGGGGTGATAATGGGGGGTTTGATTTACTATTTATAGCGGATTTTTATGTTTGGCAGCTGTCATACGCTAAAAGACTAATTTTATTGTAAAAATAGTTTATGCATCACCACATTTTGAGAGCTATAATTTTTCCATATTTTAACCCACCAAGTCATGTGAGGTCTTATTTTTTGCAGGACGAGTTGATGTTTTATTGGTACCATTTTCGGCATGTGACATTTTTTGATCGCTTTTTATTCCGATTTTTGGGATGCAGAATGAACAAAAAACAGTGTTTCATGAATTTCTTTTGGGGGGTGCGTTTACACCGTTCCGTGTGGTAAAATTGATAAAGCAGTTTTATTCTTCGGGTCAGTACGATTACAGTTGTACATCATTTATGTCTTTTTTTATGTTTTGGCGCTTTTATGCAATGAAAACAATTTTATATAAAAAATAATTATTTTTGCATCGCTTTATTCTGCGAGCTATAACTTTTTTAATTTTTTGCTGATGACGCTGTGTGGTGGCTCGTTTTTTGCGGGACAAGATGACGTTTTCAGCAGTACCATGCATATTTATATCCGTCTTTTTGATTGCGCATTATTGCACTTTTTGTTCTGCGGTATGATGATAAAGCATTATTTTTTGCTTCGTTTTTTATTTTTATTTTTTAAGGGGTTTGCTAAAGGGGTTAACTAATGGGACAGTTTTATAGGGCGAGTCGTTACGGACATGGCAATACTAAATATGTGTACTTTTATTGTTTTTTCTTTGCTTTCAAAAAATGAATTTATTAGGGAATATTTTTTTTTTTTTAAATTTATTTAGCGATTTTTTTTACAAATTATTTTTACACTTTTTTTTAACTTTATTACATTGTCCCAGGTGGGACATCACTGTCATGTGACAGATCGCTGATCTGTCACATCACAGATCGCTGTGACAGATCAGCGATATGTCACAGGCAGTGCTGGAGGCTTCCTCATGCCGGCGCTTTGCAGTCATGAGGAAGCCGGCTCCCTGCAGGCCCCCGAAGGTCCCCGCTGCCATATTAGATCCGGGGACCTGCAGGGAAGGAGGCCCCCGGAGCAGCACAGCTCTGCTCCGGGGGTCTCAGGGAAGCACGGAGGGAGCCCCCTCCCTGCGCGCTTCTCTCCTATGCCGCCGGTACACTGCGATCATGTTTGGTCGCAGTGTGTCGGGAGTTAATGTGTTGTGGGCGGTCCGTTACCACCCCTGACACATAGTGCCGGGTGTCAGCTGTGATAATCAACTGACACCCGGACGCGATCAGCGGCGCTCCCCCGTGAGTGCTGCTGATCGCACTAGACGTACTATTCCGTCCTTGGGACTTAGGTCCCAGGTCACATGGACAGAATAGTATGTCTAATGTAGGAAAGAGGTTAAACCAGTAATGTGGGAACCCCCTATACTTCCAGTGGCAGGTGACAAACCTGAGAAGAGCCTGGTTTCATGCGGGATAAGTTAAGTTTGTTATTGATAACATTTTGTGGCACATAATTTTTTTTTATCACTTTCAGTATAACTCCGAGATCACATTTTTGTGTTCTACACTGAGCACTTACAACGAGGTTTCTGTATAAATCCCACAAATATGAGATTCAGAAGGAACCCCCAACATAACTACTCACTATAATGAGTTAGATGGAGTCACTTTGGAGTGAGTTTGACATCTCTTCCAGTGATATCGGTCATTTTAGATATGCACAGAATTGTTGTCGACCACACTTGTGCAATAAAAAGATGCCTAAAATGAAGGGACACTGCCGGAAGAGAGACCAGACAGATTCCAAAGTGACTCCATCTGCATCATTATAGTGATTAGTTCCGTAGGGATTTTTGTCTGAACCACGTTTATTTTGGCATGTATATAGAAACTCCGACGTAAATGCCCAGCAAAGAGAGCAATAAATGTGAACCGAGTCTTATTCCGATTTTCGGGAAGTAGACTGAACAAATAGAGTACAGTACAAGAATAGTTCTTATTTTTATTTTTGTGAGATTCACCATGCAGTATATACTGTAAGCAGTAAGGCAGCTTTATTCTTTGAGTCGACGATGACATTACAACGATACCAAGTTTATATAGTTTTCTTTATGTTTCATTATTATCACACAGTAGAAATGCTTTTTTTTATAAAAAAAAATATTTTTTATCAACATATTGTGAGAGCTGTAATTTTTTATTTTTGAATGAAGAAAGCTGTATGAGGGCTTATTTTTTCTGTGACATGATTTTTTTGATACCACATTGGGGTATATAACAATTTTTGATTGCTTTTTATTTAGATGCAGAATGAACAAAAAACAGCAATTTGCTTATTGTTTTTATTTTTTAATTTTGCGTGATTCAGTAAAAATGATGAGACTGTCTTATTCTTTGTGTCAGTATGATACATAGTTTTTTATGGTTTGCTTCTTTTACAGACTAAAAACAATGATTTACAAAAGTGAATTTGCTTCTGACATATTTTGAGAGCTGTAACTTTTTCAAATTTATACCAAATCGGCCATAATAGGGCTTTTTTGCAGGACTGTATGTTGTTTTTATTTATACCATTTTTTTATATGTGAGTTTTTGACCACTTTTTATTATTTTTTGTGTGTCACTATAACGAAAAACTACATTTTTGCCGTTTTTTTATCAATATTTTTTACAGTGTTCGCCGTGTAGGGTCGGTGGGCCGGGCTGGGGAGTGGTCCCTCAATATACGGCGCAGTAACGTACAGACACAAGATGAGGCAGGTTTCGGGTACAACAGGTCCAAGTTTATTCTCTTGCCGTCCGCCTGATGGCCTCCGAAGTACACCACACTTCCATGCACTTCACTTCACTTTACTTCACTTATTGGCACTCCGTTTCCAGGACCGCTTCCCACACACCGTACTTTACACCATGGACATACATATACGCACCGTCCCCTCTTCACTCTTCGACGCTCCTGTCAGATCCGTCACTGTGGCCGCCTTAGGCCCGTAAACCAAGAGTACCTTTACTGATCAGTCGTCTCTCCCTCAGTACGGTATGCTTTACCTCAGTGCCTCGTCTATACTGCGGTACTCTTGTGTCAGTACCACCCCCCTGACGTTCTCTCTCCTCAGTCCCTCTGGTTTGGTTTTCCTCACAGTGCACAAACTGTCGTAGTCCTCCTGTCACTGGAGCTCCCCTGGAACTTTCTGGAACCCTCCTGTCAAATTTATATCATTCCCGGTTCCCTGTAAATCCACCCCCCATGACCAACGGTTTCCTAAGCCCTAAGCTGATGTCAAGTCCTTTGCTCACACTCCTCCCTGCCCTCTAATGGTCAACCCAAGGTACTGCACATCCACTACACTTTCTCAGCTGTTTCCCCACTGTAGTAGCTGACACCTGTCTAAACTGTGCAACCCTTCCTTTCTCTATTCTGACAAGTCTGTCTGTCCGTCAGGTCACCTTCCCTTCAGCCGTACGGAATAAATACAATCATAGCTTTATTATTCATGTAGTTTCAGATGCATCGATACCAAAACTATGTGCATTTTTAAGTTTACTTTTGTTTTAACATAAAGGCCTCTTTTTGTGATTTGTGTCTATTTTTTTGTCTTTTTAAATGTTTACACATTCTTTTTTACATTTTTTAACTTTTTCACTTAGTCCCACTGCAGGATCTAACTGGCCACTGTACATTGGGATCATCAGATGACCTCAGGGTACCAAGGCAACTATTGCAATCTGTGACTATGGTTGTGGGAGCAGCGATGGTGTCATAGGGTGTCTTTTAACCCCCTTTTACATAGTAACATAGTAACATAGTTATTAAGGTTGAAGGGAGACTTTAAGTCCATCTAGTTCAACCCATATCCTATCCTAACTTGCCCTAACATGTTGATCCAGAGGAAGGCAAAAAAACCCATGTGGCAACAGTAAGCTTTTAACCACTTATATGCCACAGTCATGGTTGATATCTGTACTTGTGGTGCCCCTGAGGCTCGTTCGCCACAGAGGTACTGCACCTTCTCCTAAGGTGTAGTGCCCCACCATCTAGGTAAGTTGGTAACTCCTTTCCACACTCCAACACCTGCACCCACACACAGGATAGTTCAGCAATTGAACAGATTGCAGCTTTATGCTTAGAGTATAGCAGAGCACCTTTCATGGGTCCTTGCTTCATAACACGAGATGTGCTGAGAGGTGGGTGGAGTTAGATATATAAAAGGTGGGGAAGGTTTAGAATTACAGGTCAGTCTGACGGGAGGTCAGGTGGGAGAAGGACAGTCAGTCAGGAGAGACTGAGGATGGGTCCGAGAGAGAGAGAGGAAGGAGTGCTGCAGCTGCCTCAGTGATCTGAGCCAGCTGGCATGGGAAAGGAACAGAAGGAGAAGGACGTAGATCTGCAACCTAAGCTTCCTTAAGAGAGAGAAGGAACAGCACGGAACGAAGGAGTAGGAGAACAGAGAGGAGTTGTGGGTTGGAAGAGGAACCCTGCCTATAGGTTCTCAGCACAAGGCCGGGGCCCAGTCCCCGAGGTTGTATGGACACTTATGGTTCTGCAGCAGACACCGGTGGAGTAGTTGGCTGTAAATGCACTACTCCCATCCAAGACTTGGGACACAACAGCAACACGGATAGAGAGCCGGGATCCAGGAGGTCCCTGATCAGGCTACAGCTGTCTGTCATACAAGTAGAGTTGTTAGGAACATCTGACAGGAGGAACTCCAGAGTAATCACGGTACTGGAGCTCTTCACACTACAGGCGCAATAGAGGAGTCATTCAGGACAGGTACATGTTGGCGGAGTGTTGGAGAGGAGAAGCCTCACTTGCCCGGGAGGTTGATCGAGTCTCTGCTCCGGAGGACACGGCATGGAAGCGGGCACCAGTGGTTACCAAGAACTGTGAGTAAAGCGTTGAAACTGCAAGCCCTGGTGTCCTCCATTCCTTCTTGCATCCGCCAGCACTGCTACATCCCCTGCGGCGGACACTACACCATCAAAGTGTCCCCACATCTACACTGCTCTGGGACATTAGCCCTGCCTGAGGAGGGCTGTACCACCATTTCTGCATCCCACCATCTGTCCCAGAGGATCTGTCTGCAGCGTCGGCTTACCATCTCCCTTGCCGAACACCACAGGTGGTGTCACGAACTATTCCATTACACCATTACATTTCCCCATTACTTGGGCGCCCAGGGCCACGGACCGGGTCACTGCTGCTGTGACACATGCCACTGGCACCAGCCTGGTACCGAGTACCCCACAGCCCTGGGGCGGGGCGACCCATACTTAAGGGGTTAATTGGCCTTAATCAGTTCCAAAACTAGTTGGGGCAGATGCTGTATGGTGTCAGCTGTTATGTGCACCCATTGATGTCAAAATTTTGTTGCCTTAAACATCTTTTGTCTGGAATGGTGAAAAAGTAGGCTTAATCAGAAAATGATCTATTATTTAAATCTTGTTCTCATGTTAATTGTATTATTTTGAAAATGTTGTCATTTTCTTTCTATAAATTACTAACTGTGCAGCATTACATATAAAAAATAAAACTCTTGCCATTTTCATGGAGCTTTTTTATACTTTAACTTTCTTTGTTTCTTGAAAAAATACATGTACATAGTAAGTGTCATGGTCCAGTCCGGAGTTTATTTTCTGCTGTCTTCACTCTGGACTGGTCATGCAGGGGTTAATCTTCTCTGCCTTGTTCTGGAGCTAGCTGGGTTATTTCAGTCCATCACAGCCTGCTGACCAGTGTTAGTGATAGCTCAAGCTTCCACTTTACAGCCTCTGACCTTGTACTGTGGTTATCCTCCTGCCTTTGACTGGTATCCACGTGTATGACCCGAACTGATCTTTGACCCCGTCTCTTGGTATTTGTTTCTGCTGCTACGTTCTCTGTCTGTCTTTTGATTCCCCGGCTTGTACCCCAACCACATTTTCTGTTTCACGTTTTTGGACCCCACGCTCATGTTTGGCTTTTTGACCCTCGGCTTGGTATTTTGACTACGTGTATTGCTGCAACTTCTGGTACATCTGCTCCTGATTGTTTCTGACTCGGTTCGTCTGGCCATTCTATCATTACCTGTGACACCTGTGCAGTTGCTCAGTGTTGCTACTCTTAGTGTGTAACCTGTCTTCTCTCACCAGCTCCTCCTGGTGGAGTTTTCACTGCAGTAAGAATGCACTATGGGAAAAAAACATTACCAATTTTGTTTTTATGTAGCATGAAAACCTGATTTAAACAATGGGTATTTTTTTGGTAATACCTTCCCTTTAAGCTGCTTTACAGTGAAATGTCTTGGTGACACCTATAGTCTAAAACACATTTAGTTTTTTCCTGTATTTGGTACCTCTCCCCCAAAGTACATTATTTTACCAGCAGAAAAAATGTGTGAGATGTAAAGCACTTGGTATCTGTAAAACAAATGTGACTATTTTATAATAGTACAAAACTTACCCTTGATTTCTTTTGATAGTATGCATAGATGAGTATCTTCTCCATCTACCGCCATCTATATAAAAATATGAATATGATAACAGAACTTTAAAGCTGCTGTAAAACTGGTATTAGTAAATCTTTAATTTGCTAAAATTTGGACAAGTAGCAAAAATAAAGTGAATCTTGAAATGAACTGAACATATGCAGATGGGGAATGAATGTAGTATGAATCAGGAACTTTAGGGTAGCAGATTTTTTTTTGCTTTGATGTCTTTCTTCCCTCTATGAACTTCAGGATTTATTTGAAAAGCGTTTGACCTTGATTGTCTTTTCTTACACATATAACAATGTCAATGGCTGTTGTATTTTGTCTTGCTTTAATTAGAGCACATGGGGTCTCATGTTAGTTATTGTATACCACTAGGAGTTAGGTGGCTACCTCACCAACAACAACCATTTCATGAATAGGGAAAGGCTAGTGTTAGCATATGTCAAATATAAAATTAATTTCAGACATTTTGTTGTTATAATCTAGTAATAGGGTAGCACAAGATGAAGATGCATGAACAATGTTCATTTAAGAGTTACTTTAGTTACTTGCCATACCTTAAATTTGTGTTACAAGCAATTCATGTATGAATATATTTCTTTGCAATCAGGGTATGCATCAGCACTGCAATGTATAGCAGAAATCACAATCTCCCATGAACGCAGGTCACTGGCCAACGTTCACAGGAGGATCGGAGTAACAAGTCATCATCAGACCATCATGACAACCTATCGCGCCCCGTGATCATGTGACAAAGCTGTCAATGGGTGGGATGAATAACAAGCTTCTGGCTGGTAGTGTCAAATCCCTCTATCAGTAATTGACAGCAGAATTTAATTGGCTGTTAAAGCACATGATAGATGATTAAATCAGGCATCATGAGTGGGGAACGACACGGGCCAACATGTGAGCGCACATCAAAGACAAGGACACAACCTTTTACATAAATGTACCACAGAGGTCTTCAAGGAGTTAAATAATTAAAAACATGATTCTAAACTCCCATATGACTGCACTATTCTACACTGTGCAGAATTATTGGATAAGTGAGTCTTTTGAGCATATCAGCATTTTTATGCAGATTTTCCATCCCCAAGCTTCATAAACGTGAATGCTGATCGGATTAAGCAGATCGGGTGATGTGTATGTGTCTAATGACGGAGAGTGAGGCCTAAAGATATCAACTTCTTTTATGAAGGTGTGTAGAATTATTAGGAAGCTTGTTTTCCATAGACAAAATGGGTCAAAAGGAGATTTACCTGACTCTGAAAAGTGAAAAAATGTTACAGGTCTTACAGAGGGTGCAGGACTCCAGAAATTACTAAGATATTGGGGCTGTAAAAGACCTAAAGATGACACATTTCACTTTTTATTTTAGATAAAAATATATATATTTTCATCTTTTGCATTTAAAAAATTACAAAAAGGAAACTGGGCCTATGCACAAGTTTGGGCAACCTGCTTTGTAAATAACTAGTAGAAACCCATTTTGAAAGCATCACAGCTTGTAAACGCTTTTTGTAGCCAGCCAAGAGTCTTACAATTCTTGTTTGAAGGATTTTCACCCATTCTTCCAGCTCTGTGAGATTCCGGACTCGTCTTGCATGCACTGCTATTTTGAGGTCTGGCCACAGATTTTCGATAATTTTCAGATCAGGGGACTGTGAGGGCCATTGTAAAACCTTCAGCTTGTGCCTTTTGATGTGTGTTTAGCATCATTATCCATTTGCAGGAACAATCCTCTTTGCAACTTCAACTTTTATACAATCAGTGTTATGTTTGCATCAAGAATTTGTTGAAATTTCACTGAAACCATTCTTCCCTCCACCTATGAAATATTCGCCTTGCCATTGGCTGCAACCCAATTCCAAAGTATGATTGATCCACCCCCATGGTTAATGGTTGGCGAGATGAACTTTTCCTGAAATTTTGTGCCCTTTTTTATCCACATATACCTTAGATCATTGTGGCCAAAGAATTCTATTTTAACCTCATCGGTCCATACGACTTGTTTCCAAAATGCATCAGGCTTGTTTATATGTTGTTTTGCATACTTCTGATGTTGAATTTTGTGGATAGGATGGAGGAAAAGTTCTCTTCTGATGACTCTTCAATGAAGGCCATATTTGTGCAGTTGTCATTGAATAGTAGAACAATGTACCACAACTCAAGAGTCTGCTAAATCTTTCTGATGGTCTTTTGCATTCAAGTGGGGGTTCTGATTTGCCTCTCTAGCAATCCTATGTTGGGATTCACTCTGGTAGGTAATGGCAGGGCTGCAGTAACGAGGCAACACACAGGCTCAAAGTCTAAATTCAGTGGTTTAATGTCACTTTGCAAACAGCAGGTTAACAGAAAATAAGGGAAAAACATAAATGTACTCCAGCTTGGAGAACCACTGGTCCCAGACTCACCCCTTGCACGGGACAGGCTTAACTAAGCGGCTGCCAGGTCCTGCAGCATCCGCTAGGTGCCATTCCCAGGGTCCAGTCTTCAGGGAAAAACCCGGCCAAACATTAATCTGCTGGGAGAAATGTATCTCCCATCCAGTAAAACACCCTTTACTGTACCACACCTACAAGCAGCTCACTGAAATGTTGCATGGTCTCGTAGACCTTATCATGACCTCTACTGTTCCTGTTAACTGCCATTTCTTAATTACATTTCAAACTAAGGAACAGGCTACTTGAAAACACATTTCTATCTTCTTATAGCCTTCTCCTGTTTTGTGCACTTCCATCATTTTCATTTTCAGAATGCTAGGCAGCTGCTTAGAAGAATGAACCCATGGATGCTGCTTTTTAAGTTACAGGAGGCTGGATTTTTACAGTGCTGGGAAATTTGCATCACCAGGCCTTTTCCAACAATGATAGTGAACAAGCCAAAACCATTACAGATTAATTATGGTCTGAAACCTTGGTCAAAGCTTCCTGAGCACACAAATCGCCAAGGGTGCCCAAACTTTTGCATCAGCCTATTTTCCACTTTGTAGTTGTTGAAATGAAAAAAAAATGACAATATATACATTTTTTCCCTAAAATAGAAAGAAAATGTGTCACCTTTACTTTAGGCCTTTCAGAGATCATTTCATCTTCAACTTGCTTAACTGTTGACAATACCAGTAATTTTAACCAAGGATGCCCAAACTTGTACATGCCACTCTATTTCCAGACTATTTTGGTGGACATCTATGAGTAGTGATATAAATGATTTTGTATCCACCTGTGAAGTCTGAGCACAAGCTACATTTTTTTCATAACCGGCCAGTCAGGAAATTGGTTCCATTAACAATTCAGGAAAGACCGTGGACTTATCTGTCCATGGATTTCATCATGGATTTGCCTATGTCAGATGGGAAAACTGTTATTTGAGTGGTGGTGAACCAATTCAGTAAAAAAAAGCTTATTTTGTTCCCTTGTCAGGATTACCAAATGCAAAGACACTCTCCAGGGTTTTTATTCGCCATGTGTTGAGGTTTGATGAAATCTCTCTCAACATTGTGTCTGATAGGGGAGTGCAATTAGTCTCCAAGTTCTGAAGAGACTGGTGATTGACTTGTCTTCTTCCTCTGCTCACTGTCCCATAACCAACCATCACATTGAGAGGACAAATCAATATTTAGAGCAAATTTTGTGGTGCTTTGCTGCAGCTTAGCAGCAGGACTGGTCCTCATTTCTACCTCTGGCAGAGTTCACCTTTAACAGTCAGGTCAATCAGTGACTGTAACTTAGCCATTTTTCTGCAATTATAGTTTTTATCCCCATTATAGTGAGTTTTCCAGGCTAAGTTATGAGTGTCTGGGGTTGGACACTATACAGAAGCATGGGGATGTTTAGAAGGAAGTTCAAAGGAATATTGGGGCTACTCAGGTTCACCAAAAATGGAAGGCTGATAGAAGCCATTCGGTGGGTCCTGTTTTTAAATTGGGTGATAGGGTCTGGCTATCATCAAAAAACATTAAACGTAAGTTAGGTCCAAAATTCATTGGTCCCTATGAGGTCCTGGAAGTGGTCAATCCGGTGGCATTTAAGTTGAAGCTTCCTCCTTCTCTTCACATTCCTACTGTCTTCCATAGATTTCTGTTAAAAGAATTCCCCCCCCCTTGGTGTTGCCCTTGTCTCTGTCTTCTCCGATTGTTGTTGATGACAGTCTAGAGCATGAGGTACAAACAGTTGTGGATTCCCGTATGGTCCCAACTTCCCTCCAGTACCTCATACATTGAAAAGGATATGAAACGGATGAGAGATCCTGGATTCCTATTCCTGACCTATGAGGGTCAATCAACTGATCTTGGCCTTTAATTTTAGGCTTCCTGAGAAGCCTTCGGGTCTGCTGATTGCCTCTAAAAGAGGGGGTACGCTCACGGTTTCACATCTAATTGTGGCCTTGGGATGCTGTGAGTGACAGCTCAGCCACATTATGGGATCTGTAGTGTGCTGGACTGTTGGTTTTTTAAGTGACAGTCCAGTCATCCATCTTTTTGATTATCAACCCTGCTGTTCAATCTCTTTTGGCCTGCCTCCTGTTCTCAAATGTTTTGCAGGGTATTTAACTACATTACTGTGTGCAGCAGATTGTCAGTTGTAGATTTGCTATAGTTAGGTGTGTATGCTCTAGATTTTGTTGTGACTACCCTTTTGGATTATTCCTTCTGCTTTTGATCCTCTCTGACTTCAGGTATGTGACCCTGGACTTGGCATCTGACTATCCATTTGTTATAATCCATAGTTTTAACGTACCCACCAGGCATTTGACCCTGGACTGTTACCTGACCATGCCTTTGTCTCACCCCTCTGTGCTACGAACCCTCCTGGTGTCTGACCTTGGACCTCCTGACTACCCTGTCTCTAAAGGGGGTTTTACACTAAGCAATATCGCTAGCAATATCGCTAAAACGTCACTGGTTTTGTGACGTTATAGCGATATTGCTAGCGATATCGCTATGTGTGATACTTACCAGCGACCGGCTCCCCCGCTGTCCATCGCTGATCGCGCGAGAATGTCCGGCTCCATTTCTCGTCGGGCGCTTCCTGCTGAGACTTCCTGCTGTGACGTCCAGCGACGCGTGGAGGCGGGCGGGAGGACGCAGGATCGCTGTGTGTGAATGGTAAGTATCGTGCGCTGCGTCGCTGCTGCATCGCTGTGAGATCTTTCTGTATGAAAGCTCACTAGCGATCATTTAGCGATGCACCAGCGATCCTGACCGGGTCGGATCGCTGGTTGGATCGCTGGTGCATCGCTAAATGTAAAAGGGCCTTTAGCTTTACTCAGGGTCACAATTTATTATCTCCAGTCTACCGAAGGATCTAGGACAAGCACTTATCAGCGGTTGTTTATCCAAGGATCTAGTACAAGCACTTATCTGCAATCTATCCAAGGATCTTGGACGAGCACTTATCTGCTGTCTACCAAAGGATCTAGGACAAGCATTTATCTGCAGTCTTTCCTAGGATATAGGACAAGTACTTATCTCGAGTTTAGCCAAGGATCTAGGACAAGAACTTATCTGCAATCTATGCAAAGCTCTAGTAAAAGTATGATCAAGTAGAAGAACAATGGATTTATTCCAATGGATCTACATAGAAGTACATTCTCCATATATCTAAATCATTTATCTATACAATGATATTTTCTTTTCCACCGCACCTTACCTGAACCCACAATTTTGTCTATTTGCTGTGACCACAGTTTCCTCTATCTATTTACATATCTATATATAATTGCCTCACATTGTCCATCATCCACTTCCGTCTGGATGTCCCCTAATCCCGCAATCCACCACACCACACCTGAAGTACACAGACCGCCATTTTGGTATACCCAAGTGATGCTGCTCGGATCCCGGATGCAGCTGCAATCCTGAATGCCTCTGGGATCCCAGTTGCCGCTCGAATCCAGGCTGCCGCTGAAATCCCGACCGTCGCTGCAATCACGACTGCCGTTGGGATCCCGGCTGCTGCTTGGATCCCAGCCGCCGCTCAGATCCCAGCTACCGCTTGGATCCAGGCTGCCGCTACGATTCCGGCCACCTCTGGGATCCCGGCCACTGCTTGGATCCCAGCCACCGCTCGGACCCATGCCGCCGCTGCAATCACGATGCTGTGAAAGGGGTGAAACAAGGGGCTATAACGAGAGGGGTGTAATGAAGAGGGTGTAATGAGGGGGGAGTAATGAGAGTGATGCCGCCGCCGGCCCCACACCAGGACCCGCCGCCTGACTACATGTGCCGGATCCCGCCGCTACCTGCCCACACACCTCCGTGCAGTCACAGCCAGCAGGAAAGACCGGCTTGAGGCCTGTGCTGGAGATTGGGTGCGGCCGGCGCCGCACACCATCTCCAGCACAGGCCACAAATCACCGTCTTTCCTGCCGGTTGTGACTGCATGGAAGTGGGTGGGCCGCCACCCCCAGCGCCACAAAGCTGCCCCCATCATGATGTTACTGCCCTCCTGATGCGATAGCATCGGGCACATATCTAGTTTTTTTATATTTCTATACTTACATTGTACCATTTTTCTAAATCAATATAGTTGCTATTTATCTTGTAAAAAGAAGAGTACAGCATTGCTCTAGAACATAGAAATACTATTTTGCATCACAGCAATATCACAAACAACAGACAATGTGTCATAATTGTAAAAATAGCCTTTTGTTTTTATTTAATGCTGTGCATTATAGAGTTGTAAGCAGACTGAAGATGTACAACTGAATGTCCTCTTTGTGGAAGCAATTGTAATGTGAAACATGATCTATTCTGTGCTGCTGAGTTGTGATTGAAGGCACTGACCTGCCATAGACTTATAATAGGGGAGCAGGTGTGGCAATGATGGACTTTAATTTCCTTTAATAAACCTTTTATGTGCCACACTTTTACTGCCATTCTACGCTCTCCAAGGTCCTGCACATAATAGGTTCATTACTTTTGATTACTATAGTCTATTGAGATAAACAACTCCAGAACGCTGTATATATTATGCGCAGATATACTATTTATCTATTGTGTTTTTTTATGGCAAGCAACTCCGCAGACAAAATTAAAAGCAGTCTGTGCTTCAGTTCTGAAAAGAATTACTACTTGTTCAAACCCAAGTATATGCCAAGAAATGATTTTATTGAAATATGGCCCTGTTTCATTGTTCTTTCAGGCATCGATTATGGACACACAATATATGTAATTGTTCAGTATTTCATGTAGTTTGTTCATTTATGCACTTATTTTTTTTTGCAAATGACCTACATTTAGGGACACGCACAAAACCTCTGCCATAAACCATCTAAAACGCTATGGAACGCATTTCAATCATGTTTCTTTCGCTTTATAATTTTAAAATGAATATTCCTCTATTCTTCTTTAGAGCAATTTTTTTTTTATTCAAAAAGTTATTGAGGAGAGTAGCACTGAATATAACATTATAGACTATAAGTGTTTTTTTGTTCTAGTTATTGAGTATTTGCTATTAGTTGATCATATGTACTTGGCCTTTTTGCTGCTAACAAGCAGCTATTTAAATGTAACATTCCCATATTAATGTCTTAATGGAGGCTTTCAATGCCAGCTATTAAGGACGAACAGCCACATAGAAAGTCACCCTGCAATGTTTCACTGTCTGAGCTGCCTTCTGTTCAACTAGCTTTGGACAAGAAACAATAGTCAGATAAAAAAAGGTTCACTGGTTTCTATGATTTACTGTACTACAAGGCCAATCACACAGTCATTTGGGGCAACGTAGTGTGTGCAGCCAGTAGATAGCGACAGTGTCACAAAAAGTTGTCCAATTTTTCCAAAAAAATAGATTTCGAACAAAAGGTAGATATATTGAAGTAAAATTAACATTTTTTAATTATGATGCCTTGCATGCAAAAATACTCCACAGCCAAACTCCCAATTAAAACAGTAACTGGCCTCTTAAACTTATTGCGCCACATCTCCTTTTTCATGAATATTCGGAAGCAAATGATTTTTTTAGTATCAGTCTTTCTCATTCCCTACAAATGTAAACCTATTTATATGCTTACTGATTGCATTGAATATTGTCTTAGGCCCCCTTCACATGTCTGTGTTTGCAGTGCGTGTGGCATCCAATTTTTTCACGGATGCCACATGTACCCATTATAATCTAGGGTGCTTCACACATATCCATGTGTTCTTACATGGACTGTTTGTCGGTGCAAAGCGCATGGAGACGTGTCCATTTTTTACCAGCAGCATAGATAACAAGACCCAATACAAATCTATGGGTCCAGGTAAAGTACATACAGCACACGGATGGCATCCATGTGTCGTCCATGTGCCGTCCATATGCTGTATGTGATTGACATAGCAAAGCAGAGGAGAAGCTTTGAGTTTTTTTTTTACTTAAGCCAAGCCGAAAAAAAAAATGGATGGCACAAGGATTGCACACTGAAGAAACACTGTTGGCTCAATAATGGCACACTGATCCATGTCATATTTTATTATTATGTATTTATTTATTGCACAGGTGCTGGCTGGTGGATACTCTCATCATCATCATTATATATCTACTCTCGCTGCTATCAGCGAGACCAGGTGTAGGATGATGAGAGTAGTACTCTCATCAGCTAACGCCTATGACTGGCTGTAATCTTTTTACCGCCGGTCACAGCTGCTGGCTCACAAGCTGTCATCTGTATGACAATGTGGAAACAGCAGCACTCTGACCTGATCAGAGCAGATGTTTCTCGCACTGTCACACAGAAGACATCAAGGGAAACACCTAATGCTTGGGCCCCCCATTCATTGGAATGTTCTGGTACTTGAACCAAACTTTTTAAAAATGTTTGGATGAACCCACAGGCTTACCCATCTCTACTGATGAGTCAAAATTTGAAATATTTGACTGTAACAGAAGGCGGAAAAAACCTATACAAGAAAAGGTCCTCAAATAAATTCATTTAACAAAATTATTTTTATTGAACCATGTCAAAATATTTTTAAAAGAAGGGATAATGACACCCAAGAAAAAAACAATGCACACATTGAGCAGGAGGAGGAGTTCTGCCTTACAATAAGAATTTGATAAAATCCCTAGTTATTAAATAATTAAAGTGCTTTAAGTAAATCAATGGGATTTAAACAATAATAAGACAAGGACTAGAACAAATCCTACAGGACAAGAAACTGGGATATGATCATCTGCAGACTTTAAAGTAGATAAGTATCCAGGTGACATTCAAAAACATCAGGGTAGAAAGTCTGCTATAAAACCATTTCTCTGCATGCGCTAGCCAGTGAATTCATTGAAATAGTTAACGCTGAGTAGCAAATACATGAGGGCTATGAGGTGCATATAGTTACCCGGTGTCTTCCTCAGAAGGGGTGCTCCTGGAAGATACCGAAACGCTCGTTAAGGGGTACACTGCAGCGGTCCGGACACTGGATAACTAGATGCACCTCGTAGCCCTCATGTACAGTGGGGAAAAAAAGTATTTAGTCAGTCAGCAATAGTGCAAGTTCCACCACTTAAAAAGATGAGAGGCGTCTGTAATTTACATCATAGGTAGACCTCAACTATGGGAGACAAACTGAGAAAAAAAAATCCAGAAAATCACATTGTCTGTTTTTTTTTCATTTTATTTGCATATTATGGTGGAAAATAAGTATTTGGTCAGAAACAAGCAATCAAGATTTCTGGCTCTCACAGACCTGTAACTTCTTCTTTAAGAGTCTCCTCTTTCCTCCACTCATTACCTGTAGTAATGGCACCTGTTTTAACTTGTTATCAGTATAAAAAGACACCTGTGCACACCCTCAAACAGTCTGACTCCAAACTCCACTATGGTGAAGACCAAAGAGCTGTCAAAGGACACCAGAAACAAAATTGTAGCCCTGCACCAGGCTGGGAAGACTGAATCTGCAATAGCCAACCAGCTTGGAGTGAAGAAATCAACTGTGGGAGCAATAATTAGAAAATGGAAGACATACAAGACCACTGATAATCTCCCTCGATCTGGTGCTCCACGCAAAATCCCACCCCGTGGGGTCAGAATGATCACAAGAACGGTGAGCAAAAATCCCAGAACCACGCGGGGGGACCTAGTGAATGAACTGCAGAGAGCTGGGACCAATGTAACAAGGCCTACCATAAGTAACACACTACGCCACCATGGACTCAGATCCTGCAGTGCCAGACGTGTCCCACTGCTTAAGCCTGTACATGTCCGGGCCCGTCTGAAGTTTGCTAGAGAGCATTTGGATGATCCAGAGGAGTTTTGGAAGAATGTCCTATGGTCTGATGAAACCAAACTGGAACTGTTTGGTAGAAACACAACTTGTCGTGTTTGGAGGAAAAAGAATACTGAGTTGCATCCATCAAACACCATACCTACTGTAAAGCATGGTGGTGGAAACATCATGCTTTGGGGCTGTTTCTCTGCAAAGGGGCCAGGACGACTGATCCGGGTACATGAAAGAATGAATGGGGCCATGTATCGTGAGATTTTGAGTGCAAACCTCCTTCCATCAGCAAGGGCATTGAAGATGAAACGTGGCTGGGTCTTTCAACATGACAATGATCCAAAGCACACCACCAGGGCAACGAAGGAGTGGCTTTGTAAGAAGCATTTCAAGGTCCTGGAGTGGCCTAGCCAGTCTCCAGATCTCAACCCTATAGAAAACCTTTGGAGGGAGTTGAAAGTCCGTGTTGCCAAGCAAAAAGCCAAAAACATCATTGCTCTAGAGGAGATCTGCATGGAGGAATGGGCCAACATACCAACAACAGTGTGTGGCAACCTTGTGAAGACTTACAGAAAACGTTTGACCTCTGTCATTGCCAACAAAGGATATATCACAAAGTATTGAGATGAAATTTTGTTTCTGACCAAATACTTATTTTCCACCATAATATGCAAATAAAATGAAAAAAAAAACAGACAATGTGATATTCTGGATTTTTTTTTCTCAGTTTGTCTCCCATAGTTGAGGTCTACCTATGATGTAAATTACAGACGCCTCTCATCTTTTTAAGTGGTGGAACTTGCACTATTGCTGACTGACTAAATACTTTTTTTCCCCACTGTATGTACACCTCTATCACTTTTCATTACACGTTATTGGAGGTGCAATGTACAAAAGAAAGCAATTCTGATTTTTTTTTCTTTAACTTTGTTCACTATTTAGTTTAATTGACATGTTTGCTTCATTCTGTCGATACAATCATGACAATATTAAGAGACTCTTAACTCTTTTTTATTCTTCCATAGACAAAATTGCATGAGGGCTTTTTGCTTATAGGACAAGCTGTAGTTTTCATTAGTGTCATTTTGGGTACAAACAACTTTTTGATCACTTTTTTGTTAATTTTTTTTATGAGGATAGCAAAACCTAATGTCTCTGGTGTTCGTTCATATTTTTTGTCTCCAAGCAGGACATATGGTTGTGTAGTATTGATTGAAATATTTAACCCCTTCGCACCCGAGCCTGTTTTTGCCTTCGTGACCGGGCCAATTTTTTCAATTCTGACCAGTGTCACTTTATGAGGTCATAACTCTAGAACGCTTCAACGGATCCTACTGATTCTGACATTGTTTTCTCATGACATATTGTACTTCATGATGGTAGTAAAAAATTTTAGATATGATCTGCACTTATTTGTTAAAAAAATCAAAATTTGGCAAAAATTTAGAAAATTTTGCAATTTTTAAACTTTTAATTTTTATGCCCTTAAATCAGAGAGTGATATCGCACAAAATAGTTAATAAATAACATTTCCCACATGTCTACTTTACATCTGCACAATTTTGGAAACATCATTTTTTTTTTTTAGGAAGTTATAAGGGTTAAAAGTTGACCAGCGATTTCTCATTTTTACAACAAAATTTGCAACACCATTTTTTTTAGGGACCACCTCACATTTGAAGTGAGTTTGGGGGGTCAATATGACAGAAAATACCCAAATTTGACACCATTCTAAAAACTGCACCTCTCAATGTACTCAAAACCACATTCAAGAAGTTTATTAACCCTTCAGGTGCTTCACATGAATGAATGGAATATGGAAGGAAAAAATAAACATTTAACTTTTTTTCACAAACATTTTACTTCAAAACCATTTTTTTTTATTTTCACAAGTGTAAAAAGAGAAAATGAACCACTAAGTTTTTTGTGCAATTTCTCCCGAATACGCCAATACCCCGTATGTGGGGCTAAACCACTGTTTGAGCACACGGCAGAGCTCAGAACGGAAGGAGTGCCGTTTGACTTTTTCAATGCAGAATTGGCTGGAATTGAGATCGGATGCCATGTCGCATTTGGAGAGCCCCTGATGTACCTAAACAGTGGAAACCCCCCCACAAGTGACCCCATTTTGGAAATTAGACCCCCCAAGGGACTTATCTAGATGTGTGGTGAGCACTTTGAACCCCCAAGTGTTTCACTAAAGTTTATAATGTAGAGCCGTGAAAATTAAAAAAAATCATTTTTTTTCCACAAAAATTATCTTTTAGCCCCCAATTTTTATTTTCACAAGGGTAACAGGAGAAATTGGACCCTAAGAGTTGTTGTCCAATTTGTCCTGAGTACGCTGGTACGCCATATGTTGGAGAAAACTACTGTTTGGGCACACGGTGGGGCTCGGAAGGGAAGTAGTGACGTTCTGAAATGCAGACTTTGATGGAATGGTCTGTGGGTGTCATGTCGCGTTTGCAGAGCCCCTGATGTACCTAAACAGTGGAAACCCCACACAAGTGACCCCATTTTGGAAACTAGACCCCCAAGGAACTTATATAGATGTGTGGTGAGCACTTTGAACCCCCAAGTGTTTCAGTAAAGTTTATAATGTAGAGGCGTGAAAATAAAAAAATCATTTTTTTCCACAAAAATGATCTTTTAGCCCCCAATTTTTATTTTCACAAGGGTAACAGGAGAAATTGGACCCTAAGAGTTGTTGTCCAATTTGTCCTGAGTACGCTGGTATGCCATATGTTGGAGAAAACTACTGTTTGGGCACACGGTGGGGCTCGGAAGGGAAGTAGTGACGTTCTGAAATGCAGACTTTGATGGAATGGTCTGTGGGTGTCATGTCGCGTTTGCAGAGCCCCTGATGTACCTAAACAGTGGAAACCCCACACAAGTGACCCCATTTTGGAAACTAGACCCCCAAGGAACTTATATAGATGTGTGGTGAGCACTTTGAACCCCCAAGTGTTTCAGTAAAGTTTATAATGTAGAGGCGTGAAAATAAAAAAATCATTTTTTTCCACAAAAATGATCTTTTAGCCCCCAATTTTTATTTTCACAAGGGTAACGGGAGAAATTGGACCCTAAGAGTTGTTGTCCAATTTGTCCTGAGTCCTGAGTACGCTGGTACCCCATATGTGGGAGAAAACTACTGTTTGGGCACACGGTGGGGCTTGGAAGGGAAGTAGTGACGTTCTGAAATGCAGACTTTGATGGAATGGTCTGCGGGCGTCATATTGCATTTACAGAGCCCCTGATGTACCTAAACAGTGGAAACCCCCAATTCTAATTCCAACCCTAACCCCAACACACCCCTAACCCTAATCTCAGCCCTAACCATAACCCTAACCACAAACCTAACACCAACACACCCATAACCTTAATCCCAGCCCCAGCCCTAGCCCTAACCCTAACCCTAGCCCTAGCCCTAACCCTAGCCCTAGCCCTAACCCTAACCCTAACCCTAGCCCTAGCCCTAGCCCTAACCCTAACCCTAGCCCTAGCCCTAGCCCCTGCATTTTTTTTTTTTTTTTTTTTTTTTTGTCACAAGATCGCTGCCCTGCGATCTGACTCATAGTAATGCCACTTCACCTCTGATCATCTGTCAGTGTGAGATCAGAGGAGAAGCAGCATTACTATGTGACAAGATCGCTGCCTGGCACATAATAACGTGACTTCTCCTCTGATCTCACAATGACAGATGATCAGAGGTGAAGCAGCGTTACTGTGTGACAAGATCGCTGCCTGGCACAGCTGTGCCAGGCAGCGATCAGCTGTGCCAGGCAGCGATCTAGTCACACAATAACGCTGCTTCACCTCTGATCAGCTGTCAGTGTTAGATCAGAGGGAGAAGCCGCGTTACAATGAGGGAGATCGCCGGGAAACAAGCAGCTTTCCCAGCAATCGCTCCCATTGGCTGCTGTGACGCTGACATCATCGGGACCTGAACCAATCAGGTCTCGATGACGTCGGGGGTCCCAGCATGCATTGCGCACCGGGATCCCCACGTTGTAAGGTATGTGGGGGTCCCGGGGGGCACAAAACCGCCGACAGTAGATAAACGTCGGCGCTGCATAAAGCCCAGCAAGCGCCAACGTTTATCTACTGTGGGCGGTCGTGAAGAGGTTAAAGTGATAACAATCTTACATAGCCTTTTTATGTTTTACTACTTTTACATAAAATACTTTTTAATTCATATTTTTTGCACCATGTTCTGACAGCCATGATGTTTTAATTTTTTATTTATTTACAAAGCCCTAGGGTTTGTTTTTTCCCCCTTAACAAGCTATAGTTTTTATTGGTAACATTTTGAGATATCGATGACTTTTTGATAGCAGGAGGCAGTATAAAAATACAACAATTCTGCCACTGATTTTATGAAATTTAGAAATGTTTTTTTTTTAGATGCTCATGTGCTGGTAAGTGACTATCAAGTAGTAGGTTATATTTTACAGATACAGGCCCCTGGGTCCTTTTCTTTTCGCCTGGACAACCCCTTCAGCTTGTGATCATTTGCACCGAATTGTTAAAGCTGCTCAGCTGAAATCTTATTAATTAATAAACCATACTTTTTTTCTGGATACAGTGCTAAAGGTTTTGTTTCTATATAAGATGCTGTGCTTGTTTTTCTACTTTTTGATGATATTCTGAATAAATACCACTGTGACATTATTGGAGTTTCCACGTGAAACCGATTTTCTAAGTAGTAGCTCAACAAATACGTTCCATCTGTTGAGGAAATTATGCTTTTGCTTCAAAGAGATTCTAACAAGTCAGTTCATTCAGGTCCTAATATATCACCTCTGTAGCAATAATCCATCAAATAATAGGCATCATCGGATAGCTACAACATAGACAGCTTAAAATGTGGACATTGTCTTCACAGACACTGTAGAGCTTCCAAGCAACTTTACACAACTGGCAGAGCTGAATGTAAAACAAAACCATATGCTTATGTGCTTTTGCCAAATGACTTCAACAAATAATTCTATTATTCCCTCAGGTAGCAAATGTGTGCCAAGTATTTCTATTAGAGTGTATCACGAAGGCATTATAGGGCAGGGAAATGAAAGAGTCAGTTGCTAGCTACTGCTATATTAGTAAAGCATTTCTAAAGTGGCATAGAGCCCATAATACGCTAATAGTAGATAGATACTTAGATTAGTATATGATACATAGCTAGATATACAGTTTGTGGAATAGATAAATAAGATAGATATAGATGGATGGATGGATAGATATGAGAATAGATAGATGGATAGATAGATATTAGATAGATATGGGATAGATAGATAGATAGATAGATAGATAGATAGATATGGAATAGATAGATTAACAGATAGATATATTGATTGATATGAGACAGATAGATAGATAGATAGATAGATAGATAGATGAAGTGGGGAAAAAAAGGACTTAGTCAGCCAGCAATTGTGCAAGTTCTCCCACTTAAAAAGATGAGAGAGGCCTGTAATTGACATCATAGGTAGACCACAACTATGAGAGTCAAAATGAGGAAACAAATCCAGAAAATCACCTTGCCTGATTTGGCAAGATTTATTTCGCAAATTATGGTGGAAAATAAGTATTTGGTCATTAACAAAAGTTCATCTCAATATTTTGCTATATATCCTTTGCTGGCAATGACAGAGCTCAAACGTTTTCTGTAAGTCTTCACAAGGTTGGCACACACTGTTGGTGGTATGTTGGCCCATTCCTCCATGCTGATCTCCTCTAGAGCAGTGATGTTTAGGGCCTGTTGCTTGACAACACAGACTTTAAAATCCCTACAAAGGTTTTCTATGGAGTTGAAATCTGGAGACTGGCTAGGCCACACCAGGACCTTCATATGCTTCTTATGAAGCCATGCCTTCGTTGCCCTGGCGGTGTGCTTTGGATCATTATCATGCTGAAAGACCCATCCACGTTTCATCTTCAGTGCCCTTGCTGATGGAAGGAGGTTTGCACTTAAAATCTCCCGATTCATGGCCCCATTCATTCTTTCATGTACATGGATCAGTCATCCTGGTCACTTTGCAGAGAAACAGCCCCAAAGCATGATGTTGCCACCCCCATGCTTCACAGTACATATGGTGTTCTTTGGAAGCAACTCAGCATTCCGTCTCCTCCAAACACGGTGAGTTTTGTTTCTACCAAACAGTTATACTTTGGTTTCATCAGACCATTTGACATTCTCCCAATACTCTTCTTGATAATCCAAATGCTCACTAGCAAACTTCAGACAGGCCCAAATATGTACTGGCTTAAGCAGGGGGACACGTCTGGCACTGCAGGATCTGAGTCCCTGGCGGCGTAGTGTGTTTGTGATCATAGCCTTTGTTAGGGTGGTCCTAGCTCTATGCAGGTCATTCACTAGTTTCCCCCTTGTGGTTTTGGGATTTTTGCTCACTGTTGTGATCATTTTGACCCCACGGGGTGAGATCTTGTGTGGAGCCCCAGATCGAGGGAGATTATTAGTGGTCTTATATGTCTTCCATTTTCTTATTATTGCTCCCACAGTTGATTTCATCACACCAAGCTGCTTGCCTATTGCAGATTCAGTCTTCCCAGCCTGGTGCAGGGCTACAATTTTGTGTCTGGTGTCCTTCGACAGCTCTTTGGTCTTCACAATAGTTGAGTTTGGAGTGTGACTGTTTGAGGTTGTGGAAAGGCGTCTTTTATACTGATAATAAGTTCAAACAGGTGCCATTACTACAGGTAATAATGAGTGGAGGACAGAGGAGCCTCTTAAAGAAGACGTTACAAGTCTGTGAGAGCTAGAAATCTTGCATGTTTTTAGGTGACCAAATAATTATTTTCCACCATAATTTGAAAAATAAATCTTGCCAAATCAGACAAGGTGATTTTCTGGATTTGTTTTCTCATTTTGACTCTCATAGTTGTGTGGCGCCCCCAGGAGTATGGCCGCCACAGTGGCTTTGCCTTCCTCCAGGGAGGGTGAGGTCATGCTTGGAAGCAGTGAAGGGTCTCTCTCGCAGTTAACCTATACATGCAACACAGTTCCACTCCAGGCCAGCAGGGGGGGACTTTGAACCGGGATTGACGGGAGGAGTGCTCTCTGAGTGCCAAGAGGAAGGAGTGGTTAGTTAGTGTGAGGAGGTCCACGTGTGCAGACGTGTGGAGAGAAGCTGGAGGTTGAGCTGAGGAAAGAGACCTCCCTCACAGTGAGAGTGCATGAACTGGAGCCTGGTCTCCACGGTTGTACGGATACTAGCTGTCCTGCAACAGACACCAGAGGAGTAGGAGGCTGTAAATGCACTACCCCCATCTAAGACTCAGAGGCAAAACAGCACAGAGTGAGCCAAGAGAGGAATAGCGGCTACAGCTGTCTGCCATACGAGGAGTGAGAATAGAAGAGAATTGAGAGGAACTTCAGTGTAACTCAGTAATAGGAGTACTTCACTCAAATAAGTGCTAGAAAGGAGAGTGCACAGCCCATCTGCTGAGAGAGAATCCCTGAGCTGCTTCCAGGCTATCCTGCTCCGGTACCATCTGTAATCAGGACCCTGGACTGCATTTATCAAGTAAAGGTACAGAAATTGCACCCCACTTTGTCATTGTCTGCTTCCTACCCTTCCGGCACTGCTACATCCCCGTGCCAACCACATCTACACTGCTACACTGCCCTGGGACTACAGCTTCTCCTGTGGGGAGCTTTTACATCTTTGCTGCACCATACCTTCAGTCCCAGAGGATCTGCATGCCGCGTCGGCCTAACATCTCCCTTGCCGAGCACCACAGGTGGCGTCACAAATTATTTAACCAAACCATTACATTCCCCCATTACTTGGGCGCCCAGGGCCACGGACCGGGTCCCCGCTGCTGTGACACATCCTGCTGATACCGGCCCGATACCGAGTACCCATCAGCCCTGGGAGGGCGACCCAGTTGTGGTCTACCTATGATGTCAATTACTGGCCTCTCTAGATAGATAGATAAAAACATTAGGCAAAACTGCAGCAAACTGTGCAAAAAATGGATGATTATTTTCCCACCTGGGTTAATAAAGTCCACTTTTGTTCACTGTTTATTGGTGTGCTGCCTCCTTTTCTTTGACTGTACTACTGGAAAAAAATTTTTTGTCCAAGGAGGACTTGCATCTGAAACATAATATTTTGATACAGTTCCATTGTATTTTTTATATATTCAGATAGATATATAGTTATATAGTCAAAATTGGTAAATAAAAAGACAATGGATATTCAGAATTTGCAGATAAACTTAAAAACTTTCATGTTACACAAGTAAATAAATTTAGCTTGGTTTGTGCATCGGCAAAATATTGTCATAGTATAACTAGTCAAACGGGTTTCTTGATAAAATGAAATTTTGATGGTCCATTGCCATGGTGCACTGAAGTTTTAAAATTCTGAGAAAATTATGACAAATATACAGTATATATCAAATATATATGTGTGTGTGTGTGTGTGTGTGTGTGTGTGTGTGTGTGTGTAAAAACACATGCATATATACACATTAAATTTAAGGCTAAAGTAGTTAATTGCATTACCATTTTTCCTCTGAAATGAAATATGTTATGTCACTCCGGTTAGCAGGGGTTTCTTTCAGGTGCAGATTTAGCAAGCAGCTCTGTTTTTCATTCTCTATGAGAGAGAAAAAGGTGCACAAAGTGATCAGTACGACTAAAGAAATCTATAGCAATTGCTTACAGCACGTAATTAATGCTTACCCCAATCCACTTTAGTAAAACACACATATGATCCCAGTATGACAATCTAAATACATTGATTAAACTATTAAACTTTAGCAAACTTAAAGGGAATCTGGCAGCAGGATTTTGCTAACTCATCTGAGAGCAGTATGATGTAGGCAAAGAGATTCTGAATCCAACGATGTATCACTTATTTTACTGGGTGCAGCAATTCTCACACAATCAGAGTTTCTAGATTTAGGAATGCAGCAAGGCTGAGAAACCTGCTCCCACCCACACCAGGTTCTCCATATGCAATGTTCATAGACAATGAGCTGCTTATCACAGAAGGGGCGGAGTCTTACCACTAGGCATGACACTTCTGTGTCCCAGTATTGATAAACTCCTGATGCTAAAATAACCATTGCAAGTAAACATAACCACTGAGTTTGATAAGAGAGGCATTGCTAAAATCTTTGCTTTAACCCCTACAGCATGATGTGCTCAGTTTACACATCAAAAACCTCCTGACAGATTCCCTTTAAAACAATACCTTGGAAGCAGAAGGACACATATTTCTAGTTCATATAATTGTTGTAATGAGTGATGATCATTATAATAACAGTAATAATTATAATTTGTTACTGATCACTTTAAAACTATTCTACTTTGATGGCTGCTCTTCCATTTTTAAGTTTTACCACATTGTAAAGCTTAGAAGAGATTGAAGATACTGTTCACACTAGCGTAATTGCTTCCAATTTTACAGGATCCATGATAGATATGACAGATTTGGCATGATTTGCTCTGATCACTTTTGTTACCTCATTAACTTATAATGGGTCTGTCAGATTTCTATCAGGTATCTTTTTTATTTTACTAGATAGAATAGTATGGTTTGATCTGCTTTTCTGGCTGTCAAAAGGCAGCAGAAACCGAACAGGGAAGAGCTAACGGCAATCTGAAGATTGTAAACAGACGCTAAAAAATGATAGCACATATGGAAGCAATCTGTACAATTGTATTTAGTCAGAGACATTTTTTACTCCACAAATGTAGACAAACGAGAAAAACAAATGACAAGTAACTCAAATACAGTAAGTACAAGCTCTATGATAAGTCATAGGTAAGTGTATTGTGCATGCCAGTCTTAATGATGGTCGTTCCAGAGTAGTATGCGCCTAATTTATTAAGAGGCATTCGCCACTTACTGAAACAGGCTCACATTACAGATGACGTGCACCTCTGCCAGAAAAGTAACATTTCTGACATAAGGTACACCATAACTCTTCATCAATTTGTTGGGTTTTGTCACAACCCATCTTGCCCAACCTCTGCTCACTTTGGTGGAACTGGCCAAAACTGGGGTGAAACATGTAAAGTAACAAACATTTTGCACAAATAAGAGTTGCGCAAACATTTTGTTCATGAATGGTGCCCTATGTTTCAAAAAAGTGTGTGTCATTGATAAAAGGTGTTTTTTCAGGTTAACTGTTAAAGGAGTTTTCAACCTTTGGAAAAATATGACCCCAAATGTTACTATACCTTTAGAGTAGTGTTCCCCAACTCCAGTCCTCAAGAGCCACCAACAGGTCATGTTTTCAAGATTTCCTTAATATCACACAGGTGACTGAATTCTTGCCTGTCCAGGTGATGCAATTATCACCTGTGCAATACTAAGGAAATCCTGACAACATGACCTGTTGGTGGCTCTTGAGGACTGGAGTTGGGGAACACTGCTTTAGAGTAACAAATGCAGCCAGTACTCAACTTCCCAGGTCAGTACCGGCTCTCCGTTGCAGCTCATTGCTGCTCCTGTCTCTTTTATTGGCTGCATTAGTGATGATATGATTACAGTGCACTTCATAGTTGCAGCCAATCACTAAACTCAGTGGCTTTGCTGATTTAAATGGCATAAGCCTCTAAGTTTAGTGATTGGCTGCAGCAGTGATGAGCACTGTAGTGTTGACATCACTGCTGCATCCAGTAAGCATAGACTACAGCAGCAACAGAGAGCTGGCACTAGATCTGGAGAAAAGTGAGTACCTGCAAGCATTTTGGACGTTATTTTTAAACATTTTAAAAACTAAATTTTCAGTTGATTGCATAATACATTTTCAAGAAAAGTATAATTGACTTCTCAAGCCTTATATATTTTTCAGTAGTCTGTATCTGGTATTGCAACTGATCCCCATTCAAGTATTAAAGGTGCACTGCCGTGTCAGGCACGGACCATGGACAAGAGTGGTGCCGGGAAGCAAAGCCATATTGGCTTTATTCTTGACAATCCCTTTATCATACACTGCAAGCATATATTTCGTGTGTACATTGGAATGCCTGATAAATCTGTCTATTAAAACTAGTACAATAAATATGAGTACATAATATGCACTAATATGTACAAATATGGCAAGAGAGCTTCATTAACGTACATTAAAACAGTGCTGAAAGTCACAGAAAAGACACGTGTAAAGTGGTTGCCTTATTCCTTTCCTTTATCAATATTTATCTTTAACAACTAACCACTTTTGTAGTTTGATTTCTTAGAAATATCCCCACTATTTTTTAATTTTTACTTCCTGTCATTTCATTTGAAGGGAGTCTCAAACAGGAAGTCATAAGAAGATGGCCTTGGAGTCACTTCTCTACAGCTTCCATTTCCCTCAGACAAAGTAGGATGTCGTCAAGAGGTGACATTGCTGTCACTTACCGTAGTTTTTGTCATTGCCATCCCCGATGACTTTTTGGATCAGTATCTGTGATGTAGATGTAACCTCATATTCAATGCTGACTGCCAGTCATCGAATCTGACACTACCACTTCTCTCCCTGAAATAAGACACCATTAGGGAGTGGTGATAGAAGTAATGTAAGTGAGATTAGCATCACCAACAGTCCTATCACTGCCCTCAAATTAACTCTCATCACAGGGCAGTGACAGAAGCAGTGTCAATGATAGCTGCACTGCTGTCACTCACCCTGCTTTTATCACCACACACTGATGATGTATCATTCTAGGGAAAGAGTCTGTGTCAGAAACAGGGACTATGGTGGCAACTGAACATATGGGCAGTGGATACTGAAAATGTGTTTATGTTTGCATCACCACTACTGAACGACATCATCTGGGGATGGCAGGCACAGAAGATGTGGTGACTGCAGCGCTGCCCCATGATGATGTCCTGGTTTGGGTTTGGGGGGGAGATAGATACTGCAGAGAAGTGACTGCAGAGCTATCTTCCTATAGCTTCCTGTTTAAGAATCTCTTCAAATGAAATGTCATAGGAAGTAAAGGGGAAAAAAAGCAAATAACGGGAACAGCAGGAAAGGGAGAATAGTAAACAATTTTATAAGAAAGTAAACTACAAAAGCACTTAGATATTTATAAAAGGCATTAAATGTATGAGACAAGATTACAAGTTTTTTTAATGAAATTAAAAAAGGGTAAGTTTCTCCATTTAAATGGAATCTGTCAACAGGTTTTTATTAACTACTACAAAAGAGCAGCAGACAGTAGACACAGAGACGCTGATACAAATGATGTGTCAGTTACTATTTATTTATTTTTATTTTTATTCATTTATATAGCGCCATTAATTCCACAGCGCTTTACAGACATTATAATCGCTATCCCCGATGGGGCTCACAATCTAAGTTCCCTATCAGTATGTCTTTGGAGCGTTGGAGGAAACCAGAGTACCTGGAGGAAACCCACACAAACACGGGGAGAACATGCAAACTCCTTGCAGATATTGTCTTTGGTGGGATTTGAACCCAGGACAGCTGCTTCAGTGCTAACCACTGAGCCACCGTGCCGCCCACATAACCACTTACTAGGTTATTTGCTGTAGTTTTCATAAAATCATTTTTTCTCAGCAGAAGATTATCACTAGAGGACTAATAAACCTGATCTCATGCAGATCTACAAATTCATGAACCCTGTATAACTCCACTCCAGCATTGATTGATAACTTTTTGCCTATGCACAGTATACACAGAAAACTGCCAATCGGTAGTGTGGGTGGGCTTATACAGAGCTCAACATTCGAAGAATGTGCAGATTTTCAGCAAATTAAAATTGCAACAAGTAGCCTAACAATTGATAAATCACTAGAATCAGGGCATCTACCCCACAGCATGCTGCTCTCAGCAAAAAAAAACTTGACTGATTCCCTTTAAAGCCATTTTTATGTATGTTAATATCACTTTAAATGACTTATTGGCCTTTGTAGTATGTCTTAGTAAATAATATATTTTGAATCACAGAAAAATACCAGTTTTGGACTACCTAGAGACCTAATCATTATTGAGTCTGTATTCTCGTTGCTATAGAAAGAAGGGAAGAGATCAGCTCTTTTTTACAAGAGGTCTTCAGACATAGCACAGATTGAAAATATGACAATGTTATTGTCCTTCTGTACTTCTTCATATAGCTGGCTTCCATTGCAGGTGGTTTGGCGACCTGTTGATCCGCAGCAGCTGAGTAACATTCTGAAATGCACATTTCTACGGATCAGTGCGGCATAGTCTACTATTCTTAATTCTGAATGTTTATCAGATAAGACCCTATTGCATTATTTTTTTCTCCAGCCTATCAAAAATAATTGAAAGTAGCAGACAATAAAAGGATTTAATGTGTAAATCAAAAACGTAAAAAATTGGCAAAATTCAACTAAAGTAATTTTTAGTACCAGTAGATCTTGCGATCTGCAAATTATTGACCCTAATTAATTTCTAATTGTAAATGTCATTGTTATTTTTCATCATCTTTTTATATCTTGGACTTCATGATTCGGTATGCAATAACTGCCAATGTGCGACATTTTTCATTTATTATTCTCACACTTTTGATAAGAACACCTTGTTTTTTTAAACATGTATTAAAGATGATTTTTCATTTCTTTTCACAAAGATTGTCAATAAATGAACTAAATCACATAAGGGAGTAGCAGGACCGCCACACAGATCCCTGATGCCAAACCGATTAGCATCCAAATAAACACACAGCAGCACATCATCTGCACAATGCAGTTTTTTTTTAGTATTTTAATAATGCTTCTCAAAGGGCTTGTTTTCAACTTTCTTCAGTGGCAAGTTGGTTCTCAGGGGGAAGAGTCGCTTCCTAATGCTCACAGCTTCTACCCAGTCTAAAGGAACCGTTTGCTGTCATATGCATCAACCCTCTGCCCTAATCCCATCTGCTGTCTATTTCATCCCAAGAGACTGAGAGTTAAGACAACACAGCTGAGATCCACTTAGAAAAGTACATATAGGGTATAGAGAAGAAAAAACCCACTTAATATTAAAAAAATAGAAATCAATGTTTTGTAAATAAAGTATGTTAAAATATTTCCTTTGCTTTTTTTAGTATTTGTTAGGTATATTTAATTGAACTTTTTTATTATTATTCTGTTATAATATAAAGTCAGTGTTTATGGTGTAGATTAAACTGCCAGATTGTATTATATGTATTTGGTGACTATAAAATCAAAGTATTTTTTTTGCATTCCATAAATCACTTACTGCATTATTTTGAAGTACACAGCTATCCATCGTAGCTACATGCTTTATGTTTTTTTTTTTTCAGTATTTTTTGTGTAGGCATTACATACACAGGAGGGACAACTAAGAGTTCCAGTGTCCAAATGGCAAATCTGTGAAAGGTACCACAACTGTCACACGTATTTAAATAACTGGTCATTTCATATGACGAACCGTGCCCTTATAAGAACCTCAGGTTACAGGACGCGCTATAACTTGCACCCCGGTATGTTTCTATGTTTTCTTTAAAAAAAAAAGTAGAATCTACATTTAAACCTAAAAACTAGAGGCATTTTTTAATGCACATTAACTTCCCAACAATAGAGAAACACTATCCAACCTTATACATTTCAGACACTAAGTGTCAGTGTCTGTGTTAGAATTGGGAATTAGAACAATTTGAAAAGTCACAAAACCTTTGCACAACTTTGCATTATCACTTTTGCCATTTTCATGCCCCTTTTTTCCAGCTCTACCATTGTGGGAAAGGCTGGGGAGGAGTCAGAGCGGAATGGCGCATGGCAATGCCCGCCCAACAAATTCATCAAAAGTGGTGGTGTACTGTATGCCAGAAATGTTACCCCTGTCATTGACTGAAGTAACATTTCTGATGAGGAGCAAAGTTGCATGCCACTGATAAGATGCACTGAATTAATTAGGTGAATTTGGCGCACCTTATTTTTACATGCCTCTCATTAATGTCAGTCTAGACCTTAATACGTCCTTCGTGATAGTATGTTGAAATGAAAGTCCATGCTCTATCATTGGATGGAATCAATATGACTTCTCGCTATTGGCTCACCACATTGATTGTTCTAGGGAAGAGTAAAATTTTGGGTGCCTATGGGGAGGGATTAAATGGTGAGTGCAGGATTAGAAAAGAATGACAGGTTTCTTTCACAAACAGTGTCACACGTCTTCACTGGTTGGGTGTGATTATAGGATCTCATTAGTTTCAATAAGGCTGGTCTTCAGTATAATGTATAACCTGAAGTCGTAATACTTCTGGAAGAAGGCAACCATGGTTTTCAAATCTTACAGGTTTAAATTTATAAATTTGTAATGAGTCTGGAATATTTCAACATATCCAAGTAATTTTAAGAATGTTTTTTGCATGATACATTTTACATTTTATATTAATGGTAAATTTAGGTTGATATGTTTTGCATATATCAATGAAAATATCAGAAATTAAACAACATTTTTTAAAAATTAGCAATTTTCAAACTTTGAAAGGTTATCTGTTCAATCTAGATAGTCATAACAGGCAAAATCATTAAAACATACCATTTACCTCATGTCTTTGCATCAGCACCATCTGTAAAATGTTCTGTTATTTTGTTAGGGTGTTAGAAGGTTTAAAAATGTAGCAGCAATTTTTCATTTTTTCAAGGAAATTTTGAAAAATTTTTTTAGGGATCTATTCAGTTTGGAAGCGACTTTGGGGGACCTATAAATTGAAAATCCCCCAAAAGTTATAACATTTTTAAAATATCACCCCTCAGCATTTTCAAATCTGCTGCAAGGTAGTTTATTAACCCTTCAGACCTTTTCAGGAAGTACTGCACAGTGGCAGTACAGGAATGAACATTTTTATGTTTACCACCTAATTTCTGAACAGGCTGTAAGGTTGTTATTTGTCCTTGAATTGCCATGGCAAGCATAAGGACTATACAATCATGGTATTAGGATACTGAAGGAGTAAATAGGGTGTCCCCACACTATGTTAACCATTTATAAGCTGTGGTCACTAATGACAGTAGCACCTAAGGGGTAAAATGGCTGCATTTTCACCCATTGGTGGATGCTATTTTATATAAATCAGGTCAGTAAAAAGGCTTATTGGTGGTCACTATGGGGTTAACAAAATCAAAGGACAGAGACTCTGATAGTGAAAGAAGCAATACATGCAGGTGCTTCTCACAAAATTAGAATATCATCAATAAGTTAATATATTTCAGTTCTTCAATACAAAAAGTGAAACTCATATATTATATAGAGTCATTAAAAACAGAGTGATCAATTTCAAGTGTTTATTTCTGTTAATGTTGATGTTTATGGCTTCCAGCCAATGAAAACCCAGAAGCAATGATCTTAGTAAGTTAGAATACATTAGACCACCAGCTTGAAAAATGATTTTAAAATCCAAGATATTGGCCTACTGAAATGTATATTCAGTAAATGCACTCACTACTTGGTCAGGGCTCCTTTTGCATCAATTACTGCATCAATGCAGTGTGGCATGCAGGCAATCAGCCTGTGGCACTGTTGAGATGTTATGGAAGCCCAGGTTGCTTTGATAGCTGCCTTCAGCTCATCTGCATTGTTGGGTCTGGTGTCTCTCATCTTCCTCTTGACAGTACCCCACAGATTCTCTATGGGGATAAGGTCTGGTGAGTTTGCTGTCCAATCAGTCAAGCACAGAGATTCTGTTGTTTTTAAACCAGGTATTGGTACTTTTGGCAGTGTGGACAGGTACCAAGTCCTGCTATATAATTAAATTTCCACCTTCAAAAAGCTTATCGGCAGAGGGAAGCATGAAGTGCTCTAAAATTTCCTGGTAGACGGCTGTGGTGACTTTGGTCAAGATAAAACACAGTGGAGCTACACCAGCAGATGACATGGCTCCCCAAACCATCACTGATTGTGGAAACTTCACACTAGACCTCAAGGAGCTTGGATTGTGTCCCTCTCCACTCTTCCTCCTGACTTTAGGACCTTGATTATCTAAATGAATTGCAAAACTTACTTTAATCTGAAAACAACACCTTGGGCCACTTAGCAACAATCCAGTTCTTTTTCTCCTTGGCCCAGACAAGATGCTTCTGGCTTTGTCTATTGGTCATGAGTGGCTTGACACAAGGAATGCGACACTTGTAGCCCATGTCCTGGATACATCTGTGTGTGGTGGCTCTTGAAGCAATGACTCCAGCAGCAGTCCACTCTTTGTAAATCTCCCACAAATTTTTGAATGTCCCTTTCTTAACAATCCTTTCAAGGCTGCAGTTATCCCGGTTGCTTGAGCACCTTTTTCTACCACACTTTTTCCTTCCACTCAACTCTCCATTAATATGCTTGGATACAACACTCTGTGAACAGCCAGCTTCTATAGCAATGACCTTTTGTGGCTTACACTCCTTGTGGAGTGGGTCAATGACTGTCTTCTGGACATCTGTCAAGTCAGCAGTCTTCATCATGATTGTGGAGCCTAGTGAAACAGACTAAGGGACATTTTAAACACTTAGGAAACCTTTACAGGTGTTTTATGTTAATTATTCTAATTTACTGAGATAATGACTTTTGGATTTTTGTTGGCTGTAAGCCATAATCATCAACATTAACAGAAATAAACACTTAAAATAGATCAGTCTGTAATGACTCTATATACAGTCATGGCCAAAAGTATTGACACCCCTGCAATTCTGTCAGATAATACTCAGTTTCTTCCTGAAAATGATTGCAAACACAAATTCTTTGGTATTATTATCTTCATTTAATTTGTCTTAAATGAAAAAACACAAAAAGAATTGTCCTAAAGCCAAATTGGATATAATTCCACACCAAACTTAAAAAAGAGGGTGGACAAAACTATTGGCACTGTTCGAAAAATCATGTGATGCTTCTCTAATTTGTGTAATTAACAGCACCTGTAACTTACCTGTGGCACCTACCAGGTGTTGGCAATAACTAAATCACACTTGCAGCCAGTTAACATGGATTAAAGTTGACTCAACCTCTGTCCTGTGTCCTTGTGTGTACCACATTGAGCATGGAGAAAAGAAAGAAGACCAAAGAACTGTCTGAGGACTTGAGAAACCAAATTGTGAGGAAGCATGAGCAATCTCAAGGCTACAAGTCCATCTCCAAAGACCTGAATGTTCCTGTGTCTACCGTGCGCAGTGTCATCAAGAAGTTTAAAGCCCATGGCACTGTGGCTAACCTCCCTAGATGTCGCCGGAAAAGAAAAATTGACAAGAGATTTCAACGCAAGATTGTGCGGATGTTGGATAAAGAACCTCCACTAACATCCAAACAAGTTCAAGCTGCCCTGCAGTCCGAGGGTACAACGGTGTCAACCCGTACTATCCGTCGGCATCTGAATGAAAAGGGACTGTATGGTAGGAGACCCAGGAAGACTCCACTTCTTACCCCGAGACATAAAAAAGCCAAGCTGGAGTTTGCCAAAACTTACCTGAAAAAGCCTAAAACATTTTGGAAGAATGTTCTCTGGTCAGATGAGACAAAAGTAGAGCTTTTAGGGCAAAAGCATCAACATAGAGTTTACAGGAGAATCATAGAATCATAGAATCGTAGAGTTGGAAGGGACCTCCTGGGCCATCTGGTCCAACCCCCTGCTCAAAGCAGGATTCGCTAAATCATCCCAGTTAGATGTCTGTCCAGCCTCTGTTTGAAGACTTCCATTGAAGGAGAACTCACCACTTCTCGTGGCAGCCTGTTCCACTCATTGATCACTCTAACTGTCAAAAAGTTTTTTCTAATATCTAATCTGTGTCTCCTCCCATTCAGCTTCATCCCATTGCTTCTAGTCTTTCCTTGTGCAAATGAGAATAAAGTTGATCCTTCTACAATGTGACAGCCCTTTAGATATTTGTAGACAGCTATTAAGTCTCCTCTCAGTCTTCTCTTTTGCAAACTAAACATTCCCAAATCCTGCAACCTTTCCTCATAAGACAGGGTTTGCAGACCGGTCACCATTCTGGTCGCTCTTTTCTGAACTTGCTCCAGTTTGTTGATGTCTTTTTTAAAATGTGGTGCCCAAAATTGGACACAATATTCCAGATGAGGTCTGACCAAAGAGGAGTAGAGGGAAATAATTACTTCACGTGATCTAGACTGTATGCTTCTGTTAATACATCCTAGAATTGCATTTGCCTTTTTTGCTGCTGCATCACACTGTTGACTCATATTCAGTCTGTGATCTATTAGTATACCCAAGTCTTTTTCACATGTGCTGTCACTTAGCCCTATTCCTCCCATTCTAAATATGCTTTTTTCATTTTTATTGCCCAGATGTAGTACTTTGCATTTCTCCCTGTTAAAAACCATTCTGTTAGTTGCTGCCCACTTCTCCAGTTTATTTAAATCTTTTTGAATCCTCTCTCTCTCTTCTCTAGTATTAGCTATCCCTCCTAGCTTTGTGTCATCAGCAAATTTAATCAGTTTACCCTCAATTCCATCATCTAAATCGTTGATAAAGATGTTGAACAATACAGGGCCCAGGACAGAGCCCTGTGGTACCCCACTTGAGACATTCTTCCAACTGGATGTGCAGCCATTTACGACCACTCTTTGGGTCCGATCACTAAGCCAGTTATGAATCCACCTAACAGTTGCCTTGTCCATTCCATACTTAGTCATTTTTTCAATAAGGATTGTATGAGAGACTTTGTCAAATGCTTTGCTGAAGTCAAGATATACTATATCTACAGCATTTCCTTGATCCACCCAATCAGTAATACCATCATAGAAGGAAATTAAATTAGTCTGACATGACTTATTAGTTACAAACCCATGCTGACTCTGTTTAATCACTTCATTCTTATCCAGGTATTGACATACATGTTGTTTAATAATTTGTTCAAAGATCTTTCCTGGTATAGAAGTCAGACTCACCGGCCTATAGTTGCCTGGGTCCACCTTCTTCCCCTTTTTGAAGATAGGAACAACATTTGCTCTTCTCCAGTCTTCTGGCACTTCTCCTGTTCTCCAAGAATTTTCAAAGATTATGGAGAGGGGTTCAAAAATTTCTTCTGCTATCTCCTTCAGTACTCTGGGGTGTAATTCATCTGGACCTGGAGACTTGAATACATTTAGGTTAGCTAAGTGTTTCCTCACTATCTTTCTGTTTATAGATATCCTGGATTCTTCTATTCCCTTAATAGGACAGTGAATAACAGTTGATGTTACATTTCCTTTCTGAGAGAAAACAGATGCAAAATAGGAATTTAAAAGTTCAGCCTTCTCAACATCCTGTCTTACCATTTCATCATTTTCATCCTGTAAAAATCCTATAGCATCTTTGACTTTTCTTTTACTTTTGACATATCCCCAAAATCCTTTATTATTGCTTTTGACATCTCTTGCAAGCCTCAATTCATTTTCAGCTTTAGATAATCTGATTTGTGCCTTGCAGGTTCTGCAGACAGCATTATATTCTTCTTTAGATATGCCTCCTTCTTTCCATTTTATAAACATTTTTTGCTTCCTTTTTAGCATGTGCTTAAGCTCTGTGTTCATCCATCCTGGTTTCCTTAAATGCTTCCTATTCTTCCCTCTTTTCGGAATTGTTAACAACTGTGCTTTGAGAATTTCATTTTTCAAGATTTCCCATCCTTCCTGGACATTTTTGTCTTTAAGGATATCCAGCCATTGGATCCCTCCAATTCTCTTTCTGAATCCCTTAAAATCTGCCTTTCTGAAATCTAACCTTGACGTCTGAGTCTTCACAGGTCTTCCGCCTCTAGTTATCCAAAATTCTAAAATAGCATGGTCGCTACCTCCTAGGGTCCCAGCCACTTTTACCTCCTCAACCATTTCCTCCCTGTTTATAAGGATTAGATCCAAGGTAGCAGTTCCCCTTGTTTTCTCCTTTACCTTTTGGAAGATAAAGTTGTCAGCAAGAGAGGATAAGAATTTCCTTGACCTGTTTGTTTTGCCTGAGAGAGATTCCCAACAAATGTCTGGATAGTTGAAATCTCCCATGACAACTATGTCCCATGACTATGTCCCATGACAACTATGACAACTATGTCATATTCTATGTCACATAGAAAAAAGAGGCCTTCAAAGAAAAGTACACGGTCCCTACAGTCAAACATGGCGGAGGTTCCCTGATGTTTTGGGGTTGCTTTGCTGCCTCTGGCACTGGACTGCTTGACCGTGTGCATGGCATTATGAAGTCAGAAGACTACCAACAAATTTTGCAGCATAATTTAGAGCCCAGTGTGAGAAAGCTGGGTCTACCTCAGAGGTTATGGGTCTTCCAGCAGGACAATGACCCAAAACACACTTCAAAAAGCACTAGAAAATGGTTTGAGAGGAAGCACTGGAGACTTCTAAGGTGGCCAGCAATGAGTCCAGACCTGAATCCCATAGAACACCTGTGGAGAGATCTAAAAATGGCAGTTTGGAGAAGGCACCCTTCAAATATCAGGGACCTGGAGTAGTTTGCCAAAGAAGAATGGTCTAAAATTCCAGCAGAGCATTGTCAGAAACTCATTGATGGTTACCGGAAGCGGTTGGTCGCAGTTATTTTGGCTAAAGGTTGTGCAATCAAGTATTAGGCTGAGGGTGCCAATACTTTTGTCCGGCCCATTTTTGGAGTTTTGTGTGAAATGATCAATGTTTTGCTTTTTGCTTCATTCTATTTTGTGTTTTTTCATTTAAGACAAATTAAATGAAGATAATAATACCAAAGAATTTGTGTTTGCAATCATTTTCAGGAAGAAACTGAATATTATCTGACAGAACTTTTGGCCATGACTGTAATATAGGAGTTTCGCTTTTTGTATTGAAGAACTGAAATAAATTAACTTTTTGATGATATTCTAATTTTGTGAGAAGCACTTGTATGTAATATGCTAAGCAAAACAAGGGCGGACATACTAATGGCATAATATGGCATAAGGGCTTGTCACAAGGTGTCTTAAGGGCCTGTCACACTAAGAGATATCGCTAGCAATATCGCTATAACTAGTGACGTTATAGCAATATTGCTAGCGATATCTCTGTGTCTGATACTTACCTACGACCGGCTCCCCCGCTGGTTATCGCTGATCGCGCGAGAACGTTCAGGACTGTTTCTCGTCGTCTGCTTCCTGTGGCGCTTCCTGCTGTGAAGACGAGCGACGCGTGGAGCCGGGCGGGAGGACGCAGGATCGCCTGGTGTGACAGGTAAGTAGCGATCCCCGTCTCCAGCGATGTCGCTAGTGAGATCTGCCTGTGTGGCAGCTCACTAGCGACTACTTAGCGATGTACCAGCGATCCTGACCGCGTCATATCGCTGGTCGGGATCGCTGGTACATCGCTAAGTGTGACAGTACCTTTACAGATGCCTCTCTATTACTAAGCCATGGGTTTGATGTCACTAGACAATACAAAGGTGACATTATACCTACAAATATGAACTCCACTTGTCACCATCACAGGGCAAGTGGGAAGAGCCAGGCAAAGAACCAGAAATTGGCGCATTTAATAGTTGCACCTTTTCTAGAATGGTTGCGGGCTACTATTTTTAAGCTAGGGAGCCAATATCCATGGTCCCTTACCAGCCTGAGAATACCTGCCCCCAGCTGTCAGCTTTAGCTTGTCTGGTTCTCAAAAATAGGTGTGAGGGCCACCAAGCTATTTTTTTAATTTATTTATTTAACTAATTGAAAAAACATTCTGGAAACCCTATATTTTTGGTAACCAGCCTTGCTAATGCTGACAGCTGAGGGTTACAGCTATCAGTTTTGCCTGACTGATTATCAAAAATGCAAGGGAACCCCCATCAATTTTTTTAAACATGATTTAATTATAGCGCAATTGATGGATTAATCAATGCAATTTTTCCTGGCGTATGCCCCTAATTTAAGTTGTTTCCGCAGCTTTTTGGCCCCCCTGAAGGTATTGTCTATGCATTTGGTTTTGCCTCCCATTGAAGTCAATGAAGTTTGGGTATGTTCATTGAGCATTCTGCCAACATTGGGATGCTCACTGATGTGAATCGAAAAGTTTGCTCATCTCTAGTAACTATAGTTTACATTTTTTTCCATAAATCGGCAGTATGCATTAAGATAAATTACTGGATATCATTTTATTGACTCTTTCTTTAGTTTCCTTCTGCCTACCACCGGCATTGATCACTCTCTTAATAATACATACAGTAGCTAAAATCTGTGAACATTGGTTAGCATCTCACAGAAAGGTCACACATTCTCTGATGCGCATAGAAGTAGAAGTCTATGCACTATGGAGGGGAAGGAGCAGTGGAAGTGATATAAAAATCAAGAGAGACCCAGACACAATGCTAGATTAATATCCTTGCTTGATTCACAGCTACATTTCTCAACTCATCTCTACAATGTCCTACATTTAGCCACTGCTTCTTTGTGTGGATAGGAGAACAGGATCTTCTCTGTGCGTAGAGTTTATGGGAGACAACTTGTAGCTAATGTTTGCCAACTCTGGAGCTTTGCTTGGGAAAAATTAATAATTAGAGATCCATCATATTGAGGGCAAAATGTATTATGTTGAATGTCTATCTACTTATAGTGGCCATAAATGCTGTTCGTCATGTACTAATGACAGCTTGTTGTGAAAAATCTCCCGAATCTCCTGAACTTCTAAATAAATTTAAATATAGTTCCCTCTCTGCTATATATAATATATATAATCGTTGTTCAACATCTTTATCAACGATTTAGATGAAGGAATTGAGGGTAAAATTTAATTTGCTGATGACACAGCTGGACGGGATAGCTAATACTAGAGAAGAGAGAGAGAGGATTCAAAAATATATAAATAAACTGGAGCAGTGGGCAGCAACTAACAGAATGGTATTTAACAAGGAAAAATGCAAAGTACTACATCTAGGCAATAAAAATGAAAAAAGCATATACAGAATGGGAGGAATAGGGCTAAGCAACAGCACATGTGAAAAAGACTTGGGTATACTAATAGATCACAGACTGAATATGAGTCAACAGTGTGATGCAGCAGCAAAAAAGGCAAATGCAATTCTACGATGTATAAACAGAAGCATACAGTCTAGATTGCGTGAAGTCATTATTGCCCTCTACTCCGCTTTGGTCAGACCTCATCTGGAACACTGTGTCCAGTTTTGGGCGCCACATTTTAAAAAAGACATCAACAAACTGGAGCTGTCACGATCCATGCTGGATTGTGACAGATAAAAGCACATGTGTCATGGTCCAGTCCAGAGTTTATCTTCTGCTGTCTTCACTCCGGACTGGTCATGCGGGGGTTAATCTCCTCAGCCTCGTTCTGGAGCTAGCTGGGCTATTTCAATCCCTCACAGCCTGCTGACCAGTGTTAGTGATAGCTCAAGCTTGCAGTTTAGAGCCGCTGACCCTTGTACCCTGGTGATCCTCCTGCCTTGGACTGATATTCACGTGTATGACCCGGACTGATTTCTGACCCCATCTCTTGGTATTTGTTTCTGCTGTTATGTTCCCTCTCTGGCATCTGACTCCCTGGCTTGTACCCCGACCACGTATTTCGTCTCACGTTTTGGACCCTGTGCTCATGTTCTGGCTTTCTGACTCTCGGCTTTGGTATTTTGACTACGTGTATTGCTGCTCCTTCTGGTACGTCTGCTCCTGTTAGTTTCTGACTCGGTTCGTCTGACTATTCTCTCTCGTTACCTGTGGCACCTGTGCTGTTGCTCAGGGTTGCTGCTCTTAGTGTATAACCTCTCTTCCCTCACCAGCTCCCCCTGGTGGAGGTTTCACTACAACATGTAACTTTTTTTTTCCTTTAAGCTGTTTGCTTAAAGTTAGTTTTGCCCCCAGTGGCCATTAGGGTCATTATACAGTGGTGTCTTTAGTTCATGTTTTGCCCCCGGTGGTGGCTAGTATTATTACACGGGAATCACTAGCAGGTGTGATGGCTCTGGCTCTTGCATATAAAGGAGAGTCAGGTGGTCTCACTCACTGTTGGTGATATTGGTCATTTCCAACCATCCTTGGTGGAGGAAGGATCTAGAGAAGAGTTCCTTGCAGCTCAGTCAGAGTCCTGGTGTGGAAGGAGCAACAGTGAGGAGTTCCTTGCAGCTCTGACAAAGCTTTGGTGAAGTAGCAGCTATTCAGGAGGAAAGCTGCATTCCGGTGCTGGACTCTGTTGCTGGGAGCAATAGCAACAGAGCAAAGCTAATTGTTTTTTCCCTGTTTGTAACTTTCCTTATGTGTGTTTTAGTGCAGTGGTGGGGTTAGTTTCTGCACCGTCCAATTCATTAGAAAGGGATAGGTGTAGGGCGAGCTAGGGTTTTTAGATATCCTGCTCGTGGCCTGGTGCGGAACCTGCCTAAGGACCGTCAGGAGTGTAGAGACACTGACTCAGGGGAGTGCAGGAGGTCTCCACGTCCCCGTTCCCTATAGCAGGGCCCTCCATTGTATCGGTTTCCCTGGTGTTTCCCTTATCTCTGTAAATTCGCCCTGCTTGAGGTGGTGTATCCAGATACACGTGTAACTATTGAAATTCACCTGCTGGAGGCGGTGTATCCGGCTGCACGTTTCATTGTTTAAATTGGCCCTGCTGGAAGCGGTGTATCCAGGGTCACGGGTGTCAAAGAAATTCACCCTGCTGGAGGTGGAGTATCCAGTCACCCGTGACATCACAGGAGAACGTTCAGAAAAGAGCGACCAGAATGGTGACCGGTCTGCATATCCTGTCTTATGAGGAAAGGTTGCATGATTTGGGAATGTTTAGCTTGCAAAAGAGAAGACTGAGAGGCGACTTAATAGCTGTCTACAACTATCTCAAGGGCTGTCACATTGTAGAAGGGTCATCTTTATTCTCATTTGCACAAGGAAAGACTAGAAGCAATTGGATGAAACTGAATGGGAGGAGACACAGACAAAATATTAGAAAAAACTTTTTGACAGAGTGATCAATGAGTGGAACAGGCCACCACGAGAAGTGGTGAGTTCTCCTTCAATGGAAGTCTTCAAACAGAGGCTGGACAGACATCTGCCTGTGATGATTTAACGAATCCTGCTTTTAGCAGGGGGTTGGACCAGATAGCCCAGGAGGTCCCTTCCAACTCTACGATTCTATGATTCTATGATATTTGCCACCACAAACATCTGTTTTAATTGACTCTATAGTTTGCATAAGAATTAAAGAGTATCGCTCATGTTTATTGTTCTCTTATTTTGTACAGTCCCAAAAGGTCCAAAAGCTTATCGTATATACTTGTGTATTAGCTGACCCATGCATAAGCCGACCCCCTTAATTTTGCAACAAAAACTGGGAAAATGTTTTGACTCGTGTATAAGCCGAGGTTGGAATCCATAGACTATGCCCCCATATGCTGCTCCATAGTTTATGCCCCCATATGCTTCTCCATAGTTTATGCCCCCATATGCTGCTCCATAGAATATGCCCCCATATTCTGCTCCATACAATATGCCCCCATATGCTGCTCCATAGATTATGCCCTCATATGCTTCTTCATAGTTTATGCCCCCATATGCAGCTCCATAGATTATGCCCCCATATGCTTCTCCATAGTTTATGCCCCCAGATGCAGCTCCATAGATTATGCCCCCATATGCTGCTCCATAGATTATGCTTCTCCATAGTTTATGCCCCAATATGCAGCTCCATAGATTATGCCCCCATATGCTTCTCTATAGTTTATGTCCCCCCCCCATAGACTATGCCCCCATATGCTGCTCCATAGACTATGCCCCCATATGCTGCTCCATAGAATATGCCCCCATATGCTGCAAAAAAAATGCCATACTCACCTCTCCTGGGTCCATCGCCACTGTCTGCCGCTTCTTGTGTCAGTGACAGTTCAGCCAACAGAGGGGCGGTGCATATTCATGAGTGGTAATGAGCGGTACCACATGACCGCTGAAGATTGGAAGGGAGAGACAGTGGAGAAGCGAGGCTGCAGAGACCGTGGCAGGACAGGTAAGTATGATCTCTGACACCCCCGCTCCCCTTCCCCCGCCGACCCCCAGGTATATGACCTGACGAGAGGGGGGACTTTCAGCCCAAAAAAATGGGCTGAAAATCTCAGCTTATACACGAGTATATACGGTACTTTAAGGGCCAGTTACTAATGGCTCCTAAATATGGGTAACTGTAAAGACAGAGTACATATTTGCCCTAAATTGATGCATTTCCTATGTTTTAGAGATAGAACTTATGCTGACCCTTTTCACAAATACAGATAATAAAGATGTTTATGTTGCTAAAAGCCAATTTAGATACCCATCCTTTAGACAACTGAGTATGTGTTCCTCATCTATTATGGAAAGTCACGTTTTTTGAGAAGTTAATTTTAAGCAAGCCAAGGGAATCTGTACTATCAACACTTCTAAGCAGTCTATACGGACACACAGGTAATTTGGAAGCTGTATAATGGCTGTTCTCTGCTTTCTCGATCTCACTGCAAAGCTGTGTGTGATTATAACTGACTCATTTGCAGGTTCCTTTCAGTGCTTCAGGTTCCATCTCACAGGCAGTTAGTGTTGCAATACAGCAGAGTTGTGAAAGCTGCAGCTGCTACCATGTTTGTTATTAGACAAAGTTTGATTCTTCTGTTCTGTGTTACATGTCACACTGGTAACACCCCTTTTTATAAAAAAAAATAAGCTCTGGAGGCAGATTCTCATGCAGATCAGTATCTGGATTATAGACTGGAACAGTTCATTTACATACAAGAAAACCATGGATTTCTCTGGAACAAGGCATTGCATCGCAGATATCATGGTATAATTTTATTCAGCTTCCTATGACCTGACTATATAGACGGCTTAGAAGGGTTGACCCTAGTGACTGATTATTTTAAAATATCATTGTGATGCCCTATATAGGCAGAGTAATGTTCCATTAGTGGATACTAGGGATGAGTGAGCACTAAAATGCTTGGGTGCTCCTTGATTGAACCAAGCAATTCCTAATACTCGAAAGATCGATTCGAATAATGGATATAATGGGAGTCAATGGGAAAGCCTAGCTTTTTTCCACACAGACCTTACAAAGAGGCCTCGGGGGGCAGTGAAAATGTTCAAAAGGATGGGAAAAGGGCTTAATTGAAGAACAACATAATGAAGATCCCTGGAAGCATCTTTGACTCCCAAATTTCTGCTGAGAACAATTGTGTCACACTTTTACTCAACATTAAGGAGTAACAAGAAAACATTGCAAACGGATGAGAAATTTGCATTTCACAGGGGAAATAAAACATTTTTTTCAGTATAATGACTTTTTTATAAGGCAACATTTAAAAAGGATGTGAAAAATGTAATTTAAGTAAATCAAATTTTTTTAAATAAAAAAATAAAAAAAATTCACTTTAATTTATGAAAGAAACTAAAACTGCCAAAAATAAGGGACTCAGAAACACCCTGTATTAGACATAAAGGAGGGTCTCATACACATTCTGCTCAAATTGTAGTGTAGTGGTACTCCTAAACACATAAAGGGTTATATACCAAAGAAATGTACTCCAGAATAGTCTATGGGTGAGCAATATAATACTGATAAGGGTATGTGCACACGTCAAATTTCTGCACCATTTCTGCATCTATTGTCAGGAAAAACGCAGCTGCAAAAACGCTCATTTTTGGTGCTTTATTGCCTATGTTTTTTATTGACTTGAGTGAAGTGATTGTAGAAAAATGCAGAGCAACAACGCACAGAGAATTGACACGCTGCAGATTATTTCCCGAATCAAATCTGCAAGTCAAAAATACTCAACGTGTGCATGCCATTTCAAGTTTCTAATTCAATTTGCTGGCATCAAGTTTTGCCACAAATCTACACAGAAAAAAAAAATGCAACAAAAACGCATCAAATCTGCGATGTGTGCACAGAGCCTAAATTTGTTAATACGTTTTTGATGGTTATATACCAGCGCAATGTACCCAAGAATATGTAATGCCCTATGGATGAGCAATATGACACCGATAAATTTGGTTATTATACCAGCAAGGGTTTACATTCAATAGTAAGTCATCCAAAAGCAGAGAATACCTTAAAAACATTACTTTTAATTAAACCAAATAAAAAAAAAGCAATCGGGTATTAGATGGATAAAGTCCAACCAGATAACAACCCCAATCGGGTATCAGAAAAATAGAGTAATGACTGAGTCAAACCCTCAATCAGGTATCAGATTAATAAAAGCAGATAAATACATATGTGGTTTCATGAACATGCCCACAATGTAACCTAGTGCCAAATAAACAAATGGAAGGATCTCACCCTTGTCTTGAAAGACATGTTGATGGAAGCACCGTATATAATTAATGAAGGTAATGCGACATGGGCAAATGTATGGACCCCTAGTTACTCCTGATGTGCCCCATGCAAAGACTCCTGCCTTAACAAGAACAGTACCCACATGATACCTGATATTTGTCACCCCCCCCACATAACCTATTTCTATGCATTTTGGCCCTCTACTAGTGGCCTCTTAAGGGGAATAATGGAGGTTTTGGGGTAAATAAACAATGGGTATCAAAATTGGCCCTCAGTGTTGTCAAATGAACCCTACTACCCTTGGTCATACACAAGATAGAGTTCATTTGGAAGCACTGAGGGCCAGTTTTATATGCCCTATATCAGGCCTAGTGCCACTGCATGGCTCTGTAACTATATACGCACGCTCTCCCTCCAGTATGAAGTGTCACAGAGCTGTGCAAGGACGTCAGTGTACCGAGCTGGGTGGCGCCTGTCCATTTTTTTATTCCCTGATGATGTCAGCCAGCCAATCACACTAATGCCACAACAAAGTGACTCACAGGCAAGCTGCGCATGCTTATTGTCTGTTTAACAAGCGCCAAAGATGCAGGGTGTGGGATTCGAGCTTCACATCTAGCATCACCCTTTACTCGCTGAATACCGAGCACATTCGAGCACTGTAACACTTGAGTGATAACCGAGTATCACCGAGCACGTTCTCTCATCCCTAGTGGGTACAATTACTCCACATAAACTTCTCACAAAGTAACAAAAGGGATATATTTTATAATACCTCTTGAGCAGTCAGCAGCTTTGAAAAGGAACATACTATATAATTATTATGTTATATTCACCTACTAACAGGTGAATGAGTGATGACTTTTTCACTGATTTAGGTCCACAGCATGCACCACAGACTTGAATAAAGAGATGAACGCTCTCTATGAAAATCTATGAGATATACAAAAATGAATAGCTTATAATGGCTGGGTATCGGAGAATGAGGATTCCCAATGGTTGAATTTCCACCTTTAAAGGAAATCTGTCACCACTATTAAAATGGCTTACAAGTTATAGACTGCTGAAAAAAGTCCTACCAGTTTGCCTCATATCAGATGCCTTGTTGTTGATAAATCATATTTGATCACCTTATGTAAATAGCCTCTTCAATGGAGATGAGCGACTTTGCCTTTTTTATGGTCGAGTCCGTTTTTCTTGAAACCCGACTTTCTCAAAAGTCAAGTCGAACAAAATCGTCTGACTATAGGGAAAAGTCAGAGGCCGACTGAAACACGAAACCCAATGCAAGTCAATGGGGAAGCAAAGTCGGCAGGGAGTGGAGGACAGTAAACACACCTACAGTGCCCATTTCAATGCCAAAAACATCAATTCTTATAACTGAAGCTTGTCAACCTTAATTTACTTCCTAATAATAGTTATGCATTGAAAACTGGGGGTTCTTTGGCTAAAGTTTTGGGGGGGGTAGGGCTGGCTCCAGGTTTTCGGGTGCCCTGGGCCAAAGAGTGTCAGTGCGCCCCTTTAACACATACCACAACTCATGATGCTCCGATACGGCACAGAAATATAGGTATAGTACAATGACAAATACTTGACTGCTTACATGACGTCACATGACTGATTTATTTTAAATTGTACAATAGCTCAAAAAAAGGACCGTATATTACTCCATAAAGTATTATGGCCACCACATTGTGCGCCATACAGAATAATGAGCCCCATATATTTCTCCATACAGAATAATTTGTCACATATAATGTTCCATACAGGATATGATGAGCTCCACATAATGCTCAAGTATATGATGGTCCCCATGGATGATGCTCCAGTGTATGATGGGCCCTAATAATGCTCCATATATAATGGGCCCCATTTCTAATGCTCCAGCGTATCATGTGCCCCATAGATGCTGCTCCAGTGTCTGATCTGCCCCATTTATAATGCTCAAGTATACGATGGGCCTCATGGATGATGCTCCAGTGTATGATGGGCCCTAATAATGCTCCATATATAATGGGCCCTTTTTGTAATGCTCCAGTGTATAATGGGCCCCGTAAATGCTGCTCCAGTGTCTGATGTCCCCCATTTGGAATGCTCCAGTATATGATGGGCCCCGTTTTTAATTAACCCAGGCATGGCATGTGAAAAGAGCTCCATGGAGTAATCTGAAGTGTGGGCTGCCGCAACCTTCACTTTTGGTGTGGGTGAAGGACACAAGGAAAGGGGTTGCTCCTGACCATAAGCCTGCACTTAATGACTTAGTGCTTGCATTTTTTTAACCCCTTTCTGCCATGTGACATACTATCCTGTACATGTGCCCTGAGACTTAATTCCCAGGGATGGGATAGTACGTCACAGCGATCAGCGGCGCCCGCGTGGTGAGCGCCACTGATCACGGACGGGTGTCAGCTGATTATCACAGCTGACACCCGGCACAATGTGTCAGAGGCAGTCACGGACCACCCCCAACACGTTAACCCCTTGCACACCATGATCAAACACGATCGCGGTGTACCGGGGGTAAAAAGGAAGCATTGGCAGGGAGGGGGCTCCCTCCGTACTTCCCTGAGCCCCCCACAGCAGCGCAATGTGCAGCGCTGCTGCGGGGGCTCCATCCCTGCAGGTCCCCGAAACCAAGATGGCGACGGGGACCTTCGGGGGCCTGCAGGGAGCTGGCTTCCTCAGTGCCTGCAAAGCGCAGGCACCAGGAATCCAAGTGCAGTGCCTGTGACAGATCGCTGATCTGTCACAGTGATCTGTGATGTGACAGATCAGCGATCTCGCAAAAAATAAGACCTCACATGACTCGGTGGGTCAAAATATGAAAAAATTATAGCTCTCAATATGTGGTGATGCAAAAACTATTTTTACAATAAAAAGTGTCTTTTAGCATGCGACAGCTGCCAAACATAAAAACCGCCATAAATAGTAAATCAAACCTCCGTTATCACCCCCTTGGTTAGGGAAAATAATAAAATTAAAAGAAAATGTATTTATTTCCATTTTCCCACTAGGATTAGGGCTAGAGATAGGGTTAGGGCTAGGGTTAGGGCTAGGGCTAGGGATAGAGTTAGGGCTGAGATTAGGGTTAGGAGTGTGTTGGGGTTAGGGTTGGAGTTATAATAGGGGGGTTTCCACCGTTTGGGCACATCAGGAGCTCTCCAAATGCAACATGGCGTCTGATCTCAATTCCAGTCAATTCTACAATGAATAAGTCAAATGGTGCTCCTTCCCTTCCAAGCTCTGCCATGCGCCCAAACAGTGTTTTACCCCCACATATAGGGTATCAGCCTACTCAGGACAAATTGCAAAACAACTTTTAGGTCCAATTTCTCCTGTTACCCGTAGGAAAATAAAAATTGGGGGCAAAAATATCATTTTTGTGGAAAGAAATGATTTTTTTATTTGCACGCCCGGGCGTTATAAACTTCTGTGAAGCACTTGAGGGTTCAAAGTGCTCACCACACATCTAGATAAGTTCCTTAAGGGGTCTATTTTCCAAACTGGTGTCTTTTGTGGGGGGTTTCCACTGTTTAGGTACATTAGGGGCTCTCCAAAGGCAACATGACACCCGCAGACCATTCCATCAAAGTCTGCATTCCAAAACGTCACTACTTTCCTTCCAAGCCCTGATGTGTGCCCATACAGTAGTTTTCTCCCACATATGGGGTATTAGCGTACTCATGACAAATTGGATGACAACTTTTGGGTCCAATTTCTCCTGTTACCCTTGGGAAAATAAAAAAATGGGGACTAAAAGATCATGTTTGTTGAAAAATTCGATTTTTTTATTTTCACGCCTGGTCATTATAAACTTCTGTGAAGCACTGGGGGGTTCAAAGTGCTCACCACACATCTATATAAGTTCTTTTGGGGGTCTAGTTTCCAAAATGGTGTCATTTGTTGGGTATCTTCACTGTTTTGGTACATCAGGGGCTTTCCAAACGCGACATGGTGTCCGATCTCAATTCCAGCCAAAAACGTCAAATGGCGCTGCTTCTCTTCCGAGCTCTGCCATGCGTCCAAATAGTGGTTTACCCCCACATGTGGGGTATCAGCGTACTCAGGACAAATTGCACAATAACTTTTAGGGTCCTGTTACCCTTGGAAAAATAAGAATTGAGGGTGAAAAGATCTTTTTTGTGGAAAAAATACGATTTTTTAATTGTACGGCTGTACGTTATAAACTTCTATGAAGCCCTTGGGGGTTCAAAGTGCCCATCACACATCTATATAAGTTCCTTGGGGGTCTAGTTTCCAAAATGGTGCCATTTGTGGGGGGTTTCCACTGTTTTAGCACGTCAGGGGTTTTCCAATCGCGACATGGTGTCCGATCTCAATTCCAGCCAAAAAAGTCAAATGGTGCTGCTTCCCTTCTAAGCTCTGCCATGCACCCAAATAGTCGTTTACACCCACATATGGGGTATCAGTGTACTCAGGACAAATTGCACAATAACTTTTAGGGTCCTGTTACCCTTGGGAAAATAAAAATTGGGGGTGAAAAGATCATTTTTGTGGAAAAAATATGATTTTTTAATTGTACCGCTGTACGTTATAAATTTCTGTGAAGCCCTTGTTGGTTCAAATTCCTAACCACATATCTAGATAAGTTCCTTGGGGGTCTAGTTTCCAAAATGGGATCACTTGTGGGGGGTTTCCACTGTTTAGGTACATCAGGGGCTCTCCAAACATGACATGGCGTCCGATCTGAATTCCAGCCAATTTTGCATTGAAAAAGTCAAACGGTGCTCCTTCCCTTCTGAGCACTGCCATGCGCCGAAACAGTGGTTCCCCCCACATATCAGGTATCAGCGTACTCAGGAAAAACTGCACAATAACTTTTGCAGTCCAATTTCTCCTGTTACCCTTGTTGAAATAAAAAAATTGAACCTGAAGTATTTTTTTTGTGAAAAAAGTTAAATGTTCATTTTTTTTAAATATTCAAAAAAGTCCTGTGACGCACCTATAGGGTTAATAAACTTCTTGAATGTGGTTTTGAGCACCTTAAGGGGTGCAGTTTTTAGAATGGTGTCACTTTTGGGTATTTTCTATCATATAGACCCCTCAAAGTGGCTTCAAATGTGATGTGGTCCGTAAAAATAAAATGGTGTTGCAAAAATGAGAAATCGCTGGTCAACTTTTAACCCTTATAACTTCCTAACAAAAAAAAATTTTGGTTCCAAAATTGTGCTGATGTAAAGTAAACATGTGTGTGCCGTATCTCTGTGATTTAAGGGCATAAAAATTCAAAGTTGGAAAATTGCGAAATTTTAAAAATTTTTGCTAAATTTCCATTTTTTTCACAAATAAATGCAAGTTATTTTAATTAAATTTTACCACTAACATGAAGTACAATATGTCACGAGAAAACAATGTCATAATCACCAGGATCCATGGAAGCGTTTCAGAGTTATTACCTCATAAAGGGACAGTGGTCAGAATTGTAAAAATTGGCCCGGTCATGAACGTGCAAACCACCCTTGGGGGTTAAGGGGTTAAACTTCCAAAGAGGAGGTGATAGAGCTGGAGGCTGTTTCAGCAATGTAACCCAAAAAGAGTTCCTGATGCTCCGGCTTTAAAAGCAGTCAACCTACTCCCAGAAAACGGAGCCTTACAGGCCTTACAGAGCTACACCATGATGGAGGCTTAGCACCTCCTGCCTTAGCTGCTATTGTGTTTTTGCCACTACCAGCAGATTCACCACCACCACCACCATCAGTACCAGGTGGCCCCCCATGCCCACATCCACGTCCTCTTCCACCATACTTCCTCATGTTTTAGAAAATGGACCAAAAATACCAGCAGATATATGGTACTGTATCAGAAGCGTACAGCTCTATACAGTCTAGGGATAACAGTAAATCTCCATATATATTTCATGAGTCATACAAAGACGCTCACAGGCTCGGTATGGATTACCCAATAAAATAAAAAGTTGAAAAAGGGTACAGTATCACCAGATACAAGGTATATATAGTATAGTGTAAAAATTCTGAATCTCCGTATACATTTCAGGAGGCAGAAACAAACGCTCTCAGGCCCAGTATGGATTACACAGGAATATGAAAAGCTGTAAATGGGTAATGTAACATAAGCGTACAGCTGTATACAGTGTTGGGGTAATCTTAAAGCTCCTAATATATTGCCGGAGTAACAGACATACGTTCACAGCCTCATTATGGATTGCACCAAAATCTAAATAGCTAAAAAGGTTACTGTATCAGAAGCGTACAGCTGTATCCAGTGTTGTCCAAATCTGAAATATTTCTGGAGTCACCCTCAGACGCTCACTCAGTCTGGGTTTGACCATAATAAAAAATGTTGTAAAAAAGGTACTGGATAACAAGATAGCAAGCATATATATTATAGGGTACAATTATAATCTCTATATATTAGTCCCGTAGTCACTCTCAGAAGCTCACTCAGTATGGATCTGACCGTAATACTAAATGTCGAACAAAGGTACTGTATAACAAGATACAAGCTGTATCGAGTATAGGTTAAAAATTGGTATCTCTGATTCACCGTATATATAGAAGGTGTAAGCCACACACACACTCACTCACTATGGATGATACCGTAATACAAAATTGTGAACAAAGGTACTGTATCAGCACATACCAGATGTATCCTGTCTAGCGGTAATTGTAAATTTCTGTATATACTTCCGTAGTCAGACACAGACACTCACAGGCTCACTATGTATTACACCAGAATTTAAAAAGTAGAAAAAGGGAAAGGTAGTCGAAGCATACAGCAGTCTACAGTGTTGTGGTACTTTTAAATCTTCGTATATATTTCAATCTCAGTAAGCCAGTCCAGACTCTCCGCTACTGGAAACTACATGGATACAAGTACAGATGGAAAGTCGAGTGTTAGCAGAAATTTGGGAATTACTCATCGCGGGAAAACCTCCCAGTAGATGTTGCAGAGGTGATGTAGACCCTCAATTACAGTATCTGTGGAGACAGCAAAAACGGTTCTTTGTGAAGAAAGGATTGCTTTATCGCAGTAGTGTGGATCACATCACCGCTACTCGTCTCCATCAAATTGTGATCACAGGGAGAGATGTAGACATGGTCCTCACTGCCTATCATGATGTGTCTGGTCATTTTGGAGTGCAAAACACAGAAACCACAGGCCGTAGGCAATTCTATTGGATTGGCATGAGAGGAGACATTGAAAAATGGTGGCAGGAATGTCACACGGCTGTGACTATCATAACTGTGAAAGGTGATCATAAAGCACCACTGCATCCGCTTGTAAGTTGACGTCCATTACAAATGGTAGCCATAGATCATCTGAAGGTAGAGGCCAGCAGGACAGGCCATAGCTAGATCTTAACCATCATCAATCAATACTCCAAATTTCTAGTGGACGTCCCTGTGAAGGATTTAACTGCCCAGACTACACAGCGGTGGAGCAGGGAGAGGTAAGTATTGCAACTTGCAGTGCTGTGGCCATGACCAAGTAGGGGGGCATACTCGTGGTCGACGGTACTGGCACAGGGCCCCTCATACTACGCTGGTGTGTCTGACGGCGAGTGGGTCCCGCCACCGTCAGAGACATTGTATTGTACTATGAGGGGCCCTGTGTCGTCGGCCATCAGTGGGCCATCCACCTGTTCAGAGCAATGGCACTTGCCCGGGTGTGCCAGGTGTTGACCCCAGCCTTTGGGGGGTGGGTGGGCAGCCCATTTAGGGAGGTTTAATAAATGGCATATGTTGATGTGTTGGCTGGACATTCAGCTGCTGCAAAGGGCGGAATTGGGCAAGTCCGAGGAAGAGGAGGACGAAAGCAAGGCAATTTTCTGACAACCTATGTGTCATCAGGGGAAGGTGGGACAAAATCCTTTGAAACCCATGCATGGTTCATTTTAATGAAGGTTAGATCATCAACAGTTTGGATTGACAGACGGATCCTTTTTCCGGTCAGGATTGATCCAGCAGCACTGAAGACTCTTTCAGATAGCACACTGACAGCAGGGCAAGCGAGCTCCTGTAAGGCATATTGTGCCATTTCAGGCCAGGTGTCCAGTTTAGAGGCCCAATAGTCAAAGGGGAATGACCTGTGAGGGAGAACATCGATATGGGAGTAGAAGTAGTTTGTAACCATAGTTGACAACCGCTGTCTCCTGTCACTTTTAATCGATGCAGTGTAAGCAGTCGTGTGAGCGATACTTGAGAAATCATTCCACAACATGGTCATTAAACCCCTGTCTCCAATGCCACTTCGGCTGTGTGCACCATGAGCACACCTTCCATTGTGGCCACTACAGCTTGTGGGAGAACCAGCACCACTGCTGTGTGCTGGGAAAGCCTCAAACAAACGGTTTACCAGAGTTGCTTGTTTGTTAGCCAATATTATCTCTAGGTTCTCCTGTGGCATGTTGTTGTGTAATTTGCCTTTGTAGTGTGGATTGAGGATGCTGGCCAGCCAGTAGTCATCATCCCTCATCATTTTGGCAATGCGGGGGTCCCTTTTTAAGATCCGCAAGGCATAATCGCACATGTGGGCCAATGTTCCAGGTGTCAATGCTGCACTGCCACTGCTGGGTGGAGGAGCACTTTCTGGCAAATCCACATCCCTACAGTCACGCACAAACACTGTACCTGAGCTTGGAATGCCAACATTTTCTCTTGCCCCTGAGAAGCATCCTCCTGCCCAAAATAATCATCCCCCTCATCCTCTTCTTCCTCCACCTCGTCCAGGACAGTTCCCTGACCAGACAATGGCTGACATCAAGGCTTCCCTCCTCCTCCTCCGCTGCAGATGCCTGATCCTTAATGTGCGTCAAACTTTGCATGAGCAGACGCATAAGTGGGATGCTCATGCTTATGATGGCATTGTCTGCGCTTACCAGCCGTGTGCATTCCTAAAAACACTGAAGGACTTTACAGAAGTCTTTCAGCTTTGATCACTGCACACCTGACAATTCCCTCAAACTGCCTGCCCGTGTATCCTCCCACAAATGCATTACAGCCTGCCTCTGTTTGCACAGCCTCTCAACCATGTGCAGGGTGGAGTTCCACCTTGTTGCAACGTCTATGATTAGGCGGTGCTTGCGGAGGTGGATCAATCGCTGCAGCTTCTGCATACGAGTGGAGTGGACGTTTGAGCGACGGATGTGCGATCACAGTCTTCGCACCTTATGTAGCAGGGATGTTAACTCCGGATAATTATTAAGGAAGCACTGCACCACTAGGTTCAAAGTGTGAGCCAGGCAAGGTATGTGTCGGAGTTTTGAAAGGGCTATGGCTGCCACAAAATTCCGGCCGTTATCACTGACTACCTTGCCTGCCTCAAGATGTATACTGCCCAGCCATGACTCAGTTTGTCGCTGCAAGTAGTTGGCCAGTACTTCCGCGGTGTGTCTGTTGTCACCCAAAGACATCATCTTTAACACAGCCTGCTGACGCTTACCACTAGCTGTTCGATAGTGGAACACCTCGTGTGCAACACTGCCAGCTGCGGATGGAGTGCTTGTGCGACTGCGGTCTGTGGACGAGCTTTCGCTGATGGAGGAGGAGGGTCGAAAGCCTACAACCAACTGTTTTCTATAACGTGGGCTAAGAGAAAACAAGGGCGGGGGCGCAGACATAGGGCTTCACCTGGTATAAATCAATTAAAATATAAAAGTACTCTGGAGTACTCACCCTTTATGGGTTGTGTTCAGACACAACCACTCTCAACGTTTGTTGCAGTCATCTAGCTGCTGCAGAGCTCGTGCAGGTGGACAGCGTCCACTAAGTATCATAAGTTGAGGATCCAAGAAAAGCACTTCTGAGCATCCGCGCTGCTTTAGTGATAAGTATTCTTCAGAAATCCATATAAATCTTTCAAGTTCTTTATTATATGTACTACAGAAACTACGCGTTTCGAGGTGACAAACCGCACCTCTTCTTCAGGTTACAGTACAGAGTTGTGAGACAACTCTGTACTGTAACCTGAAGAAGAGGTGCAGTTTGTCACCTCGAAACGCGTAGTTTCTGTAGTACATATAATAAAGAACTTGAAAGATTTATATGGATTTCTGAAGAATACTTATCACTAAAGCAGCGCGGATGCTCAGAAGTGCTTTTCTTGTATCCTCAACTTATAACGTGGGCTAGGCAGCACTATTCCACCACCGCTGTCCCCTGTGGAGCCTGTATCCACCACATTAACCCAGTGCGCAGTGATGGACACGTAACAGCCCTAGCCATGCCTACTGGACCATGCATCTGTTGTGAGGTGCACCTTTCACTTGCCAGTGGAGGACAGGGATGGCTTTTTGAGAAAAGAAGTGCCGACTGGGTAGGTCATAGCATGGGACAGCATAGGCCATGAGCTTGTGGAAAGCTTCGCTTTCAACCAAACGGTAGGGAATCATCTCTACTTAGATTAGTTTGGCAATGTAGGCGTTCAAACACAGTGTACGCGGATGAGAGGATGAGTACTTTCTTGTCCTACTCAGAGTGTCTGGTAGGGTGAGCTGGACTGGAGAGCTGCATATGGGGAAAGTAGCGGTGGACCGGATGGAGTGAGAGGGAGTTGGTGATGGTATTGGTGGTGATGGCCTAGATTCAGTGTTGTGTTGCAAAACCATTGTGATTCCCTGAGTGCTTTGGGCTTGTGACGACACCTCCACATTTAATGCTGGTAGTGTGCTTAACGGTGGCTGTGGTCTTACAGTGGGGGAAGCGATGGAGCGTTGCTGGCTACCTGCAGTTGGATCAGGAGCACATGTGTAACCTGAGGTTTTGTAGTCCGTCCACGCTTCCAAGTGCATGTTGATTAAATATCTAAGCATGCAACTGGTATTCAAATTTCTGAATTGTTTACCTCGGCTAAAGGTCCTTCCGCACTTCTTACAGGTAACCTTTGCCTCATCAGTAGGATCTTGGACAAAGAAGTGCCACACTGCACTCTTCCTACTATGGTATACATTTTCTGGCCTAGCACGCTGTGCTAAGTTGATCATCTGGCCAAGCTGTCCTGCAACTCTTTTAGTTTTTGCTCCACGTTTTTGGACAGCTACGGGCCTGCCAGTTAACCACTGCTACAATGTCAATGCCTGCTGCGGATCCTTCTCATTATCTGAACTATTGCCAGTGCCACCCTCCTCCCCCAATGGATGCCAATCCAGGTCAAGAACTGGGTCATCCATCACCTCCTCTTCAAAGTCATCTGCACCTTCCTCTTTACCTTCCTCTGTGTCACTGTGTAAGGCCTGTTTCACACTTCAGTTTTTTCTGTCAGTCTAAATCTGCCAAAATAGCGGAAAACGGATCCGCAGGCGGACTGACAGAAATGGGGAACAGCGGATCGGCGGATGTACGGATCCACCGATGGTAAAAATTTAAAGGAACCGCCGCAGGAAAAAAAATAAATAATACCGGTCATCTCGCGCGATGATGAGGCTGGAGATCGTGCGATGATGAGGCTGGAGATCGCGCGATGATGAGGCTGGAGATCGCGCGATGATGAGGCTGGAGATCGCGCGATGAGAGGCTGGAGATCCCGTGATGAGAGGCTGGAGATCGCGCAATGAGAAATGGGGCTGGAGATCGCGCAATGAGAAATGGGGCTGGAGATCAGATGAGGAACGGGGCTGGAGATCGGGTGAGGAATGGGGCGAGAGAGAGAGAATATTTTCAACCAGCAGCGAGACTTGCTTCAGGGTTAAAAGGCAAAAATGCACATCCGGACTGGAAAAAAAGTTGCATGGTCCGTTCGGTGATCTCTGCGGACGCCAAAATTTTGGCGGATCCACAGAAATACGGATGCAATGGACAGTCATCAGTCAAAATCCGCCGATAATGAAAGTCAATGGGGAAAAAAATGGATCTGCAAGGAAAATTGGCGGATCCGTTTTTTTCACAAAACGGCGGATCTTGACTGATTGTGAAAAACTGATGTGTGAAACAGGCCTAAGGTGGTATAGTATGCGGGAAGGGGCACCTGAGTTTCGTCAGGGTCAGATTCTGGCTCAGCAGACTGCGAGGGCAATGTAGTGCTCTGGGTTAATTTACCAGCAGAATCATCTAGCAGTGGCTGTGCATCAGTGCACTCCATGTCATATTCTTCTTGGACTGGGGAATTCAGGATTTGACTGGATAACCCAGGCTTGGTATGTGAAAAGAGCTCCATAGAGTAATCTGAAGTGTGGGCTGCCGCATCCTTAACTTTTGGTGGGGGTGAAGGTCACAAGAAAAGGTGTTTTTCCTGACCAGAACCCTGCACTGAGGACTCCGTGCTTGCAGGTTTTGAACGTTCAGAAGAGGAGGAAATTAGAGCTGGTGGCTGTTTCGGCAATGTACGCCAAAACCTGTTCCTGACGCTCCGGCTTTAAAAGCGGTTTTTCTACTGCTAGAAAAGGGAACCTTTCAGGCCTTCTTGGGCAAGATGATAACGCAGGCTCAACACCTCCTGCCTTAGCTGCTATTGTGCTTTTGCCAGAACCAACCGATGCACCACCATCATCAGTACCAGCTGCGCCCCCCTGCCCACATCTGCGGCCTCTTCCACCATACTTCCTCATGTTTGGGAAAATGTACCAAAAATAACAGCAGAGAGATGGTACTGAGTGAGGAGCGTCCACCTGTGTAAGATGTAGTCAAAAAATTAAATCTACGGATATATTTTTTGTTAGTCACAGACGCTCTTACAGTATGTATTTGACCGTAATCCAACAAGCAGATATATGGAACTGTATCAGAAGTGTAGAGCTGTATACGTTTTTTGTGTAACTAACAATCTCCGTATATGTATTTACGGAGTGTCACACACACACGCTGACTCTGTATAGGTGTGACTGTAATGCGAACAGCAGATATACAATACTGTTTGAGAATCGGACGGCTCTATACTGTGTGTGTATGGAAAATTGGCAATCTCCGTCTATTTTTATATGGACTGACACGCTGACTCTGTCTAGTTTTGACCGTGATCAAACAGCAGATATAGGAAACTGTTTGAAAAGCGGACAGCTCTATAAGGTGTAGGTCTGTAAAAATGGAAAAATTCCTTGGCTTGTTTTTCCAGAGTCACACCCAGATAGCTTCTGATACCAGCCAGTACACGGTAGTGTGTGAGGAGCTTACACCGCTATACGGTGTGTGAAAAAATGAATGCTCAGTAACTCACCAGAACAAAATAATAAAAGTTGTAGTGCTTTGAAAAAAGCAGTTTGAAGAGCAGTGTGCACACACCAATGCAGCTATCAGGTAGCCTTAAAAGGCAGCCTAATCACCACCAGCGCTGCTGCACACAACAAAAATCTTCCCCTTTCACTGCACACTAACTGTACAGTGAAAAGCGCTATCAGCAGAAGCAATTTTTTTTTCTTCTTCCCTGCCTAACGCTCTCCCTATTCAGAATCAGCAGCAGCAGCACCTCTCCCTATTCTAAGATCGGCAGAAGTAAGATGGAGGTCGGCGGTCACGGCCTTTTATACCCACTGTGATGCCACACAAAGTCAGCCAATCACTTCAATGCCCTTCTCTAAGATGGTGGTGGCCGATACGCATATCATCGCGTTGCCCAGAGTGTGCGTCCTCCATCATTGGCTGAGAAAAGGCGCTGGAATCATTTTTTGAAATGCAACTTTGGCACTCGGCTCGGCGACCTAATGGCCGACCTCACGCTATGGTCGGGTTTCGATCGGCAAAACCTGAATTTAGCGAAAGTCGGCTATTTTTGAATTTGACCACCCCGTTTCGCTCAACTCTACTTTTCAAGGCTAGGGGTGGATCAATCTTGCTTTGGGGTTGCTTTGCAGCCAAAGCCACAGTGAACATTTCACGGGTAGATGGAAGAATGGATACAATGAAATTTCAACAAATGTTTAATGCAAACATAACACCATCTGTAAAAAAGCTGAAGTTGAAAAGAGGGATGTCTTCTACAAATGGATAATGATCCTAAGCACAAGTCAAAATCCAGAATAGACTACCTCAAAAGATTAAAGCTTAAGCAGGGGTGGGATTCAAATTTTTATCAACAGGTTCTGTGTTTATGTGTAGGAAAACCACACCCATTTTAAGCCACACCCATTTACACACACCTTTTCCTCAAACATATACAAGTAGGGGCGCAGTCTAACAGTTGAAAACAAATAAGTTGTGTGACAGCTGCATATTGTCACAATCCATGCGGGATCATGTCAGATAAGAGCACTGGTAACCTTTTTTTTTTCTCTCTCTAAGCTTTGTGCTTAGAGATAGTTTTGCCCCCCGGTGGCCAGTATTGTCATTGCACTGGTGTTTTTAGAGATAGTTTTGCCCCCGGTGGTGGTTAGTGTAATTGCACGGGAATCACTAACAGGTGTGTTTACTCAATAAAGGTGTGTCAGTTGTGCTCACTCACTTTGGTGATATTGTTGGTCTTTTCCAACCATCCTGGGTGAAGGAAGGAGCTGAGGAGAGTCCAGGGCAGCTCAGTCAGAGTCCTGGAGTGGCAGCTATGGTGTTAGCGAGGAGTCCGTGTAAAGCATGGTGGAGTGGCAGCTATGATGTCAGTGAAGATTTCTTGCAAAGCTTGGTGGAGTGGCAGCTATGGTGTAGAGCTGCACTCAGTTGCTGGACTCTGTTGCTGAAAGCTGCACTCAGGTGCTGGACTCCGTTCATGAACAGTTGCACTCGGGTGCTGGACACTGTTACTGGACAGCTACACTCAGGTGCTGGACTCTGTTGCTCCAAGGCGGCACTCAGGTGCTGGACGCTGTTGCTGTAAAGCTGCACCCAGGTGTTGGACACGGTGGGAGGAAGATGCACTTAGGTGTTGGATTCTGTTGCCAGGAGCAAGTGCATCAGAGCAAAGCTAAGTGTTTCCCTGTTTGTCACTTTTCCTCATGTTGGTGTTAGTATAGCAGTGGGGCCAGTGCACTACCCAGCTCCCTAGTAGGGAATAGGTGTAGGGTGTGCTAGGGTGACAAGTATCCTGATCGGCGACAGGTGAGGAGCCTGTATAGGAAACGTTAGGAGTGTTAGGGACACTGACTCAGGGGAGTGCAGGAGGTCTCTACGTTCCCCGTTCCCTATCGCAGGGCCCACCGTTGTAAATGTTTCCCTATCCCTTGTGTCTTGTTGTATTAGTTACCGGCCTGCGGGCCATGTCACACTGGACAATTACACGTGCCGTGTCCTGTTGTATTAGTTACCGGGCTGCTGGCCGTGTCACACAGGACGGGGCACATGACACATATTTCTATGCAGCTGTCTCACTTGACTGACTGGCTGGCCAGGCTGTGCACTACATTCTGATATTAACAGCTCCCATCAAACACCAGATCACACATATAGCCAGCAGCTTTTGTTCTGTCCAAAATAATTTTTAAGCTGATACCACGACATGGGAGACTCTTTCAGCCAGGCCCTACTCTACTCTAAACTATTAAAAATATATATTTATTTATTTTTCTTTAAGGGAATGAGTCACATACATTTGCATTTTTTTAAACAACCATTAATACCACATACAAGGGACAAATATCGTCACACCATGACCAGACCACATATTACCACCACATAGTCACCGAATACTACCACATACAAGGAACAAATAACACAGCACCATGACCAGACCAGATATTGCCTCCACATAGTCACCGAATAATGCCACATACAAGGAACAAATAACGCCACACCATGAGTAGACCACATATTACCACCACATAGTCACCGAATAATACCACACACAAGGAACAAATATCGCCACACCATGGCCAGACCACATATTACCACCACATAGTGACTGAATAATACCACATACAAGGAATAAATAGCGCCACACCATGACCAGACCACATATTGCCACCAGATAGTGACTGAATACTACAATACTGATTATTAATTAAAAACACAATACTAAGTGCAATTGTATACAGGAACTGTATTTACTGTCAGTGTACAGGTAACACACTGACTCACCAGTGACGTCTCTAGCTGAAATCCTTCATCTTTGCTTTTCTTTTTCATCCAGCACAGACCACCATCACTTCTTCCAGCCAGGACTCGTCTCTGCACGATATAACACAGTTACCTAGAGCAAGGCTTCCAGAGCACATTCCCCACTTTTTCCCTTTCTTCTACACTACACATCTGAATACAGACGTGCACCCACCATTAATACACAATTGGTTATTATGCAACCCACCATTCCAAATATAAATTGTAATTCACCACTGTGCACCCACTAACTATAAATGCCACTTTCCCCATTCAATATATAAATTAGCACCTGTACGCTTTCCCCCAATTCATTACCAGGCACTTCAACCTCAACTCCCCCCCACTATGTACCTCCCGCTCTAACCCTAACCCCCATTCATTATATTTACATGCCCCTCCCACCTCAATTCATTGTCATGTCTTTCTTTCCCACCCTCTATTCATTATCAACTGCTCTACCCCACATTAAATACATCACTTACTCCTCCACTCAAAATTTTTTATTTGTTCTCCAGATAGATCATTTGCTCTCCTCACCCCCCACCTTCAATTCATCATTTGCTCACCTCACCCCCCACCTTCAATTAAATTGCTATGCCCCATCACTCACACTGAATTCATCATTTGCAGTCCCCTGTCCTCTCCCCCACTTCATCATTTGCCTTCCCCACACTTTAATTTGAAGTCCCCTTACTTCATCCGTTGCAGTCCCCTATAACCCCTCACTTCATCTGCAGTGCCCCTTCTTCATTTGCAGCCCCCTATCCCCCTTCCATTTCATCATGTGCAGTCCCCTTTACCCCCCCACTTCATCATGTGCAGTCTCCCTTACCCCCACTTCATCATGTGCAGCCCCACTCCCCCATCATCATGTGCAGTCCCCTTTACCCAATTCATGTGCAGTCCCCCTTACCCCCAATTCATCCTGTGCAGTCCACAATACCCTCCACTTCATCCTGTGCAGTCCCCCTTGCCCCCCACTTCATCATGTGCAGTCCCCCTTCATCATGTGCAATCCCCCTTACCCCCATCAACAAGTGCAGCCACACTCCATCATGTACAGCCCCACTCCCCCAAAATCATGTGCATCCCCACTCCATCATGTACAGCCCCATTCCCCCTTCATCATGTGCAGCCCCACTAACCCAACTCCATCATGTACACCCCCACTCCATCATGTACAGCCCCACTCCCCCACTCCATCATGTACAGCCCCACCCCCCTTCATCATGTGGAGCCCAACTCCCCCACTCCATCATGTACAGCCCCACTCCATCATGTACAGTCCCACTCCCCCTTCATCATGTGCAGCCCCACTCCCCCTCCATCATGTACAGCCCCACTCCATCATGTACAGCCCCCTCCATCATGTACAGCCTCACTCCCCCTACTCCATCATGTGCAGCCCCACTCACCCCCCTCCATCCTGTACAGCCCCCACACTCCCCTCAATCATGTACAGCCTCATTCACCCCCTCCATCATGTGCAGCCCCATTCACCCCCTCCATCATGTGCAGCCCCATTCACCCACCTCCATCATGTACAGCCCCATTCACCCACCTCCATCATGTGCAGCCCCATTCACCCTTATCCATCATGTACAGCCCCCACACCCTCCTCCATCATGAACAGCCCCCGCACCCCCTCCATCATATGCAGCCCCATTCACACCCCTCCATCGTGTGCAGCCATATTCACCCCCTCCATCATGTGCAGCCCCATTCACCCCCTCCATCATGTACAGCCCCCACACCCCCCTCCATCATATGCAACCCCATTCACCCCCCCTCCATCATGTGCAGCCATATTCACCCCCCTCCATCATGTACAGCTGCCCCATTCACCCCTCCATCATGTGCAACCCCATTCACCCCCCTCCATCATGTGCAGCCTCATTCACTCTCCTCCATTATGTGCAGCTATATTCACCCCCCTCCATCATGTACAGCTGCCCCATTCACCCCCCTCTATCATGTACAGCTGTCCCATTCACCCCCCTCCATCATGTGCAGCTCCATCCACCCCCCTCCATCATGTGCTGCCCCATTCACCCCCTCCATCATGTACAGCCCCCACACCCCCCTCCATCATATGCAACCCCATTCACCCCCCCTCCATCATGTGCAGCCCCATTCACCCCCTCCATCATGTACAGCCCCCACACCCCCCTCCATCATATGCAACCCCATTCACCCCCCTCCATCATGTGCAGCCATATTCACCCCCCTCCATCATGTACAGCTGCCCCATTCACCCCTCCATCATGTGCAGCCCCATTCACCCCCTCCATCATGTGCAGCCTCATTCACTCTCCTCCATCATGTGCAGCTATATTCACCCCCCTCCATCATGTACAGCTGCCCCATTCACCCCCCTCTATCATGTACAGCTGTCCCATTCACCCCCCTCCATCATGTGCAGCTCCATCCACCCCCCTCCATCATGTGCTGCCCCATTCACCCCCTCCATCATGTACAGCCCCCACACCCCCCTCCATCATATGCAACCCCATTCACCCCCCTCCATCATGTGCAGCCCCATTCACCCCCTCCATCATGTACAGCCCCCACACCCCCCTCCATCATATGCAACCCCATTCACCCCCCCTCCATCATGTGCAGCCATATTCACCCCCCTCCATCATGTACAGCTGCCCCATTCACCCCTCCATCATGTGCAGCCCCATTCACCCCCCTCCATCATGTGCAGCCTCATTCACTCTCCTCCATCATGTGCAGCTATATTCACCCCCCTCCATCATGTACAGCTGCCCCATTCACCCCCCTCTATCATGTACAGCTGTCCCATTCACCCCCCTCCATCATGTGCAGCTCCATCCACCCCCTCCATCATGTGCTGCCCCCTCACTCACTGAATTCATTTTAAAAAAAAAAGTTTCCCATACTTACCTCACAGCCACTCCCCAGCAGCACCTCTCTGCAGCCAGTGTCCAGGTATATGTCGGCGTCTGCGCGATGACGTCATCTCGCAGGCTCGACACCTGACCTGGAAGTAGAGAGAGAGCTGCTCAGGTGAAAGGTGACGGCCGTGCACAACTCCCGGCCTGATACACTGTGACGCAGGCGGCTGTATCTGCTGTCGGCTGCGTCACAGAATAGAGGGCACGGCCGCACACAGTACCGGATCGCGGCTGTGAATCTCCCCATTTCGGGGAACCGGCAGCTTTTTTAACAACCGGTTCCACCGAACCGAGGAGAACCGGCTGAATCCCACCCCTGAGCTTAAGGTTTTACAACAGCCCATTATAGTCACCTCATCTTTACATCATTGAAAATCTGTGACTAGACCTCAAAATATCAGTGCATGCAAGAAAACCCAGGAATCTCACAGAACTGAAAGAATTTTCCATGGAAAAATGGATGAAAATCCCTCAAATAAGAATTGAAAAACTCTTGTCTGGCTACAAAAAGCGCTTATAACCTGTGATACTTTGAAAAGGGGGTGCTACTAGATACTATCAATGCAGGGTCCCCAAACTTTTGCTTCAGGTCATTTTCCTTTTTGTAATTTTTAAATTATAAAATATTAAAAAAAAAAATATATATATATATATATATATATATATATATATATATTGTTTTGCCTAAAACACAAAGGAAATGTGTCATCTTTAACTTTAGGCATTTTAGAGATCATTGCATCTTCAATTAAATTGTTCACAATAACAATAAATTTCACGATGGGTGAACAAACTTTTACATGCCACTGCATCAATAGCATATATACATTTATATGGGCCACATAATGCACACTTATAGTAAATACGGAAGAAGATAATAGGGTTTAAGTACAATGACTCAGTGTAAATAATGTGAGTCCATGAAAAATATATATACAGCTACATACAAATAAGTATATACTGTACACACAACTATCTGACCATGCTGGTAAATTTCTGCAGTGCATGGAGAGCTATGAAAGACTGTTCCCAATAAGTGATATTATATTAAATGAAAGTCCTGTAAGTAACTGAATATACATGATGTTAAGTATAACTGCATGGGAGCAAGCTGGAATTGCCACAATGATGTGTCCACCCCAACCCAGATTTTGGCATCTGCCTTCATCAGGGGCTGTAATAATGTTATAATAAGTAATGAAAATGTTTTATCTACTGATGTGTTCTATGTATATTTTTCTTTGCAATTTGACCTTCCCAAGCCAATAATCTAATGAAGAAATTATAAAATTGGTTGACTTTTTATAAAACATCTACACTGTAGGTAGTTTGTGGGCAAAAAACAAATTTCACTTTGTAATTTTTGTCTGATTATTTTGATCTAACAATTACTATCTCAGTCCTGCAGAAAAGGTAGCTTTAACCGCATTCATGACCGATGACGTATATTTACGTCCTCGGCCATGTCCCTGATTTTGATGAGGATTCCGGCGCTGAGCCCATATCTTTCCCCTCACTTGATGGCTAATTTAATCAGCCATCAAGTGCCTCAAACAGTTGTGGTAGGATTTGATTTCCATCCATGGCTGTTAACAAGTTAAATGCTCTCAATCACCTATAGTGGCTTTTAACAAGAAGCGGCTGACTCATTAGCACTGCTGTCACATGATCGCGGGGTGCGGATGTGTTGCCATGACAGCCAAACATCTGCAGAAGACCGTAGTGCCTGTCATTGTGAATCTCCTATGAATGCCAGCTTGTGGCTGACGTTTATAGGAGATTTTGATTTTTGCTGTACATAGCAGGGCTGGAGAAGTCTAGCATCCCCAGGAACATAAGCTCCCAACCATTGTCTGGCCCCCCCAGAAAAGAGCAGAGAGCACATGACAGAATTAAATCACCCATAGAAAAGAAAACTGTGTAGTTCCAGCTGCGTAAAAATCTTTATCTTCTTTATGTCACTCCGTTCTGTCTGTATCTGCTTGTCGGCGTGACAATGCATGTGTTTGCTTTAACCCTTTGCTCCTTTCCCCCTAATTGGGCTGGGATACTGTTGGCTGTTACCTGTATGGAGCCTGCTTAGTTCCCTGCTCTGCTGCGTAGCTGCAGATGTGTTGTTAGGTCTTTGCTCTGCTGCTTGACCATCCGCATGTGCGGTCCCTGGTTGCCGCTGTGGATGCTGTCCGCGGGTTGCGAGGTCATTTGCAGCTGGTGCATGACTTTCCACATGTGTCTAGGCTTGCAGACGATGCCAGGTGCTCTAGGCTGCAGTTCCTGCACTGACTGTGCTGCAATGGTTTCTGTGTGTGCTTAGGGCGTGCGCGGCCACACCTCCCCTGCTTTAATCAGGGTTAGTGTGTGTACTTGAAAAGCTGTCCCCAGCCAAATGCTGAGGGGCAGCTCCTTTATAAACTTACCCTGCCCTATGGGTGGGGCCAGAGCTACTCACAACTCACAAAACTCCTGAACCTTGCCATGTGTGTCTCCTGTCTTTGTCCTGTTCCCTCGCCCTGCCCCGGAGGCAGTATATCCGGGCCTGAATCCATGATCCTGTACCTGTCCTGTACCTGACCCTGTCTAAATTTGCCCTGCCCTGGAGGCGGTGTATCCAGGCTTGAATCCTTGATCCTGTACCTGTCCCGTACCTGACCATGTCCGAACTGTCTGCTGTGTTATGTTCCTGGAATCCCTCTGTGTTTGGAGCCCCGCACTCAGTGATTCTGAGACTCTTGTAACCGGTGTTCCTGCTGATCATCTACTATCCTGTGCTCTGACTACCATGCGGTGCTAGTTCTATGCAGGCCAAGCAATCCTGCGGTGTTAGCACCATCACACTTCAGTTCCTTCCTAGGTCCTATGCCCGGAGCCTGACGACCGCATTCTGGAACATGATGACCGCTGCCTGGAGCCTGGAGCTTGATGACTGCAATGGTGCCTGTAGGTCGTGTTAGAAGTTCGGAACCAAACAATTCCTGTCTGATCTCTGCCGGTGACTCTGATGTCCTTTGGGTGACCTTGATTGTTCTGATGTCCTTGTGTACCCTGATGTCCTGATGACCTTGTGTACCTTGATGTCCTGCCTGCATCTTGATGACCTCGTGTACCCTGATGTCTGGCCTGATGTCCAGCCCGATGTCCGGCCAGTGTCCTAATGTCCTCATGTACTCTTATGTCCTGCTTGTGTCCCGATGTCCCGCTTATGTGTGCCTCGGTGATCCGTTGGTGCTTTGGGGTCCACTGGGTGGTACCCTTCTGGGAGGTGTGGAATCAGGAGCCTGGCTTAGCCCTGTTTTGTCTATGTACTGTGACTTTACCTTAAGTAAACTTTACTTTCGTTATACCTGAAGTTGTGAGGTGTCATCAAGTCCTACGTGTCCTTGTCCACATGCTCAGCTGCCACAGTATCCCAGTCGCTGCCCTTCCCTAGTTCAGGTAGGCCTGGGTCCTCCCTTTGTGGTATAGAGGGTCCATAATGCATCCCCGAGGGACGCCTGCCCACTCACCATCGGCGTTGAGGCATCTGCTGGGCCGCGTCTGCGGCCGCAGTCATGACACTTTATTGAGTCTTATTAAAATAGACTTATGTTAAATGTCAAAATGCTTTCCAAAAAAGTGCCTGACACAGGATAGGCTACGTGTTTTGATCTGAAAAATCTTTGTCAAAGACTATGGGATGGAGGATGTGTGATGGGTATATGGGCACTGGACTATGGGGCAGGATTTATGATGGGTATATGGACATGGGACTATTGGATGATGTGTGATAGGTATATGGGCACTGGACTATGGGATAGAGGATGTGTGGTGGGTATATGGGCACTGGACAATGGGATGGAGGATGTGTGATGGTTATATGGACATGGGACTATGAGATGAAGGATGTGTGGTGGGTATATGGGCATGGAACTATGGTATGGAGGATATGTATGATGGGTATATGGGCACTGGACTATGGGACAGAGGATATGTGATGGTTATATGGGCACAGGACTATGGTATGGAGGATATGTGTTTATTTATTTACTTTACTCACCTATATAGAGCCATTAATTCCACAGTGCTTTACATACATTATTATATGATGGGTATATGGACACGGGACTATGGGATGGAGGATGTATGTATGATGGGTAGATGGACACAGGACTAAGAGTTGGAGGATATGTATGATGGGTATATGGGCACAGGACTATGAGATGAAGGATGTGTGATGAGTATAGAGTATATGGGCACTGGACTATAAGATGGATGATATGTATGATGGGTATATGGGCATGGGACTATGGGATGGAGGATTTGTATGATGGGTATATGGGCACTGGACTATGGGATGGAGGATACGTATGATGGGTATATGGGCATGGGACTATAGGATGGAGGACATGTATGATGGGTAGACATGGGACTAAGAGATGGAGGATATGTATGATGGATATATAGGCACAGAACTATGGGATGAAGGATGTGTGATGAGTATATGGGCACTGGACTATGAGATGGAGGATATGTATGATGGGTATATGGACATGGGACTATGGGATGGAGGATGTGTGATGGGTATATGGGCACTCGACTATGGGATGGAGGATATGTATGATGGGTATATGGGCACGGGCCTATGGGATTGTGGATATGTATGATGGGTATATGGGCACTGAACTATGGGATGGAGGATATGTATGATGGGTATATGGGCATGTGACTATAGGATGGAAGATAATCATTATAATTTGTTATAACTAGCCACAGGGCTCATCAGCTAGTAACTTAGTAAGAAAAAAATACACATATTTAGTATCGCTGTATTCAGAAATGTCTGCTCTTGCAACATATAAAATAAATTCATCTGATCAGTTAAGAATGATTATATTTACATTTGATCAATTTTTACATTATATTCCTAAATATACCATTGTTGCACTGTTTCATTATACATTAAGTTAATGGATGTTAAAATTTTTTAAACATTGATTAGTTATTAAATAAAATTATTCGCATTACATTACATTGTTGAGCCAAAATAACCCCAAATATCTCCTAAATGAACAAAAAATGCTGAAATAATAAATAAACTCAACCCAAACCTTCATGCAAATAATATGCATTTACATAGTAAGTAATTTGCATATTTGGCACAATTTAAAGCTCATAGGAAGAGATGAAGGGAATTTTAAAGCAAAATAATAAAATTATTATTTAAACAAAGATTAGTATAGAAAATATAAAGCAAACTTTCTTAAGAAACAGTAGACTTTAAAAGGGACACTCATCCACTCAACATAGAGAACATTAAAATGATTTTAATGTATTCTTAACCATTTACAACCAATCAGAGTGAACTATAAAAGACCCCTTGCTCTGAATCAGTTAGTACCAGCTGGTGCTAATGAGTGCCTAGTCTTGTTAGGGTTTCTTGTAATTAATTGTGGCCTACATCATAGAGGAGAACAGAAGATTGATGGTGTTGTATCTTGCAGGTGGGGTTAAATATTAGGTTTTGCTCAGACTATTTATTAATGTTTGACTCGTGCAACAATGATATTTTAAAATAAAATTCAGTGTACAATCCTTGAATTTTCTTCAATTACATTTTACTTCTTGATCTAAATGTAAATTGGTTCAATGGATCATTTTCCAATTATATGGGGACATTACGGTTGAATGTAGATGGTATAATTTATCCAATTATAACCAACTCTAATTACTTTATATCATACGAAGACAAGCTGGAATTATCAACTGCAGTCACAATATCAGTCAAGGGTCACAGATCTTTACTGTATGTTCAAAGAAGCACTTGAATTTTATTACTCAGTGTGTGCGGTGTGAACAAACTCATGCTCTTGCCCTTTTAAAAAAATACCCAAAATTATAAAATTGATTTAGAATCATTTTGGGCATGCTGCACTAACAAATTATAAAATTTACTTTATGCTTTTATATAACATACAGTATCTAGGCATTTTCTTTTGGAGCTCTGGTGCAAAATATGCACATGTAGGTAGCATTAACCTGATAATGACCAATCATGGTTTATTTACAGTGCTTGGTCCTGGGCTTTAACCTTGCCCCATTGTAAATTTATAGCGCATGGTTAAAGTTCCTTAATCCTTCAATCTAGCAGTAAGATCCAAAGACCCTGGGAAGAAAATAAAGTGGTTTATCACTGCTTGAGTCTTCTATTTTTTCTAGCTATATAGTGCTCAATGAGCGCTATGCAACACTATGCCAATGCTTCTCTTGGATCTGGTGATAATATATACCTTAGCCCTATCTGATATATCAAAACTGCTTGGTCCTAGCAGACCCAAGTCAGCTTTATGGGTGACTTCAGTCGCTATAGTGGGCAGTTTACCACTGTAACTGGGGTCCTATCGCTACCACACTTACAGAGGAAAGAATTGGCACTGAAGCAAAAAATGTTGTTCCCCAGAGATCTTTTATGATTTTCTGTGGGAAAAGTATATGTAAAAAACATGCATATGTAGAACATCTGAAAAAAATCTAAAAAAAAGTCTGAAAACAAATCTCTTATTTTTCATTTTATTTTATAAATATAACAAAAGAACGCAAAAACCTAGACATTAGTCATGCACACAAACAAGATAACGTGAATAAATAGTACAAAATGTTTTTTGATGTGAAACATAAACAGTATATATATATATATATATATATATTTATATATATATTTGTGCTCGAAAGTTTACATACCCCGGCAGAATATTTGCTTTCTTGGCCTTTCATTTATTGTGAAACTACTGTGTTTTCTCTTTTTAAATCATAATGGCAGCCCAAAACATCCAACAGACCGTGATCCAAAGTTTACATACCCTGGTGAGTTTGGCCTGATAACATGCACAGAAGTTGACACAAATAAGTTTGACTGGCTACTAAATGTAAAATCCTCACCTGTGACCTGTTTGCTTGTAATCTGTGTGTGTACACAAAAGCTGAGTGAGTTTCTGGGGTACAGAGAGACTTTTGCATCTTTTATCCAGCCACTGGCACTTCTGACAAAATCTTGATTCCAGCTCACTCAGTTGCTCTATGCTCATCCACCTGGGGCTCAGACACCGGCCTCGCCCTGGCCTCACATCACGGATAATAGAAAAATTTGAAAATAGAAAAAATTTCTAGATTGAGAGTCATGGGGAATACAAAAGAATTGTCAACGTATCTATGGGAAAAGATAGTTGAACTGTATAAAACAGGAAAGAGATACAAAAAGATATCGAAGGAATTGATAATGCCAGTCAGCAACATTCAAACTGTGATTAACAAATGGAAATTCAAGGACTCTCTAAAAACAAAACCACGGTCAGGTAGACCAACAAAAGTTTCATCCTCAACTGCCAGGAAAATTGTTCAGTATGAAAAGAAAAACTCACAAATAACATCAGCTGAAATAATGGACTCTCTGAAAACTAGTGGTGTGGCTGTTTCAAGATGCATAATAAGGAGGCACTTGAAGAAAAATGGGCTGCATGGTCAAGTCACCAGAAGAAAGCTTTTGCTGCACAAATGCCACAAAGTATCTCACCTACAATACGCAAAACAGTACAGAGACAAGCCTCAAAACTTCTGGAACAAGGTAATTTTTAGTGATGAGACCAAATTTGAACATTTTGGCCACAACCATAAACATTACATTTGTAGAAAGGTCCTATGATGAAAGGAACACCATTACTACTGTAAAGCACGGAGGTGGATCGCTGAAGGGAAGATGAATGCAGCACGTTATCAGCAAATACTGGAAGCAAATTCTAATCATCAGCCTGGAAGCTGCTTATGGGACTTACTTGGACGTTCCAACATGATAACGATTCAAAACACAAGGCCAAGTCGACCTGTCATTGGCTACAGCAGAACAAAGTGAAGGTTCTGGAGTGGCCATCTCATTCTCCTGACCTTAATACCATTGAGCCAATCAGTTGAGATCTCAAGCACGCAGTTCATGCTAGATAGCCCAGGAATTTACAGGAACTGGAGGCTTTTTGCCAAGAAGAGTGGGCAGCTTTACCATCTGAGAAAATAAAGAACCTCATCCACAACTACCACAAAAGACTTCAAGCTGTCATTGATGTTAGAGGGGGCAAAAGATGGTATTAGTAAATGGGATGTGTGAACTTTTTATCAGGGTCATTTGAATGTTTTGGGTTGTCATTATGATTTAAAAAGAGAAAACACAGTAGTTTGACAATAAATGGCTTCACCCAACCACTGACCATGAGTAGAGAAAATATTTTGGTGTTTTCATTCATATTCTCTGAAAAAATGCCGGGAAAGCAAAAATTCTGCCAGATTTGTAAACTTTTGAGCACAACTGTGTGTATATATATATATATATATATATATATATATATATATATACATATATTTCATCTATCTAAGAAAAGCTGGCAGTTCAGCAGCCATGTACTATCAAATCACAGCAGGAGCCGACAGGATAGAACAGATGGATTACACACAGTATATACACATAGAATAGATGGTTATACAGTCAGTGACATATACAATTAGTGCAGTGTGTGCAGCTTACTGTACATGTATTTAATTATTAAAAGATCATTTTTCAGAAAAAAATGGCTTTCTTTACCAGCGGAGTGAAAGCCGACGGCTGTGGGCAGATGCTTATAGCCTGGGAAGCTTCCCAGGCTATTAATATCAGCTCACAGCTGTATACTTAGCTTTTACTAGCAATTAAAATGGGGGACACCCCAAAAAACATTGTAGGGTCCCCCTATAGTTAATAACCTTGAGGTTAATAATAAATAAGATGCCCCCATTACTTATCCCATAGTCATATTGTATAAAAACACAGACACCCAGAAAAAAGTCCTTTAATTGAAAGAATGACACAGACTCCTTTAATAAATCATCATTAAACCATACTTATGACATCTCCTATTACACTGATGCATTGTCTTCTGCAAAAGAGTTAAGATAAAGAACATCAATATTCCTCACCTTTCCCCAGAGGAGATGATAATCCATTTGCCCCACAACGGGTCTAGCTCTGCTACATTTAGATGGCAGGCTGCATGGTTGCATGATGCGACCATTCAGCCTACCATCCAGCAAAGACACTGAGCAGCGTCTGCTACTGCTGCTCAGTGTCTTGCGGTGAACTCGTAGGACCTTTCTGACATCACCGCGAGCGTGAGAAACTTGACATCAAGCCCATGGATTACTAATCAAGACCACGGATCACAGCTGCGAGCTCACTCTGTCTTCTGACAACATGGGAACTGCTGCTGTCTGGCCAGTGGAAGCGGTGTTTGCTGTGTTGTCATGCGACAAATACCCAGTGTTCAGGCTGCCATTCACAGAAATGCCACTCTAAAGATGGTGCCAGCATTGCTGTGATTGGCAGTTACTCGAATATAGCAAGGCGAATAGCAAATTATTTGATGAGAAATGAATAGCCTGAATACAGTACTACAGTATTTGTGTGAGTAACAGATAGTGCAGAATATATTCACTCATCACTAAACATTATGTAATATTCAGGATTTTTTTTTACTTTTCTTAATGAAATAAAAGAAGATATGCAATTGTGACCAGCTTAAAGAGGACCTTTCACTAAATTTTTCATGGTGAGCTGGGCAAAGGATGTAATGCAGAGTGAAATGAAACTTTTTTTTCTTCTTAGTTTCGCCTCTTTGTTGAGGAGGTATTAGCAATCAAAGCAGGGCTGGGACAAGTTATTTTTTTGCCCTAGGCAGATGAAGCCGATGGCACATTTCCCACATGAACACTCAGCCCTCATGTAATGGAATGGATGAGAGACTAAGGTAACAAGACCCCTAATGCACCACATCCTCTGATCAGTTAGGTAACAAGTTCTGACGACCACTTCCACTAGAATTGTTAGCTGTTTCACCCAAAAATACCAGCAACGGTAATAAAATTGGTGTACTATAGAGGTGAGGCTCAACAGAAAGTGTGCTTTCATAGTTACATGTGGAATCATTTATTGCTTGCAACATTTACCATTTACACGATACCATGGAAAAATAGCGATATTCATCCCTGACATCCTATATTTTAAATGTCTATCCCAAACTAATATTGCTTAACTATAATGGGGACTGTTTGGTTTTAATTAAGGAGTACAACATTTGGTGGATACCCCGATGAAAGTAAATGAGACCCTATTTTAAAGGGATATGTGTGAAGGTTTTTACATCCATCATGCAATAAATACAGCAAAGTTGATGGTGTTTCTGGTGCCACATTCCTGTATGGCTAGTGGTTCTGTTTACATATTGATGTACTGATGGTGGTTCTGGTCTTGTATTCCTGTACTGATGGTTGTTGTGTTGACATTTTCATGTAGTGATGGTTGTTCATGTGCTGTGTTCATGTACTATTGATGGCTCTGGTGATGTATTCACATAGTGATGATGGTTCTCATGCTGAATATATCAATATAACAATCATCAGTGCATTAAGTTGAAATCAAAATCATCCTCAGTATATGACAACATGACAAGAGCCATCAACTGTGTACAAAATTAGCACCAGAACCATCATCAGTAAATTAATACATCACTAGAACCACCATCAGTACATGAATACATCATTGGAACCACCATCAGAAGATAAATGCATCACCAGAACCACTATCAGTACATTAATGAATTACCAGAGCTTCCATTAGTACATGAATATGTTACAAGAATCACTGTCAGTATATAGATACGATACCAATACCATGATCAGTACATGAATACATCACCAGAACCACCATCAGTTCACAAATACACCAACAGAATCACCATCAGTATATGAGCTTAGCACAGCAATTAATTGCAATGCCAAGTCAGGCCCATATACATTTGTATCATATGAACCTAGAACTCCCAGTATGTCCTTAACAATAGTAAGGAGATGTTGGCAGGTATTGTTATCAGTCATAAGCAGACTGTAGACCATAGAGGAACCACAGTACTGATGAGATATATTCTGTATCAGCAAGTAAACCTTTACATCCAAGTAGTTTATAGGTGACATTGTCCCTGATTTAGTTTCTTTCTGTCGTTATCTTATTCAGATGGCATGGTGACGTTTCACATCCACAGCTCTTCTCTGCAGGCTTCCCTTTTCTCCGGTGTTCTGCGACACATCCCCACACGGTGTCTTTAAAAATTGGAGGGTTATTAAAATAGCCTCTGCATAAAAATATTTGCACATATTATGAACTAAATAAGCCTTCTATGCAGGGCCGGCGTCAGCACCCGGCACACCCGGGCAAGTGCCGGGGCCCTGGCAAGACGGGGAGGCCCATTCACGCTGTCTGAGATACCCGCCGCCATGCCCCCATGCACTGACCCCATCTTTGCCCTCCCAGAGACCCACTGCAGCCAGCAATGAGTCATATCTTGGCTGTTCTCTTCTGGCACAGGACCTGTGATGAGGTCACAGGAAGGGAGGAGTCAGAGGCCACATGATCAGACACTTCGGTGTCTGCAGGACTCTGCTGTGCTGGTGGTCGTAATGGTGCTGGATGAGGGAAGTTTATGTGTGGGCTCAGGAAGGGTTTACAGGGGGATGTAGCAGAGCTGTGTGTACGTAGTAGAGCTGTGTGTGTACGGAGCAGAGCTGTGCGTGTGTACAGAGCAGAGCCGTGTGTACGAGGTGAACGGAGCGGAACCGCATGTGTATGAGGTGTACGGAGCGGAGCCACATGTGTTCGAGGTGTACAGAGTGGAGCCGCGTGTTCACAAGGTGTACAGGAGCGTAGCCGTGTGTGTACGAGGTGTACGGAGTGGAGAGGTGTGTGTACGAGGTATACAGAGCGGAGCCGTGTGTGTATGAGGTGTACGGAGCGGAGCCGCGTGTGTACGAGGTGTACTGAGCAGAGCCGTGTGTGTACAAGGTGTACGGAGTGGAGCCGGGTATGTACGAGGTGTATGGAGCGGAGCTGTGTGTGTACAAGGTGTATGGAGTGGAGCTGTGTGTGTACGAGGTGTATGGAACGGAGCCGTGTGTTTACGGAGCAGAGCTGAGCCGGGCGTGTACATGGTGTACAGAGTGAAGCTGCATGTGTATGGAGCGGAGCCACGTGTGTACAAGGTGTGCGAAGTGGAGCCGGCATACAAACCGGAACCATGTGTGTATGAGGTGTGCGGAGCCATGCGTGTATGAGGTGTATGGTGGGGAGCATTCAAGCCTCCCAACCGTCCCGGATCCAGCAGGACAGTCCCAATTTTGAGAGAGAGACTGCCCCAGCCGGGAGCTTACTTTTCCCGTGGACACAGGAGCCCCAAGTAGCACTTTAAAACTCGCACGTGACGTTCTACCGGAAGTGATGTGCTGGAAGTTGACCGTAAATGAGGTAATTTTGGGAGGAGATTTTGACGGAACCATAGAGGCACTCCTCCACACACAGCGGTACTGACCGCACGCCAGAAGGGTCACCACCTCAGCGCAATTCCATTGCGACTGAAGTCACCATACTCCTAGCGCTATTTAGCCCAGCGGTACAGACGGCATGCCAGAGGAGCCATCATCTCAGCGCAAACCAATACCGACGGTTAGTCGCTTTACCTTTAGCGCAATTTAACTCGTACCCATGAAACACAGCATCCAGTAATCTTAAGGAGATTCTCTCCTGAAGGTCTTATGTTGGACCAAAAATGCTTAGAATTAACCTGGATGCCAATAAAAATTGAATCTTCTTTTCAACAAAATTTGAGTGCCAAGTTCATTACTATTTCTAGAAACGGGCTGGATACCCTACTTGTGCACCAGTCAGGGACTTACTATTTTGAGTGCCTTGTTGGTTCTACTATTAGCGCGAACAGCAGGACTGCCATGGAATTGGGGATGCCGGACATCTGAGCGGATCATGATATGTCCTGCATCGGGAGGCTTAGATGGGCACTACAATGGGAGCCGGGCTGCTATGGTATCTTTATAGAATATTTATTTCTCTCTGTTTCTTTCTCTCTCTCTCTGTTCTTTCTCTCTAATCTTTTATTCTTTCTCTCTCTGTTCTTTCTTTCTCTCTCTCTCTGTTCTTTCTTTCTCTCTCTCTGTTCTCTTTCTTTCCCTTCTTTCTTTCTCTCTGCTCTTTCTCTCTCTCTGTTCTTTCTTTCCTCTCTTTCTCTCTCTGTTCATTCTTTCTCTTTCTTTCTCTCTCTCTGTTCTTTCTTTCCTTCCCATCTCTCTTTTTCTCTCTGTTCTTTCTTTCTTTCCCCTCTTTCTTTCATTCGCTCTCTGTTCTTTCTTTCTTTCCTTTCTTTCTTTCTCTCTCTGTTCCTTCCCCTCTTTCTTTCTCTCTACCACTCTGCTCTTTCTTTCTTTCTTTTTCTTTCTTTCCCCTCTTTCCTTTTTCTCTCTCTGTTGTTTTCTGTTCACTCTTTCTTTCTCTCTCTGTTCTTTCTTTCTCTGTTCTTTCTTTATTTCTTTCCCCTCTTTCTTTCTCTCTCCCTCTCTGTTCTTTTTTCCCCCCCTCTTTCTTTCTCTCTGTTCTTTTTTTCTGTCCACTCTTTCTTTCTGTTCTTTTTCTTTCTTTCTCTCTGTTTTCTTTCTTTCTTTCTTCCCCCTATCTGCTCTCTCTTTCTTTTCCCTCTTTCTTTCTTTATCACTCTCTTTTCTTTCTTTCTTTCCCTCTTTCTGTTTCTCTCTGTTCTTTCTTTCGCTCTGTTCTTTCTTTCTCTGATCTTTCTTTATCTCTCTCTGTTCTTCCTTTCTTTCCCTCTGTTCTTTCTTTTTCTGTTCTTTCTTTCTTTCTCTGTGTTCTTTCTTTCTCTCTTTCTGTTCTCTCTCTCTTCTTTCTTTCTCATCTTTCTTTCATACGTGCACTACTAATCAATAGCCTCCTTCACATGAATGTGTTTTGCCACAGAGCGTGTGTCTGTGTGGATCACATGCGTGTCCGTGTGATCCACACGGAGACAAGTCCCTTTTTGGCCGGCACCACAGATGCCACACTGCATGAATCGTGGTATGTGTTAGCCCACTGAGACTCTTTTGCCCGGGGCCTTCAGAAACCTGGAGCCAGCCCTGCTTCTATGGTATATGGCCTCCACACTGTTTGCTCTTATGAGGTACATCTGCCACACTGTCAGTTTTATTGAGGTATAACGGCTCACTGTCTGACATTATTAGCTATAACCCCCCACTGTCTGCCATTATCAGCTATAACTATAGCATAGTCTACCCCTATGAACTATGGCCTATAGCATGGTTATCCCCTCTCCACTGTTTTCCCATACATTCTCTATAGCTCCACATTGTCCCCTCATCATGCTAACATCGCTCCATTCTGGCTCCAATTTTATGCTACCTCCTCTCCATGTTCATACTATGCCCCTTTTTCACACTATTGGTCATCTTGCTCATCATGTTGTCCTCTCTCAAATGTGCACCCTCCTCACATGTCTTACAAGGTCACCAGAGCCGACCACACAGTATAATATCCACAACAGCCTCCAATATACACCAATGTGTCCAACACAGCCCCCATGCATTATGATGTCTTCCACAGCCACCATTTTATAGTATGAAGGTCCCCACAGCATCCCATACAGTATAATAGCACCACAGCCACTTATATACAGTATAATTTCCCCACAGCACCCCACTCAGTGTGATATCCATCACAGTCTCCCAATATACAGTATAATATCCACAATAGCCCCCAATATACACTATGATGTCCTTCACAGCCTCCTATGTAGTATGATATCCACCACAGACTCCCGTTACATAGTATGATGGCCCCCACAGCACCCCATACAGTATTCTGCTCCCAATACTGTATAATTGCGCCACAGATCCTTATATACAGTTTTATGTCCCCCACAGCACCCCACACACCTATACAGTATCGTCACCACAGCCCCCAAAATAAGGTCCCCAATAGCACCCAATACAGTATGGTCACCCTTTTGTTATATCCCCATAGCCAGCACCTCTTGGAATGTCCCCACAGTTCCTAGGAATAATAGCCTCCATTGATTAGGAAAATAATTTAATCATTTTAAAAAAGCTTATGCCCACCTAATCCAGGCTCCCTGTCCAGCGCAGCTCTGTCTCCTTTTCCATCTGGTGCCACAGTGGGCGCTGGACAGTACATTGACTTAACTGCATTGTAACTTCTGATGTCCTTTGCATGCATTGTAGTTCCTAGTCGAGCAGAGAGTTCATTACAGCTACTTTGATCCTGTGCTGGACAACACTGACAACAGTTATATTCATGTCTTACAGATGTGAATATAACTGACTGCATGTAAGGAGCAACGGCTGTGGCACCGGCAGAGAGAGGGCTGAGCAGTGTCTGTGACAGACACTGCTTCCCTATGTGCCAATGCCCCAGCCATTACTGTGCTGAACACTTTCTGCTGGAAGAAGGTGACGAGTGGCTGCAGACATTCAGCATTGTCAGGGGTTTTTCTTCTCCAAAATGCAACCCCCTTGGTAGACAGGAGGTAGCGCCCTAGGCAGGTGACTACCCTGCCTACCCCTCGTCTTGACCTTGAATCAAAGTACTTTTGCCTTAAAGAGTTAAGTTTTTCTATGTTCAAGTGAGTGTTATCAAAGGCTTTTACTTGAGGTGTTTACTTCCTCCCTATGAATAATGCTATGCAGTCATAAGCAGGCAGCAATACTCAAGGAAAAGAAGAACATGCCCCGTAACTAATCAGAGCAGATTTCTTAGATGGGTTTGTGATGTGACACAGCTAGACTCAGCTGAATTCTCTCTCCCCTCACTTTGACTCATGCAGGAGGTTAGACCAGATCATAACTGTACATTTACATCTCACAAACTGAGAATAATGCTCTAAGCTATTGTGGGGGTGTGTCCTTCAGTGTTGCTGCCTGCATATAATTAGTCGGAATCATACAGGTTGAAGAAGTACACACCCCAGTGAATACTCTCTGATAACACCCACCTGGAAATAACAAACATTAACTTACTTGAGGCAAAATTATTTTATTGCTAATATCTCCACAACAGACAGGTTAAAAAATAAATAAAAATGGATTTATTCTGCTTTGCAGCTACTATGACATCCAGTGCCTAGTACAACATGAAAATTTAGTTAAATGTCCCCTTAAAGGCTTCATGCATGACAGAGACCTTTGCATAGTGCTAATTGCAGCACATTGTGGTTGTACAGTTTGGGAGTATGGAACAATTGGGTCTTTTGGTGCTGTTGTACCTTACTTTATTAAGTGCTGTTTGTATATAGCTGTTCTCCTTCAGTTTAGTACCTTTGATTTATTTGCTCAAAGCTTCAGCCTACACTACTAAGTACATCTGATGACATAATGTTTTTTTCAGTAGCAGTAATATCCAGAGATGAGCAAAATAATGTTAATTCAATTTATGTAAAATTTTATGAAGTTCACAAACCATAGTGAATTTGAACAATTTGAAAACTAATTCACGCAAATTACCAAAAAAATTTCCTCAGCATTTTACACATTGCTGAAAACTTCATAAGCCACCGAAGGCTCACTTGACATCCAGCCAATCAGAAGGAACTATCATAGCTTGTATAAAAGCTAAGGCAGAGAAAATACGTAAACATTGGTCAGATACTCCTGGCAGCAATATGGTGTACAACTGCAGAAGTGAAGAAGATGAATGTAGTAGTCTAAAAATGAATACAGAGATTCAATTGATATGACAAAGGAGAGACATGAGAGGTACCAGTGTGTCTGTCTTTCTGCTGCTTTTGAATTGCAATGACATTTTTTGTTTGTTCAGAATGCACTAGAAGGCAAAAGCAAGACAGCTCAATACTGCATAAAGAAGAAAATCCATTTTGAGAAGGGGTCATAAATGTTCTTTAAAAAATGCAAAAGAAATTCCCCAAAATTCAGATATTTAACTGCAACTGTGTACCTCAAAAATGGTGTGTGTAACAAACAATATTTTTGCACACCTGTTTTATTAGGCAAATTATGCATACTTACATGGCATGTCAATAAAGTGCCCTGTTGCAGGCTATGACTTTTAGAACTGTACCTATCTAATAGAGGTGATCAATTCAATTTGATGCTAATTAAATTCAAGTTGATTTTCATGATATTCTAAGGTCCAGGTGATTTCAATCAATTTGTGATTCTAGTCATGGGAATCACCAAAAAATGCCCTATTTATAGATTGCAGAAGATTGCATAAGTCATAAAAGGTCTAGATGACTTTTGGTGCTTCAGCGCACATTTTCCTATACTGCCTTGTCTTGTACTACAGATCCACACTTATTCATTTGATCTGCAGTACCTGGCAGCGGCCACTACATGGTTGATGGAGCAATGGTACTTAGCTCTGCAACTGTTAACATCCAGCTACCACGAGCACCAAGTAAAGCTGATGGGTGATGATATCAATTGTCAGGCCACCACCAATCCGATATTGATGACATACCTTTTGTATAGGTCATCAAAATAAAAGTACTAAAGGAAGCCTTTAATTTCATTGTATAGCCAGCAAAGAGTAGGTAAATAGTCATCAAAATATAATAGATTGCATTTTTATTGAAACCCAATTACAAAAAGTATTTTTGGCCCAATATATAGTACATGCAATTAAGTAAAAAAAGTCTCCAGAAGTGTCCATATCCTTTAAAGAGAATGCATACTTATTTCTGCTTTCTCTTTCCTCTTGACATTGCCAGTGAAGTTCAGCCTTCATACACATTAGAGAATAGCACAGCATGCTTGATAAAGGTAAAGTTGACTAAGGTAATAGTCTAAAGAATTATTTTGTCAACTGCTTTCCAATGTGCCTGGCTACCTCTAGAAATGGCCTACGTTTTCCATTGATGACAGATCCCATTGTGCTTATTAGTACTTTTGCTTACCATGTTTTTTGTAATTTTCACTATTAAAGTGTGCTTGTATGTCTGACCAATGACAAATCTAATTTTTTGATTTATATATTTGATTTACATTACATAAGCAAATTGAGTTTCTTTTAAGGTGAATATCAGAATTTAAATATATTATATACAGTGGAAAAAAGTATTTAGCCAGCCACCAATTGTGCAAGTTCTCCAACTTAAAAGAGGAGAGAGGCCTGTAATTGACATCATAGGTAGACCACAACTATGAGAGTCAAAATGAGAAAACAAATCCAGAAAATCACCTTGTCTGATTTGGCAAGATTTATTTTTCAAATTATGGTGGAAAATAAGTATTTGGTCACCTAAAAGCATGCAAGATTTCTGGCTCTCACAGACCTGTAACTTTTATAAGAAGCTCCTCTGTCCTCCACTCATTATCTGTAGTAATGGCACCTGTCTGAACTTGTTATTAGTATAAAAGACACCTTACCATAACCTCAAACACTCACACTCCAAACTCCACTATGGTGAAGACCAAAGAGCAGTTGAAGGACACCAGAAACAAAATTGCTGCCCTGGACCAGGCTGGGAAGACTGAATATAGGCAAACAGCTTGGTGTGATGAAATCAACTGTGGAAGCAATAGTAAGAAAATGGAAGACATACAAGACCACTGATAATCTCTCTCGATCTGGGGCTCTACGCAAGATCTCACCCTGTGGGGTCAAAATGATCACAAGAACGGTGAGCAAATATCCCAGAACCATATGGAGGAAACTAGTGAATGACCTGCATAGAGCTGGGACCACAATAACAAAGACTACCATCAGTAGCACACTATGCTGCCAGGAACTCAGATCCTGCAGTACCAGACAAGTCCCCTTGCTTAAGCCAGTACATGTCCAGGCCTGTCTGACATTTCATTTGGATTATTCAGAAGAGTATTGGTAGAATGTCATATGGTCTGATGAAACCAAAGTAGAACTCTTTAGTAGAAACAAAACTCGTTGTGTTTGGAGGAGACAGAATGCTGAGTTGGATCCAAAGAACACCATACCTACCGTGAAGCATGGGGGTGGCAACATCATGCTTTGGGGCTGTTTCTCTGCAAAGGGACCAGGATGACTGATCCGCGTACATAAAAGAATGAATGGGGCCACATGTCGTGAGATTTTGAGTGCAAACCTCCTTCCATCAGTAAGGGCATTGAAGATGAAACGTGGATTGGTCTTTCAGCATAATAGTGGTGCCAAGCACACTGCCAGGGCAACAAAGAAGTGACTTTGTAAGAATCATACGAAGGTCCTGTAGTGGCCTACCCAGTGTCCAGATCTCATCCCCATAGAAAACCTTTGGAGGGATTTGAAAGTCCGTGTTGCCCAGCGACAGGTCCAAAACATCACTGCTCTAGAGGAGTTCTGCATGGAGGAATTGGCCAAAACACCACCAACAGTGTGTGCCAACCTTGTGAAGACTTACAGAAAATGCTTGACCTCTGTCATTGCCAACAAAGGATATATAACAAAATATTGAGATGAACTTTCGTTAATGACCAAATACTTATTTTCCACCATAATTTGAAAAATAAATCTTGCCAAATCAGACAAGGTGATTTTCTGTATTTGTTTTCTCATTTTGACTCCCATAGTTGTGGTCTACCTATGATATCAATTACAGGCCTCTCTCATCTTTTAAAGTGGGAGAACTTGCACAATTGGTGGCTGACTAAAATACTTTTTTCCCCACTGTAGTATTAGAGATAAGTGAATATTGTCAAATGGAATTTTATTCTAATTGAATATTAGAAGCATCCACATTCCCCAAAATGCTGATTTTTTGTAATTTGCTTCTGTGCAGATTCAGAAAAATAGCGATTGCCGTCATTTTTCTGAATTGTTAAAGGTCTTCAAGGGATTAAACATATTTATACTCACCTCATCACTCACCACTCTTGCCCATCCAATTCTCACCATCACCAATTTAGTCAGTGCTGCATTTTCTGATCACTTCCTTCCCGCTCTGATGAGGCAAGGGATAGTTCTGCATATGCGCATGCAAGGTTTTGTCGCATGTCACAACAGCATGATTTTTTTGTACTTATGTAGAACCTTACCAGGAACATCAGAGCTGGAAGTCCCAGTCTAATGTGAGAGGTCCAGAGCTTTCAGAGCTAATGGCAATGATAAGAAGATGGCCCAAGGAATGGATGGGGGATGTGAGGAGCAGAAGGGCCTGAGAGGTGAATAGTAAGGTAAGCATAAGGATTTATTACATTTTCTTTTTCTTACTTTTTTTATGTCCTGGGGTTTTTAGAGACCAAATGACATAATAAAGGACATTATATTCAAAGAGTTTAGGTTCTCTGTAAATTTAATTTTCTGGTAAATTCGTTGTGACTTCTTCGTTGAATATTGCCTAACCTGCTCATCTCTTGGCATTATATTAAACAAGCAGAAAAGTAAAAAAAAAAGTATAACAGACAAGTAAACAAAGAATTAGAAGAGAGAATGACTAATTCTAATAAATCTGACTTTGAGTTTAAAGATCAGTCACGCTCATTCTGGTTTCCACTGTCCGCTACCTAGACTTGTGTGTTAAAATGTCTTAAATACAGCAGTCATTTCAATGACATGTGCAAGATCATTTGCTGGGTTTAACTTTCACCTGATTTACTTGACAAAGCATCTTTCACAAAGCCCAAGGCTTCTCTATAATTACCATAACCGCATTCACAGGCCATTCACTGCTGATAATGCCAACACCTTGTATAGGAAAAAAGTGGCTTGCTGTACCCACTCTAGAGCAAATTCAAGTGAGCTTAAGCACAATCTGCCATACTTTCTTTTTTTTTTTTTGCTTTTTTCCCCCTTTTATAAACCGTGGGGCAGTGAAATAGTTAATACAAATGGATTTATAATTTGCTTTGGGGGGCCAGTTTCTTCTCCTTATTTATTAGCCCAGCTGATGGGGCAGATTTGATGAGGCACTTCTGGAATAATTGAGTCATCACACAAAGAAGGCTGCTAGCATTCAGAGTGGTTTTATCAGCAGCAAGCAGGCCTGATTACTGACAATTACACTCTGATCCGGTGATGGAGGAGAAGGAGCCAACGAGTGGGAAATGTCCATGTTTCTATCCAGGAATAATTTCTACATTCATTTTACATGCTAAGTGTTTCCTATCTCTGCATAATAAACTGTAAACAGGAATAGATGGTACAATGTCCCTTAATATTTCCTGGTAATGAAGACACAAATGTACAGTGAGTGCTGATAAATATACGGTAGATGAAACATAAGCTAGTCTCCTAGTCTGTATTGTTACCTTTAAAATAAATGTATTTTCAGAGGAAAACATAATCAAAGCTAATGCACAAAAAATGACAGGAGACTGAAGCCGTCCTTGTAACTACATGGAAAGTTTGTGAAAGTCCTGTTTATCATTGCTGCTTTATAGACATACCCGCTGAAGGTGATAGCCCAAAAAGCAAATCATTTTTTCCCCTTGCAATAAACAACTGGACAAGTACCGCTTTGATTAAACAAATAAATGAAAGCAACAATGGTGACCACTGTTGACATCTCTGTACGACGAACACAGCTCAGCGTCGAAATGAAAAGCAAGACAGCTGGCATTGAACGATTTCATTAGGATGAATTATTCTCCCCTTTCATTCTTTCAAAAGAGAGTCTTTCTTTCTACAGTTAGTGAAACATTAAAATTGCACTAATTGTTATGAGTTCTATCACACAGCACGAACTGTTATGTGCTGGAGAAAGCACTGTGGCTTTATCGTCAATTTTTCCTTTTAATACTTTATTCCTATATTGAAATGCTCACAATGATTTTTGTTAGTGGCTGGCACGGTACAATGGAAAAATCTAATATCTCTAAATTTTGTTTTGAAACCTCAGTGCCCTCCTTTCTTTTCTTCTTTACGTTTTTGTTTAGTTTGTATTATCCAGCTTTAAATGTCCCACAAGGCACTCTTTTACTCTAATATGTTACTATTGTTTTTCTTTACATTCAATAGAATATAGAAAACAATAGTTACAGCTATTAATATTAATAGCAATGACTGGTTGTATGTGTTTCTGGTTGGAATTCCAATATATGCTTGTTTTAGACTGGTAGCATGGTCACTATTATTTTTGCATTGCTCTGAAAATATAATAATACCTATTTGATGTTTGTTTTTGCTTTAATCGCCTAGTCTTTGCGTTATTCTCCTATATCTACTTAGTTTCATTTTTCATAAGTCAATTCTACTTTGAAATTGATTACCGTACATATTAATGGTTATGGGTAGGGATGAGCTTTCCAATATTGAAATATCAGAAATCGGCCCGATATTTGCGATATCGGAATTCCAATTTCCGATTCCGATATTTTTTTCACATCGGAAATAGGAAATCCCATAATCCTTCAGCCTCTGAGCGCTCCTTGGAGCCAATCAGGAGCTGAAGAATTGCTGACAACATTGTGTAACTCCCCTAAGCTTGGTAGGAGGCGTCCAGACTTGCTAGCTAGGGGCTGTGCTGCGATGGCGTGATCAGGCAGTATAAAAGGCTGCGCCTGCCATTTTAGCCTCACTCTACTGTGAAAGCAGATAGGGATAGGTTGCTGTTGGAGATAGGGAGAGGTCTCGGATCTAATAGCGATAGAAATTGTTTTTCAGCGACTGTAGCAGCCCCTGTGTGTTACAGAAGCAGTCTTTTTCCTCACTGACCCCGCTCAGTTTCATTTTTTGTGCTGTGCAGTCTCTCAGTGAGGTGCTTAGTGAGACAGTGCAGTGCACATTCACTGCAGCTGCTGCAGCTCCTCTTGCTGCAGCACTGTGTGGTGTGTGTCTCACTGCCTTTTCTTTTCATCCCTTAAATCCCCTTCCCCTATTTTTTCCTAAAAGTTAAACACTATATAGGGATTGTGCTGTGAGGGACCCAAACAAAATCTGTGGCTGGTGCCACACAGCACCTGGCCCAGTCCTGGAGAATCATTTTTTTATTGGTATCATAGCAGTGTCATTTACTGCGCTGTGACATCCGACCGTAATGTGTACACCAATACCACAAACTACACTATTTGTGTAGGCCACACTAGATTCAAATAAAGTGTAGCAGACACACCATCATCATACAGTGCCATTAGTGTTTTTTATACCTGTTTGTAGTCCTACAGGAATAAGCACACTAATTCCTAATAATTACTTTCTTGCCGTTCTGAATCCATTGATAGAGATGAAGAAGGCAGGGAGTAAGGGACGTCCCCGCGGCGGCCGTGGAAGAGGTGCATCAGCAGCTAGACATGGTGCACATCCAGAGCAAGCAGCAGGCCCAAGTCACTCAGCACCTACTTTCAACCGGCAGCAGTCATTTATGCGCAGCTTGTTAGGAGCACAGGGCAATAGGCTGATAAGATAGGATCAAGTAGAAACCGTTGTTGGTTGGATGGCAGCTGAGGAATCCACCTCAATGAGCACAGCATCCTCCCAGGACCTCTCCACCACATCGGGTCAGGCCACTGAAGAGCAGCACCCATCTGCTTCTTCACCGTCCACTAAATTGCCCAGACATTCAGAGGGCCAGAAGCCAACCTTAATCCTTTTCTCAGAATCTGTTGGCTTGGAATCTGTGTGCCATCCAGACAGTATTCCTGCAGCTGAAGAAAAGGTAGTGTGCACAGATGCGCAACCACTGTGTCCATCTGAGGAAGAAGTGGAGGGTGGGCCAGTGCCCACAGTGACCAGACCCCAGGTAGCAGATGATGATGAAACTCAGCTACCAGTTTCTGCTGACGAAAGTGTATTGGATGACGAGGTCCTTGACTCATCATGGCATGCTGAGGGGCAGCAAGCAAGTGGGGATAGCTCAGAGGAAGAGCTTGCAGGTGTGGCGCAGCGTTGCCATCCACATGGGAGAGGAAGAGGGAAAAATTGGTTGTCGGCTCCCTCAACTTCAGCACCCGTTAGGAGCAGGGCTCTTTTAAAGAACACAAGGGGTGCGCCCAAGAGTTGTGGTGCATGGGCCTTTTTCGACCAAGTTGCAGATGACGTTACAGTAGTCAGATGCAAGCTTTGTCGACAAACTGTGTGGAGAGGGAAGAACGTCAGCAACCTTAATACCACCAATATGTTGACGCATGTCAGGAAGAGGCACCCTGTGGAGTGGCAGCATCACACCCAAGATGATTCGCCACCTGCAGCTGGTTCCCCACCTTCCACCTCTTCAGCCACAGCAGCCACCTCTTACTCCAGCTCGCAAACAGCTGCTCCCGCTTCCTCGCCAGAATGCCAGGGTGCATCTGCAGGCAGTGTTGTACGGCGGCACACTGTCTGTACTTCGTCAGCATCAGCATCCCAATTGCTTGCATCCTCACACACCCAATCCAGTGTGCAGCCATCTGTCACACAGGTGTGGGAGAAAAGGCACCCGTACTCGGCAAACCACCCACGAGCACAGGGCATGAATTCTCACATTGCCAAACTGCTTGCAATGGAAATGCTACCATTCTGGATGGTGAGCAAGCCAGCCTTTATCGATATGTTGGGGTTTGCAATCCCACAATACAGCGTTCCCAGCAGCTTCTACTTCAGCAGGCAAGCCGTCCCCGCCCTGCAACAGCATGTGGAGCATAAAATTAAGCATGCGCTACAAAATGCAGTTAGTAGCAAGGTCCACCTGACCACCGACGCGTGGATCAGTCAGCATGGCCAGGGACGCTACATTTCCGTCACCGCCCATTGGGTAAATGTAGTTGAGCCTGGAACTGAAGTAGACAGTGCAAGTGCGCGGGTCCTGCCAACTCCACGAATTGCAGGCCTCTCCTCCATACAAATTGACTCCTCCTCATACTCCTCGTCAGACTCATCTGCACCCAGATGTACCACAACAACCGATTTCAGCACTGCATCGGCAAAACATCAACAGACCGTGTTGAAATTGGTTTATCTGGGTGATGTTAGCCACACCGCAACCGAGCTGTGGAACACGCTCAAGGAGCAGAGTGACATGTGGCTTGCGCCGCTCAACCTCCAGCCAGGTATGGTGGTGTGTGACAACGGCCGAAACCTGGTCACGGCTCTGGGCCTAGGTGGTCTGACTCATATTCCATGCCTTGCCCATGTCCTAAACTTGGTGGTGCAGAGTTTCCTTAGGAACTATTCTGACCTTGAGGAGCTGCTGCACAAAGTCAGATACGAGTGCTCTCATTTGCGGCTTTCAAGCATGGCTGTATCGTGCCTTTCAGCCATGCAGTGCAGATTGGGCCTGCCCGAGCACCGCATCATTGTTGACCTCCCCACCAGGTGGAATTCGACTTTGCATATGCTGCGGAGGTTGTGTGAGCAGCAACCTGCAATTATGGAGTTGCAGCTGCAGCAGGCGCAAAGTAGGTGACACACATCTCAGCCCTCCCACTTTACAACCACAGAGTGGGCATCCATGAAGGACATATGCACCATTTTGAAGTGCTTCGAGGACTCCACTCTGATGGTGAGCATGGATGCTGCCTGACTATTCCCCTTACATGACTTATAGAATCATCACTTAAAGGACTAAGGGATGAGGCTTCTCTGGAGGAGGAGGAGTATGATGAGACACTTGCACCAACCAGGCAATCTTCATCGGCCTGGTTGGTACAAAGCACTGTGGGTGCCTCACAAAGGTCCAGGCAGGACACAGCAAGCGAGGAGGATGAGGAGGACTATGAGGATGAGCCAGAGGAGGAAAGTACACAGTGCTCTACTACAAGTCACCAGATAGAGCGTGGATGGGGTGATGCAGAGCAGCCAGAGCACATTCCTCCAGCTGGTGACAGCGATGTATGGCCAGTTGGCAGCCTTCAGCACATGAGTGACTTCATGCTGCAGTGTCTGAGAAACGACCCATGCGTGGCTCGTATTCTCCACACAAATGACTACTGGGTGGCCACCCTCTTAGATCCACGTTACCGGGACAGCCTTCAAAGCCTAATTACATCATTAAACCGGGCGCGTAAAATGCAGGAGTACCAAGATGCACTGGTTAATTCACTCATGTACTCTTTTCCACCGCATAGCAGTGATGCGCGTGCACTAGCAGGCACCTCAGTACGTCCTGGGCCCAGCGGAATCCGTTCAGAAGCCGGTAGCAGAAGCAGTACATCTGCTACTGACAGGTTCAGTATACCCAACCTGTTCCAATGGTTTCTGAACCCGCAAACAGTTCGGGCACCATCAGCACAGACAGTGCAACGCACTAGGAGGCAACGTTACTGTGACATGGTGGCACAATACCTCTCCACCCCTCTCAGTGTGCTTCAAGATGGATCTGCCCCCTTCAAGTTTTGGGTCTCCAAGTTGGATCCATAGCCCGAGCTTAGCCAGTATGCCTTGGAGGTCCTGGCTTGTCCTGGTGCCAGTGTGATTTCTGAACGTGTCTTTAGTGCAGCTGGCAATGTACTAACAGACCAACGAACCAGACTATCCTCTGCAAATGTGGACTGGCTTACATTCCTAAAAATGAACCAGGCCTGGATTTCTGGTGACTTTTGCTGCCCTGGGCCAGAGTAGACAGGTTACATGCAGGGTTGGTAGCAGTATGCATGCTCTGTCATGTGATTATGTTGCACACAGCGTCATCTGTTATGCCAGTGCTCTGGCCTCTACTACCAACATCTAGCACCTGGTTCTGTGACTGACTCTTTCACCTCATACTGTCTTCCATGGGCTCTAGTACCGCCAGCTAGTGCCCATTTCCGTGACTGCTGATTTCACAGCATGCCATGTTTCTGGGCTCTAGTACCGCCAGCTAGTGCCCATTTCTGTGACTGCCACTTTCACAGCATGCCGTGTTTCTGGGCTCTAGTACCGCCAGCAAGTGCCCATTTCCGTGACTGCTGATTTCACAGCGTGCCGTGTTTCTGGGCTCTAGTACCGCCAGCTAGTGCCCATTTCCCTGACTGCCACTTTCACAGCATGCTGTGTGTCTGGGCAACAGTAACACCAGCTGTACCTCGTTAGACCAAAGTGGAAGAAAAGGACGACAGATGCCAAACACCTATAGGCAGAAGCACAAGAGGCGGGATCCATCCACACTGGCTGTTTCCTGGCAGTGAAGTGCGGACACAGGTGCCTCCCCCGAGGGGTAAACTGAGTTCCAGCATCGCCAGCTGGTTATCGGGAGTGCCCAAGGGCACGGGTACCTCCAGCTCCAAACCGTGTTTCGACAACGCTCGCCGTTACGCGGTTGTGTCCGCCGCACTGTTCCACGCCCCCGCCGTACATCATTCCGGCTCATTTTGCTGTTATCCGTGGTGTCGGCAGTGTAGGAGCCCCCTACGTGGACTCCGGGACCTGGCGCTCAAGGCTGGTCTCGACAGTGCCAGTAGGCCCTCCTCCTCCCCTGCTGCGACTGCAGAGTAAAGAAGACTGTGTCCGGGTTGCGGGGCAAATGTGGCTCTTGCACCTTCTGCCCAGAAGACATTACTCCGGTAGAAGACCCAAGACAGGAAGACAGATGCAGAAGACCCAAGACAAGAAGACAGATGGAGATGTCCCCGGACTCCTGTCTTTTTGCTCTTGAACTTGCGTCTTTGTGGGGTTTTTTTGGGCTTCTCGGCAGTGCTTTTGGCTTATGTTACTACTACATTGTGGTATCCAGGCTACAGTAATGTCAGCTGTTGCCCAGTACAGCCACTGGCACTTTTACCTTCTGCTGCTTATCTGGGTTCCAGTAATGTCAGCTGGTTCTCAGTAGAGTCAATGGCTTAGGTCCCTCCTTTGTGGTATCCGAGTTCCAGTAACGTCTGCTGGTCCTTGGTAGTGCATTCTGGCACAGGTTAGCTCCTGCTTAGTTATCGGCCTCCGGTAACGTCAGCTGGTGCCCGTTAGTTCCATTGGCTCTTATGCTGATTTCTGCTGCCTATACGGGTTCCAGACTCACCAGCTGGTTCTCTCAAGTTCCTGTGCCTACTGTTACTTCTGCGTATTTCCTCTGGGTTTGGGACATTCTGCGACCAGCCAATAGCAGAATAACCATAGACAGAGGTTTAGGAAGCAGTAGGAGCAGATGTACATGAACCAAAAGCAGAATATCAATATGCAGAATTACTGAATAACAGTAATATATTCAGCAGAAGAAGACTAAGCATGGTTTAAAGGGAGTGTATCCGTTCCTCCACGTGGTACTCCTGGAAACTCCCTGCAAAGCAAGGTGAGCTGAACGCGGACACATGTCAGTCAAAGGGCATATTGACACCACCACCGGCAGTTTTAATTTAATAATGTAAAATCACTAAAGGGGGTTTTACACTAAGCGATATCGCTAGCAATATCGCTAAAACGTCACTGGTTTTGTGACGTTATAGCGATATTGCTAGCGATATCGCTATGTGTGATACTTACCAACGACCGGCTCCCCCGCTGTCCATCGCTGATCGCGCGAGAATGTCCGGCTCCATTTCTCGTCGGGCGCTTCCTGCTGAGACTTCCTGCTGTGACGACGAGCGACGCCTGGAGGCGGGCGGGAGGACGTCAGGATCGCTGTGTGTGAAAGGTGAGTATCATGCGCTGCGTCGCTGCTGCATCGCTGTGAGATCTTTCTGTATGAAAGCTCACTAGCGATCATTTAGCGATGCACCAGCGATCCTGACCGGGTCAGATCGCTGGTCGGATCGCTGGTGCATCGCTAAATGTAAAAGGGCCTTAACCCTAACTATCCCTAACCCCTAACCGTTACCCTAACCCTTACCCTACTAACCATAACCCCTAACCCTACCCCAACTAATCCTAACCCAAAGAAAAAACACCGCTGTTAAGAAGATGGCGACCAGTTTTCCTGCTACAGCTTTCGCTCTGTGCATTTTTCTAGCGATTTTTTTGCTCCTCTGCCTCAGCAAACTCCTTCCCCATTATCCTGAGGTGTTTCCCCTCCATTTTATCCATTATTTAGCACTGTAGTGGTCATTTTGTAATTCCCATTTTTTTTCTCCCACTGACTTGCATTGATATCGGAAATCGGAAATTCCGATATCCGATATTTTTTCAATATCGGAAATCGGAATTCCGATACGATATCGGGCAATATCGCTCATCCCTAGTTATGGGCCATAAATTTATTTTTGAATAGTTAAATAAAACAGAATAGAATAGATCCTCCATGGGGGTGAAAGTATGATCAATAGTACTTTGGGGTTCTTCATATAGTGCCAATGTGGTTTTACATTATTTCAGGATTAAGGTTGAGGGACGTTCCTATTCTATGTCAGAGATGTAGATTCCAGATGACTCCTTATTGCAGCCATTTATAGGAGATGTGTCTACGCATACATATGTTCCCCTCAATTAATGTCTGAATACATTATGGAGATAGACAAAGAACTTTGACTTCAGTGGTCGGAACACCTCACCACCTTTTCTTAGCTGGATAGGTTAACCAACCAACCATCTGGGAGCCCCATTATTCAGCGATATTGTGGTCTCTGAGGTAAGCAGTGCTTACAATTCCTGATTGGTCAACTTGAGTGGGAACAAATTCCTTCCCTAGGAAGCTCTCCATGCCCGATTTTTTATTTTTTTTGGCCTTCAGTGGATTCAGATTAATTATACAAGCCTATCTTCATTTTAGGTCTGTTTAAGACTTTTTATTTCAATCCTTAACTAACCACTTTCCATATACTCATCCGTAAAAACCTGTAAAAACTTCTAACCGTTGGTTTTGTCAATGCTTTTGACAAAATATTTCCTGAGGTAATTATTTCATCACTGTACCATTTTCCTGCATTTAAGGGTCCTACACAAGGATCAGATCTTATTTTATGTTCTGCAACATTCTTGTTCTAGAATTAAAGGGAACCTATCACCAGTTTTGTGACTTAGCAACAACAAATATCACTTTATTTAGCATCTGCCCTGCATTCCCCAAATCCTTAGCTAACCCCCTGATTCCTCTTGTATACTCCCGAAAAACCTTTTTAATTTCTCCCTCACTGTATGGTAATCTTGTCAATCTGGTCCAATGGGCGTGGTTTTGGGCCTCTGCATCCCTCCTCCCAGCTTCTGTTCACCGTCCTCCTGACATGGATAACGATCCACATCACCATGTGACATATCGTGCCAGCTCAGAAATATCATATTTTGCACCTGTGCAGTATGCTTTGCCCAACTGAGGGCAAAGCTGAAAAACAGAAGTGCGCATGAACTGGCAAACGTAGTTCCAGTACATGATCCAGAAGTACTTGTGCCCGTGCATGACACAAGCATTCTGAACTGGTGCAAAATGCAATATTTCTGAGCATGTGTGAGATGTCGCATGGCGATGTGTAAGATGCAAGAGGTGTCATCCACGAAGTACGATGGCGAGCAACAGCCTATGGGAGGGATGGACAGGCCCGAACCCAAGCCCATCAGATCAGATTGAGAAGATTACCATACAGCACAAGGAAATTAAAACTTTTTTTGGAGTATACAGGGGGAGCCAGAGGGTTATATAAGGATTTAGGGAATGCTTTTGCGTACTGCTTTCTCAACAGGGAAAGCAGTATGCGAAACACACATCCGGGGACCACCTGGGAACATGGCACTTGCACTTTATGATGGGTAAGCAATACTGAATTGACTTTGGGGATGGGACTTCTTTTGCACTATGCACTTTATCTGCTATACATGGCAAACAGCAGGTTATCATCTATAGGGTGGACATTGATGTTCATACTGTGCTCTCATATTGTCTCTTCAGTAACTTGCTTTAAACAACATTGTTGGAATCTGTATTTGCTCTTTGTCTGCTATTTATAAGTGTTTGTAATTTTGTGCACATTTGTTTCAATAAATATTGTTGATTATTCTTGGAAGTCAGCACTCCTTTTTTCCTCTAAAATGTCTGCTGCATTCCCTGCATAGGCATTTATGCAGTCTGATGGTCCCTCTTGATTGGCTGCTCTATCCCATGTTATGTGGTAGCTACGAGGAATTATGACAAAACAAGCTGTTGTGACCTTAGGTCATGTCAGCTTTTTTGTGACTGATGCAATCTTAAGCAATGTTTAAAAAAGCGTCAGGCATTTTTTGGTGATTTGCGCTAATTGCATCTCATATTGTTCAAATTCTTCGGGACCTTTTCACTTCATAAAATGTGACTCTAATTTGATTTGCATTGAATCGATTCGATGATCTCCACTTTTGATTATGCATAAGACAGGAAATGGCATATCTTTTGCTAATTGTCTGAAAGAAGTATCCATGACATTTTTTAGATACATTGCTCATGCAATTCATCCATTCATGTTATGATATTCTCCATAGTTTATAGTTCTGCTGATATATAATGTGCATTAACAAATTAAATGACAAATGTTCATGTTGTTTTAGCATTTGTTTCATTAAAATGGTTTTCCCATGAACAAAATACATTTTAATTAATAGATCTTGAAATAATAACTTCTACAATTGGATGTGTTCCTGTGCTGAGATAATCTTACCCTGCTATGTACTGTGTAATGGCTGTGTCTTAGGCCAAGTTCACATAGCGCTAATGCAGTCCGTTTAACGCATAGCATTGACGGACTGCACTAACGCTACTCCCATAACGTGTTCGCGCTATGCTATACTGCTAGCGCAGATGCTTCATCTGCGCTAGCAGTGACGGACCCTCGGACGCTGCAGACCGTGTCCGAGGGTCGTCACAGAATGACGGCACATTGCTAACGCATGCTGATTATGGCATGCGTTAGCGATGCGCTCGTTTATAGCAGTGCATGGGTGCGTTAACGCATCCGTTACATAGTGTTAATGCCGCTATGTAACGGATACGTTAAACGCACCCCCTTCACGCTATGTGAACCCAGCCTTACTGTGCAATAACACGGTGTGATCATACCACAGCTGCTAGACAGGGGAGGAAGCAAAATAGAGCATTCAGACAGGACAAAATCGGATCTCGGCTGATTCTGTGAGGTAAAAAATTTCCCTACAATATACAATACAATATTTTACCTCAAAGAGAATAATTTGCAAACCCATGCTGCAATGTCTGTATCCTCTCTTCTGCTTCCTCCCCTGTCTAAGAGCTGGGGTAAGTCCAGACCATGTTCCTGTACAGTCAGACACGGCCATTACACAGTACACAGCAGGGGCACATTTATAAGATTATCGCAGCACAGGAACATTTTATTTAAACACATTCAGTTGTGGAACTTAATTTATTTCAAGATTTAGTGATTAAAATTAACTTTATTCAATGTTAATAAATGATCATCTTATTTACTTTACTACAGTCAATGTAAAAAAGTCTACACAACCCTTTTAAAATGCCAGGTTTTTATCATGTAAAAAAATCATATTAAGAAGAATCATTTCAGACCCTTTTCTGTCTTTATCCCCTTCACCACTTTGCGTTTTTTCCATTTTTGAGTTTCCGTTGTTTGCACCTCTTCTTCCCAGGACATAACTTTTTTATTTTTTCGTTAATATGGCCATGTGAGGGCTTGTTGTTTGCAGGACAAGTATATAGTATATTAGAAAACATGAAATATATTAAACATGCAGTGAAATTGCAAAAAAAGTATAATTCCACATTTTTTAAGTGTAATTCCACATTTTTTTTTACCATGTTTTCTAAATGCTAAACATGACCTGCTATTATGATTCTCCAGGTCATTATGAGTTTGTAGATACCAAACATGTATAGGTTCTTTTTATTTAAGTGGTGAAAATTAAATACAAAGTTTGTAAAAAAAAGTCACCATTTTCCAAGACCCACAATGTCTCCATTTTTGTGATGGCTTATTTTTTGAGTGCCGAGCTGATGTTTATATTGATATTATGTTGGTGTTGATACAATCTTTTGATTGGCCGCTATTGCATTCTAATGCAATGTTGCAGTGACCAAAAAAAAATGTATTCTGGCATTTTGATTTTTGCTCTCATAATGCCATTTACCTATCAGGTTAAATCTTTTTATATATTAATAGATTAGTTGATTCTGAATGCAGTGATAACATATATGTGTATTTTTTTTTTATTGATTTATTTGAATTGGGTGGATGGGGGGTGATTTCAACTTTTATACTTTTTTAATTTTTTAAATATTTTTAAAAACTTTTTTTTTTTACTTTTCACTTGCTTCAATTGTCTCCATGAGAGACTAGAAGCTGCAATCATGTGATCACCTGTGCTGCACACAGCAGGGCCTCAGCATATAGACCCTCGGTTGTTACGCCAACCCATTGGCGACTCACGGTCATGTGACACGAGTGTTGATAGGCGGAGTTTTTGACACTCTTACTTGGCTTTTCTTTGTTTTTTTTACCTATTTTGTTACATTACAACCTGTGTTTAAATATTTTTGCAATCCGATTTGTGTGTGATGCATCAGCACAAAATAGTCTATGTTGGTGAAGTGAAGTGAGAAAAATATAGAGATAATTTAAATTTATGGGATCAATTAACTAAAAATTGGCACATGCATATGTATTCACCCCTTTTGAGAAGAAGCCCCTAACAATTTCTGATGCAAGCAATTACCTTCATAAGTCTCCGCAAAGTGTCACATAGTCTGTCAGTACATAAACACCTTTTCTCAAAGACTACAGAGTCTGCAATAACATTAACTCTAATGAAACAACACCATGAAGACAAAGATCTCCCAACAAGTCAGGGACAAAATTGTTGAAAAGTACAAGCTAGGGTTGGGTTATAAAACATATTTCAATCTCTGATGATTCCCCAGAGCACGATCAAATCCATTATCATCACATGGAAAGAATATGGTACCAAAGCAATCCTGCCAAGAGTAGGCCACCCACTAAAACTCTCAGACCGAGCAAGGAGGACATTAATCAGAGAGGCAGCACAAAGAATAAATGTAACCCTGAAATTAAGGAGCTGCAGAGTTCCCAAGCAGGGACTGGAGTATCTGTCCATACGACCACAATAAGCCATACACTCCATAGAGGTGGCCTTTATGGGCGAGTGGGCAGAAAAAAAGCATTTTCTTACAAACAAAGATTGTAAGGCTCCTTTCGAGTTTGCCAAAAGAAATGTGAGAGACTGCCCAAATTTATGGAGGAAGGTGCTGTGGGCAGATGAGACCAAAATTGAACTTTTTCTGACCACCAAGCTAAACGCTATGTCTGGTACAAAACTAACACAGCTCATGACCCCAAGAACACCATCCCCACATTTAAAAATGCTGGTGGCAGTATTGAGCTTTGGGGATGTTTTTTGGATGCAGGAACAGTAAAATTGGTCCGACTTAAAGAGAAAATGGATGGTGCAAAATACAGGGATATTCTTGAGCAAAACCAGTTTTAGTCTCTCAGTGATTTGAGACGAGGATGGTGGTTCACCTTACAACAAGGCAATGACCAAAAGCATCCTGATAAAAAAACATTTGAGTGGTTAAAGGGAAATGTGTAAATGTTTTGGAGTGGCCAGGTCAAAGCCAAGGTCTGTGGTGAGACTTGAAGACTTCTGTTCACCAGAAGAATTAATCTAACTTGAAGGAATTGGACCAGTTTTGCCTTGATGAATGGGCAAAATTTCCAGTGGTAAGATGTGGAAAGCTCATAGAGACTTATGCAAAGTGACTTGCAGCTGTAATTGCCGCAAAAGGAGGAGCTACAAAGTACTGACTCCAGGTGGGTGAATAATTATGCACACTTCATTTTTCAGTAATTTTGTCTTATTTTGTCTTATTTGTTGCTTACTTCAAAAAAAGGAGGAAACCAAATGTTCACAGTTGTAGGCATGTTCTTTACATGAACTGATGTATACCTTCAAAAAAACATTGAAATTCCAGGTTGTGAGGTATCAAAACACAAAAAATGACAAGGGGCTGAATGCTTTCGCAATCCACTGTAGACTCTTACCCAAAAAGACTGAATGCTGTCATAAATTCAAAAGGTACTTTAACAAAGTATTAGTTTAAGGGTGTGCATGTTTATGCAACCACATTATATTAGGTTTCTATTTTTCTTTGTCTACAGAAAAATATTTTTTTAAGTGGTACTGTACAGGTTATTGGCGATTTTTAAGGTGGAATATTTCTGAAATAATTCTTCATGGTATGGTTATTCTACATGACAAAAACCCGTCATTTTTACAAGGGTAGAAATAAGTTTCACAATTGGATTGTAAAAAAAGATATATTCCTGTGCTGAGATAATCTTATAAATGTGCGCCTGCTATGTACTGAGTAATGGTTGTATCAGTGACATGGTCTAATTGTACCATATTTCCTGGGCAGGGAAGAAAGCAAAAGAGTATACAGACAGGACAGCAGGGGATCACAGAAAAAATAGCTGCACTCCCATGCTGTAATGGCAGTATACGCTTTTGCTTCCTCCCCTGCCCAGGAGATGTGGTATGATCAGACCATGTTCCTGTACGGTCAGACACATCAATTACACAGCACATAGCAGGGACACAGTTATAAGATTATCTCAGCACAGGAAAAAAATTTTAACACATCCAATTGTGGAACTTATTTTTATTCCAAGATTTGTGAATTAAAATGTAGTTTGTTTGTGGGACAAACCCTTTACGTTTCCATTGGTGTATGTTCATACAGATACTGCAGTTTATTACCACACATTATTGATCATATAAAAGAATTCTGAATCTTTAATGTATTTTTGCTATAAAATAGATACATTTTGGAGCAATGCTTACTAATAAAGTGGCGTCATTATTAAATATCTCTGAATATTTTATGATAACAACATATTGTAGATATCTACGGATGCAGCCCATGTCTTCAGTGTCCATGTGGATGAGCTGGCTTTAGATAAGCATTCTCCTTAACAGTTTATAGTGTCAATAAGGCAAAACGATGTGCGACATTTTGTAATAACAATGGCCAGTGTGGCAAGGTAAATATCTTAATACATTAATCTAGTCTAATTATTTGTTAAGATAAGTCTGATTTAATTATTATTAATGTTCCCTACATTAGCAATTGTTATTGTTGGTTTGAAGGTAAAGGCCCTTTTACATTTAGCGATGCACCAGCGATCCGACCAGCGATCCGACCCGATTAGGATCGCTGGTGCATCGCTAAATGATCGCTAGTGAGCTTTCACACAGAAAGATCTCACAGCAATGCAGCAGCGATGCAGCGCACGATACTCACCTTTCACACACATCGATCCTGAGGTCCTCCCGCCCGCCTCCACGCGTCGCTCATCTCACATAGCAGGAAGCCCAGCAGGAAGCAGACGACGAGAAATGGAGCCACCCGATCTCGCGCGATCAGCGATAACCAGCGGGGGAGCCGGTCGGAGGTAAGTATCACACATAGCGATATCGCTAGCAATATCGCTATAACGTCACAAAATCAGTGACGTTTTAGCGATATCGCTATGTGTAAAACCCCCTTTAGTTGCTTTGTAATGTTTCAGAATCTCTGTTTAATTTGCATGTTCATTATGATCCTTTTTATAGTTTACTAGTGTTCTATTAATTCTAACTTGGATACCTAGATCAACAACCATGCTGACCTGCAGGAATGTTGGAGCATTTTGCTTGGTTTGTTTTTCCGTTATTTGAATGTGAGCTAACAAATAATTCCATCATAATCAGTTACTAAGGATACTTTGATGGCCCTAGTAATGGAAGAATGTGTTAAATCACATTGAATTGGACAAAGCAAACTGGAGTAGAAATAAGTGGCATTTCAGAACATTTGGACACAATTCAAACAGCAGATTAATTTGAAAACATTTAAAAATTGTCTAGACCCATACATCGTTCCAAGAGCTATGTAGTGCCATGTGAAATTATAAAATGTCCAACTAAGTTTTAATCATTATCTACAGTTATTATCTACATTATCTACAGTTGTATTCAATTTAACTATTACAAGTGCTAACTGAGTTTACTTAAAGGGTAACTACAGTCATATGTAAAAGTTTGGGCACCCCTATTAATGTTAACCTTTTTTCTTTATAACAATTTTGGTTTTTGCAACAGCTATTTCAGTTTCATATATCTAATAACTGATGGACTCAGTTATATTTCTGGATTCAAATGAGGTTTATTGTACTAACAGAAAATGTGCAATCTACATTTAAACAAAATTTGACCGGTGCAAAAGTATGGGCACCCTTATCATTTTCTTGATTTGAACACTCCTAACTACTTTTTACTGACTTCCTGAAGCACTAAATTGGTTTTGTATCCTCATTAAGCTTTGAACTTCATAGCCAGGTGTATCAAATCATGAGAAAAGGTATTTAAAGTGGCCACTTGCAAGTAGTTCTCCTATTAGATTCTCCTATGAAGAGTGGCATCATGGGCTCCTCAAAACAACTCTCAAATGATCTGAAAACAAAGATTATTCAACATAGCTTTTCAGGGGAAGGATACAAAAAGTTGTCTCAGAGATTTAACCTGTCAGTTTCCACTGTGAGGAACATAGTAAGGAAATGGAAGAACACAGGTACAGTTCTTGTTAAGCCCAGAAGTGGCAGGCCAAGAAAAATATCAGAAAGGCAGAAAAGAAGAATGGTGAGAACAGTCAAGGACAATCCACAGACCACCTCCAAAGACCTGCAGCATCATCTTGCTGCAGATGGTGTCACTGTGCATCGGTCAACAATACAGCGCACTTTGCACAAGGAGAAGCTGTATGGGAGAGTGATGCGAAAGAAGCCGTTTCTGCAAGCACGCCACAAACAGAGTCGCCTGAGGTATGCAAAAGCACATTTGGACAAGCCAGTTACATTTTGGAAGAAGGTCCTGTGGACTGATGAAACAAAGATTGAGTTGTTTGGTCATACAAAAAGGCGTTATGCATGCGCTGTATTGTTGACCGATGCACAGTGCAAAGTTTACTGAAAATACTGTTTCGTTTTAAGGGGATTGTCCACTACTCAGACAGCAATCTCTCAATGCATATGTTTGTGTCCAGTAAAATAGTAATGCCTACCAAACTCTTTAGCAGTGGCTCTCCCAGAGATCGTGTGACATTGTTACGTCACTCGATTCCTGAGGCCAATCAGCAGCAACTTCACTCTCCTAGCCTTTGGTCAAATCACATATATTCGAAGGTAGTGAAAGCTGCTGCTTTCTTGCTTCCTCCGGATGTATTTAGTATATCCAAAGATGTGGAATGAAGCAAGCTCTGATTGGCCACAGGGATAGCCTGACGTAGCAATGTTATGCCATTCCTGAGAGAGTGCTGACACCTCTAAAAAAGTGCCAGCACCGAAGGTCAGTATAAGTGTTATTAATTTATGAGTGGAAGACATAAGGATTTGTTGACAACTCCCTTAACTTTACATGTCAAGAATACTATGTAGAAGGAATAACACTTTAACAACACAGAATAAGCTGTGGTTTAGCATTTCTACTGTATATTTTAAAATTAAGGTATTCTTGCTCATAACATAGAGCACCTTAATAACATGATGTTTATGTATTCCACATATTGGGGGGTGGCGGTAGTGTTTGGTGTGAGATAAGGAGCTGTGACCATTTTGTGACCTGATGGTGATAACTCTAATTCCATCAGTTTAACCTATAGCTTCCAAGTGGTTAGATTGAAGGAGAGGCTCTCTCTGTCATCCTTTTGCTCCCACAACGCTATTATAAAACAAATGATTTCATGTTTGTTCAGTCCATTAGTAAGATAAAAAATATAATAATAAAATCTTATTTCCCTGATAAAACGAAATAAAAAGTAATCAAAGTTGTATATACCCCAATTGATGCAAGTAAAGATTAGAGCTTGCACTGTAAAAACAAACTTTGACACAGTTCTATCAGCAGAAAATGAAAAAGTAATTTCAATATGTTGAAGAAAACTACATTTTAATTTTGTAAATGTTTAATATTTTGAAAACAAAGTAAAATATTGAAAAACTATATATTGGAAATTTGATTTGACTGTAATAACTGACCGCCATTATAAAGTTAACGTAATTTTTTACGATGAATACAGTAAAAACAGAACCCAAAAAACAATAGAGGAATAGAATTTTTTTCAATACCATGCAAAAAAAAAAAAGATCTAACTTTTTCAATACAATTGAAAATAGTTTCATTCAAAATTACACCCATTGCTGGAAAAACAATCAAGCTGCCATATAGCAATATTTGCTGAAAAATAAAAAAAAATATTTATGGGTCTTGGAAGAAAGAGAGGACAAAACAAAAGCAAAAAAAATTGCTTAGGCTGGTTTCACATTTGCGTTTTTTAGCGCTGGAAAAAAACGCATATGTGCGCATGCGTTTTTTCCCCTATATTTAACATGGGTGCGCATACCTGCGCGCTTGTAAGCTCATGTATGCGATTTTCATGCGCTGCGTTTTTTTGGGGTGTGCGTTTGTATTTTCCAGATGCAGCATGTTGCATTTTTTGGCACTGCAAAAAAGCGCATGCGCACATATGCGCACGTTTTGCGCTAAAAATGGCCATTATAGCCTATGGATGCGCATATGTGCGCACTGGCATGCTCATGTATGCGTTTTTTTGCATATGCGTTTTTTTTTTTAACCATGGAATTTAGGGGTTTGGGTTAGAGTTAGGGTTAGTTAAGGGGGTTTAGGGTTAGGGTTAGGGTCAGGGTCAGGGTTAGGGTTGGGGTTTGGGTCAGGGTTAGGGTTAAGTATGGTTTGGTTAAGGGTTAGGGTCAGGGTTAGGGTCAGGATTAGGGTTAAGTATGGTTTTGTTAAGGGTTAGGGTCAGGGTTAGGGTTAGGGTTAGGGTTAGGGTCAGGGTTAGGGTTAGGGTCAGGGTTAGGGTTAGGGTCAGGGTTAGGGTTAAGTATGGTTTTGTTAAGGATTAGGGTCAGGGTTAGGGTCAGGATTAGGGTTAAGTATGGTTTGGTTAAGGGTTAGGGTCAGGGTTAGGGTTAGGGTTAGGGTCAGGGTTAGGGTTAGGGTCAGGGTTAGGGTTAGGGTCAGGGTTAGGGTTAAGTATGGTTTTGTTAAGGGTTAGGGTCAGGGTTAGGGTCAGGATTAGGGTTAAGTATGGTTTTGTTAAGGGTTAGGGTCAGGGTTAGGGTCAGGATTAGGGTTAAGTATGGTTTTGTTAAGGGTTAGGGTTAGGGTCAGGGTTAGGGTTAGGGTTAGGGTCAGGGTTAGGGTCAGGATTAGGGTTAAGTATGGTTTGGTTAAGGGTTAGGGTCAGGGTTAGGGTTAGGGTCAGGGTTAGGGTTAAGTATGGTTTTGTTAAGGGTTAGGGTCAGGGTTAGGGTTAGGGTTAGGGTCAGGGTTAGGGTTAGGGTTAGGGTTAGGGTCAGGGTTAGGGTTAGGGTTAGGGTCAGGGTTAGGGTTAGGGTTAGTTAGGGTTTAGGGTTTGGGTTAGGGTTAAGTATGATTTGGTTAAGGGTTAGGGTCAGGGTTAGGGTTAGGGTTAGGGTCAGGGTTAGGGTTAGTAAAGTCATGGTTTGGGTAGTGTGAGGGGCCACCTAAAAATGTTGGAAAAAAATGCAAACGCGGTAAAAACGCACTAAAAACGCATACAAACGCATAAAAACGCTGCGTTTTTTTCATGCATGCTCATAAAAATGCTTGAAAAAAACGCAGCAGTTGTATGCTTTTGTATGCGTTTTTTCAATGCGTTTTTTTGCGGGAAAAACGCGCTGCAAAAAAAAGCAAGTGTGAAACTAGCCTTAGACACCAATGGGTTAAAAAAAGTGCAATTATATGTAAAAATTGAAATGCAATGCTTCAATTTGAACTGCAAAGTTAGACAACATCCTCCTGAAAGATTTGGTAATGGTTGAAATCAGGGATAAATGTAATAAATGGCTACTAATGCCAACCTGCTAGTCAAGGGATTTTTTGCTTTCATTTTGATAAACTTGATATTTTCTCTTCATGAGACAGCAAAAATACACAGACAAAACTCTAACCCTGGTGGATCTGGATTTTCCATATATTACAGTGCTGTGCAAATGAATTGGGACAAAGCATTTTTTTAAGTAAAATCGTAAGTTGGTTACCAGTCAGTGATTCAAATCAGTTTCAACTGCTTTAAACAGGCACTCACACCTGTTCAAAGCAGTTAAAACTGGTTTGAATCACTGACTGGTAACCAACTTACGATTTTACTTAAAAAAATGCTTTGTCCCAATTAATTTGCACAGCACTGTACATGGTCATCTATACATATTTATAACCACCATTTTAAAGGAAGGTTGTCTTTAAAAGGACAACCCATTTATTATTATTTCCAGTATTACATGTCTTATGAACAATGATAATGTTTGATTTGGCAATCCAAATAATAATGGCGAAAATGTTTTAATTGTTGCAGCCAAAAATACTACATGTACAGTATGACATTAGGGTTTTATAATGCAGGTAGACTTTCATCAGATGCACCATGGTAAGTAGGTATACAATCTGGTAGCACAGTGGATATCTAGTGGGTCAGTCAGTGTATGACGACGTGAATGCCGATGGAGGACCAGGAATTATTGCACATGGGTTTGACAATAATTCCCGCTAACTCTGAGGCATCATGTGCTGCCTGACCTGCTAGAGAGTCGATTGACTACTAAATTGCACACCTACTTATTATGGTATGTCTAACAAAGATCTGCATTATGAGACCATTATGTCATATTTGTATTATTTTGGATTGCGACAATTAAACCTCTTCCAGTTTACTTTTTGGAGTGCCAAGTTCTTTTCACATTTTTTTTTGCAGATGGTTACCCTACTGAAGCACCATGGGTCTTTGTTAGTGCTGTGTATTGACCTCATCACTATAAGGTTAGATTTGTTTATTACAGACAGCAATTCTTTAAGAAAAGCAATCAATGTCCTTGTAACTGCCTAGGGAAAATTATTCCACATCTGAGGAGATACAAATTTGTGTTTATTTCCTCTCCTGAGGTAGACCAGTTATGTAAAAAAATTGAGTCCATCCCTATGGATATACAATAATCACAGCCGTCTAGAGTGGCCATGCTCAAAGAGCCACAATGTGACAAGGTAATACATTGTTTATGAATTTCAAAATTCTACAAATCATTAACATCTAGGCTATATCATAGACAGTGCAGCTAACCAGTAGACCTCACAAGTTTAGGAATGTGAGAATATCAGGAAAATTAGAACCAAACATTGACTAAAAAATTGGGACTTGGCAGAGGTAGACATCTATAGCCAGCAGTAAGATATACAAGTAAGGCCGGTTTCACATTAGCGCTTTTTCAGCGCGCGCACGGCCGGGGGTAGCTCCGCCCCCGAGCCGGCTCTCTGCCCGGCGTGCCCGCCCCTTGCTTGTAGCGCCGCCTACTAGCGGACAGCGGCGCCTGCGATCGGCGCACCCTATCTTTAGCATAGGGTGCGCAGATCGTGCGCAGGCCGTGCGCTAGTTGCGCTTTGACCTGCGCTGCGCACTTTTGACGGTGCGCCGTGCGCGCCAAAATCAAACTTTTCGGATTTTGGCGCGCACGGCGCACCGTCAAAAGTGCGCAGCGCAGGTCAAAGCGCAACTAGCGCACGGCCTGCGCACGATCGGCGCACCCTATGCTAAAGATAGGGTGCGCCGATCGCAGGCGCCGCTGTCCGCTAGGAGGCGGCGCTACAAGGAAGGGGCGGGCACGCCGGGCAGAGAGCTGGCTCGGGGGCGGAGCTACCCCCGGCCGTGCGCGCGCTGAAAAAGCGCTAATGTGAAACCGGCCTAATACAGCTAGAAATTGTGAAATAAAGTTTTGAAATTTGGATCAAGGGCAGACATGCCTTGTGTGCAAAACTTGAGCTGCAACACACTAGTGTTGTTTAGCACTCAGCAGACTCCTGCGTACACTTTGTTTTCACCTGGTGTAGATGCAGTACATTGTAAAGAAGGGGCCTTACTGATCTCTGCACTCCGTCAGTTTTTAAGGTTGTGTGCCCATGATCAGTAATACTAGTTTTTTGACGCAGCATATTTTTTGCTGTGTCCAAAATGCTGTGTTGTACAGTGCAAGCACAGTGGATGGGATTAATAAAAATCTCATGCTCACTGTGCTTCCTTTTTACACTGGGTAAAAACACCTGAGGTGCAGGTTTCTGAGTTGCAGTATGTCAATTTTTTTGGGGAGGAACCTTCAGTTTCTGTGTGGAATTTCCCCATAGACTTACAATAGATGAAGAAAATCCACAGTTAAAAAAAGCACATGTATTGAAAGTGAATTTATGCAGGTGTTTTTAGCCTGGTGTAACTTAATAAATAAATAATTTAAAAAAATGACTTGGTGTTCCTCCTATTTTCAATAACCAGTCAAGGTAAAGCAGACAGCTGCAGGCTTATATTATCAGGATGGGAAGGCTCCTGGTTACTGTGCCTGTCCGAGCATGAAAATACAAGTCTGCAGCTACTGCAGAATTGGTGCATTACATTAGATGCGCCAATTTTGGCACTTTGACAGCTCTTCCTAATTGCCCTGATGTAGTGGCAGTTGGAGTAATGGTTTATGGGGTTGATGAAAGCTGTAATTTTTCAATAATTACCTATAACCATCAACATGCTTCTTACATCTCTCAATAGGAATTTTTGACCATTATTCTCTTGTAAACTGCTCCAGATCTTTTATATTTGAAGGATGCCTTCTCCCAACAGCAATTTTAAGATCTCTCTACAGGTTTTCAATAGGATTTAGATCCAAACTCATTGCTGACCACTTTAGAGCTCTGCAGTGCTTTGTTTCCATCAATTTCTTGTTGCTTCTTAAGGTATGTTTCGGGTCATTGTCCTGCTAGAAGACCCATGACCTAGGACGCAAACCCACTTTTCTGACACTAAATCTATTGGTAATCTTCTTATTTCAAGATGCCTTGCACACAATCAAGACACCCAGTGTAGCAAAACAACCCCAAAACCTCTTTGAACCTCTGCCATTTTTGACTACAGGTATTGACTTTTATTTATAGGCCTCATTCCATTTTCGGTAAACAGTAGAATGACGTGCTTTTTCAAAAATCTCTGGGATCCTCCTGGGTTTTCTCACATGGTGTTTCATTTTATTCAAATGTCAATGGATAGTTTGTGCTGACACTGATGCACCCTGAGCATGCAGGACAACTTGAAATTTCTTTGAAACTTGATTGGGGCTGCTCATCCACCATCCAGACAGTCCTGCTCTGCAAATGTTTATCAATTTTTCTCTGCCGTCCACTAGGGAGATTAGCTACATTGCCATGGGTTGTAAATTTCTCGACTATGTTGTACACCATGAACAAATGAACATCAAGATCACTGGAGATGGACTTGTAACCTTGAGATTGTTGATATTTGTCATCAATTTTGGTTCTCGAGTCCTCAGGCAGTTCTCTTTCTTTTCTCCATGCTAAGTGTGGCACACACAGACACACAAAAAAAAGATTTAGTCAACGTCTCCCCTTTAATCTGGTTTCAGATGCGATTTTCATATTGCCCACACCTGTTACTTGCCATAGATGAGCTTGAACGAGCATCACTTGCCTGAAACAAAGTTGTTTACCCACAATTTGGAAAGGTGCTAACAATTTTGTCTAGCCAATATTTGGGGTTTTGGAAATGATGTCCAAAATGCTTTTTTTTCTCAGTTTCTCTGTGTTGTTCCAATACACAGAAAGGAATTAAACATGTGTGCATGAGGGGCACACTAGAGAGGAAGCAGTAGTCTCTGCAGAGGCCCTTTGCTGCCATTGTCAGACTCAGATGAAAAGCTGATGTATGGTTTGTGGCGCTAATGCTAGAAACTTCCTTCTATATATCTACTCTCCAGAACATCACTTTCCAAAATAATTCATGCAATTTATTTTCTCAGATATCATTTCATGGTGATATATTGTTTGAGATGTATGCAGGGATGTAAAGGCTGAAAAATAATTTTTTGGCATGTTTTTGTTGTGAAGTACTGGCAAAAAGCTAAAACTTGTAAATATATGTTTGTATTAGAGTTATTATTGTGCCAAATGTAGGACCCGTTGAAGCGTAATCAGCACAAAATGGCCACTGTTTATTAATCCTGCTCTCCACACTTCTCGCCAGCTCCATGTTTCTAAATTGATGAAATAAAGTCTTTTAACAGGAATGATGAGATCCACCTTCTTTTTCTTGATCAAGTGTATGAGATGTGTGCCTATATATATGGGCTATGTGAGGGCACGTATTGTGCATAGGTTGCTATGTGGGGGTTCATACTGTATATAGGAGGCTATGTGGGAGGTTCATACTGTATATAGTTATGTCGGGGCTCATAACGTATATAATGGTTTATGAGAGGGCTCATACTGTATATAGGAGCCTATGTGAGTGCTCATAATGTATATAGGGGGTTATGTGGAAGTTCATACTGTATATAGGAAGCTATGTGGAGGCTTATAATGTATATAGGATGCTATGAGAGGGTTCATACTGTATACAGGAAGCAATGTGTTGGCTCATGCTGTATATAGGAGGCTATGTGGGTGCTCATACTGTATATAGGAGGCAATGTGTGGACTCATACTGTATATAGCTATGTGTGGGGCTCATGCTGTATATTGGAGACTATGTGTGGGCTCATACTTATAGGAGGCTATATGCAGGGTCATACTATATATAGGAGGCTATGTGTGGGTTCATACTGTATACAGGAGCCTATGGGGGCTCATACGGTATATTGGAGACATGTGCAGGCTCATACAGTATATAGCATTCTATGTGATTGCTCATACTGTATATATGTGTTTTTTTGGTGGCTTATACTGTAAATAGGGGGCTATTTGAGGGCTCATACTGTATATGAACAGGCCCGGATTGGTAATATAACCAACCGGGCATTTTCCCGCTGGGCCGCGGGCGGCAGCGCCCGATCATCTGGCCGCTTGCCAGCTGATGCGGTCACTGGCCTGGCTGTTGCTCCTGGCGCCGGCACTCTGCGGGCATGGCTGTTATAGTTTCCAACCCTCCTGCACTGCAGGGAGATAAGCCGCCATGCCCCCCCATGCACCTCATCCTCGCCGTAGCATGAGACCTCCCCCCGCAGCCACTCACAGCGTCGCTTGCCTGCTCTCTTCTCTGTTCACAGGACCTGTGATGAGGTCACAGGAGGGGAGGAGTCAGGGGTCACATGATCAGGAGCCTTTGTCCAGACCCCTGATCATGTGACCCCTGTCTCAGCCCCTCCTGTGACCTCATCACAGGTCCTGTGCGCTCAGCCTTGCCTCTTGGTGTCTGCAAGACTCTGCTGTGCTGTTGTCATGGTGCTGGTTGAGGTAAGTATGTGTGGGGTCAGGAGGGGTTTACAGGTTAGATGTAGCAGAGCTGTGTGTGTGTATGAGGTGTATGGAGTGGAGCCGTGTATGTACGAGGTGTACGGAGCGGAGCCGTGTGTGTACGAGGTGTACGGAGCGGAGCCATATGAGGCTCAGGTGGGCACTACAATGGGAGTCGGGCTGCTATAGTATCTTTATAGAATCTTTCTTTATTTCTTTCTCTCTTTTTCTTTCTCTCTCTGTTCTTTCTTTCTTTCTCTAATCTTTCTTTTTTCTTTCTATCGCTCTCTGTTCTTTCTTTCTTTTTCTTTCCTCTCTTTCTTTCTCTCTCTCTGTTCTTTCTTTGTCTCTCTCTGTTTTTTCTTTCTTTCTTTCCCCTCTTTCTTTCTCTCTCTGTTCTTTCTTCTTTCTCTCTCTTTTTTCTCTCTCTCTCTGTTTTCTCTCTTCCTTAGTGTCAGTCAGTGTGCCCATAATGCCAGCCACTGTACCCTCAGTACCAGTCAGTGTGATCAGCAGTGCTAAATGGGTGCGATTAGGCGTGGACATGGGTGTAACTAGTTGCTAAATGGGTGTGGCCGGGCGTGGCCTAAAATTTGCAGCGGCGCGCTACGTGCACGGCAGTCTTTGTCCCTCTTTCCCTTCTTCAAAAGTTGGGAGGTATGATAGGGGCAGCTATGACCAGGGGGTCTGGTTGCCCAATGGATAGCAGTTCTGCCAGGAATTCTGTCACCGTGCGTACAAAAGGGGACAGAGCTTTGGGAGGAGTACTGTACCTAAAAGCAATAAATAGGACTGAGCTGAAATACTGGGCACAGCTCTGACTACATGTTATATAGTCGTGTTAATCTCCTCTCACTTCTTGTAACCTACAAGTGTACAAAGATATTATATAGTCACCATGTGACTAGTGGGCCTGTGTAACTTCAAATGCCAGGGCTAAATTTTAGTCCCAGTCCGGCCCTGTATATGAACATCTATGTGAGGGCTCATGCTGTATATTGGAGGCTATGTGGGGCTCATGCAGTAAATAGGAGGCTATATGCAGGCTCATACTGTGTATAGGAGGCTATATGAGAGCTCATACTGTATATAGGAGGCAATGTCTGTGCTCATGCTGTATATGAGAGGCTATATGCAGACTAATACTGTATATAGGAAACTATGTGCTGGGTCATACCGTAAAAAGAGGCCATGTGATGGCTCATACTGTATTTAGGAGGCTATGTGGGAGCACATACTGTATACAGGAGGCTATGTGAGGGCTCATACTGTGCACAGGATGGAATGTGTGGGCTTATGCTATATACTGTATAGGAGACTGTGTGGTCACATGCTGTATTTAGGAGTTTATGTCTGGGCTAATACTGTATATAGGAGTCTATGTGATAGCTCATACTGTATATAGGAGGCTATGTGTGGGCTCATACTGTATTTAGGAGTTTATGTACAGGCACATGCTGTATATAGGAGCCTCTGTGAAGGCTTATACTGTATATAAGAGGCTATGTGCAGGCTCATACTGTATATAGGAGCCTCTGTGGTGGCTCATACAGTATATATGAGGTTATGTGCAGGCTCGTACTGTACATAGAGGCTTATGAGGGGGTTTAAGCTGTATATAAGAGGCAATGTACAGGCTCATAGTGAATATAGGAGACTATGTGAGGACTCATACTATTTATAGGAGGCTATGTGTAGGCTCATAATGTACACATAGGCTTATGTGTTGGCTCACACTGTATATAAGAGTCTATGTGAGGGCTCATACTGTATATAGGAGGCTATGTGGGGGGCTCATACTGTATAAAGGGGCAATGTGTGAGCTCATGCTGTAAATAGGAGACTATGTGGGGGCTCCTGCTGTACATAGGAGGCTATGTGTGTGTGCTCATACTGTACATAGGAAGCTACATGAAGGCTCATACTGTATACAGGAGGCAATATGTGGGCACATGCTGTATATAGGAGGCTATGTGTGGGCTTATGCCCTATATAGGAGACTATGTGAGAGCTCATGCTGTATATAGAAGACTGTGTGCAGGCTCTTACTCTACATAGGAGCCTATGCACAGGCTCATACTGTATATAGGATCCTAAGTGATTGATCATACTGTATATTGGTAGCTGTGTGGGGGCTCATACTGTACATAGGGGCTATGTGAGGGCTCATACTGCATATATGAGGCTATGTGGTGACTCATAAATTATATAGGAGGCTATGTGCAGGCTCATACTGTATATAGGAGCCTATTTGAGGGCTCATACTGTATAAAGGATGTTATGTCCAGGCTCATACTGTATATAGTATATAGTATAGTACTGTTACTCCGCTACCTCTGAGTAACCCTTGACTCTGCCCTGTCCTTCAAACTGCACAGCCAAGCTCTTTTTACTTCCTGTCGCCTCCAGCTCAAAAATATTTCCAGAATCCGTCCTTTCCTCAACCCTCAATCTCCTAGAATGCTTGTGCATGCCCTCATCATCTCCCGCCTCGACTACTGCAACATCCTTTTCTGTGGCCTCCCTGCTAGCAACCTCGCACCTCTTCAATCCATCTTTAACTCTGCTGCCTGACTAATTCATCTCTCTCCTCACTACTCCTCTGCTTTTCCCCTCTGCAAATCTCTTCACTGGCTCCCTTTCCCTCAGCGCATCCAGTTCATATTAATACTGACCTACAAGGCCACCTATAACCTGTATCCTCCATATGTCTCTGAACTAATCTACTGATATCTTCCCTCATGTAATCTCTGGTCCTCCCAAGACCTCCTTCTCTCCTCCACACTTATTCGCTTCTCACCCAACCGACTCCAAGATTTCTCTGTAATATCCCCCATCCTCTGGAATTCTTTGCCCCAACACATCTGACTATCAACCACATTCGGATCCTTCAGACGGAACCTGAAAACCCACCTCTTCAGGAAACCTTACGGCCAGCAATGACCCCACTGCCTCCTCAACACTACCGAAGCTACCACCTCACCAACACCGGAGGTGTTGCAAATCCCCCACCCAACTGTCTCCTTCCCCACCATCCTGAAGAACGTAAGCCCACAAAGGCAGGGTCCTCTTCCCTCTGTACCAGTTTGTCAATGTTAGTTTGTTTACTGTAAGTGATATCAGTAATTTGTGTGTAACCCTTTCTCATGTGCAGCACCATGGAATCAAAGGTGCTATATAAATAAATAATAATAGTAATATAGGAGGCTATGTGCAGGCTCATACTGTATATGGAAGCCTTTGTGATGGCTCATGCGGTTTATATGAGGCTATGTGCAGTATCATACTGAAAATAGGACGCTATGTGAGGACTCATGCTTTTTATAAGAGGCGATTTTGGTACTTGTACTGTATATAATAGTCTATGTGAGGGCTCATACTGTATATAGGAGGCTATGTGAGGGCTACTACTGTATATATCAGGGAATATGTGGGCTCATTCTGTATATAGGAGACTATATGTTGGCTCAAGACATTTTATTATTTACTGCAAAGTCAAAAGTTTACATACATATCATTAGTATTTAGTACCATTGACCTTAAACTGAATGACTTTGGTCAAACATTTGAGATATTCCTCCACAAGCTTCCAACAATGGTTGGTCAGAATATGGGCCCATTCCTCCTGACAAAACTGGTGTAACTGATTCAGGTTTATAGGTCACCTTGCTCGCACCTACCTTTACAGCTTTGCCTATAAATTTTCAATAGGATTGAGATCATGTCTTTGTGATGACAACTCCAAAACACTGACTTTGTTATCCTGTGTACATTTTCAAACATTAATCTGGCTATTATATGGGGGTTTTTTTGAGTAATGGCTTCTTTCTTACAGAGTGGCCTTTTGACCCATGTTGATACAGTACTTATTTCACTGTGGATATTGACGTAATCTTCCCAGCTTCTTCTATATCATCTTAACAATCTTCTTTGCTTTTGTCATTAGGTTGATATGCACATGTTGGACCAAAGCATGTTAATCTCTGGGACACAGAACCCATCTCCTTCCTGAGCAGAATGGTGGCTGGACATTCCCATCTTATTTGTACTTGCATATAATTGTTTGTACAGATGAACAAAGCACCTTCAGATGTACTTAAGGATGAGCCAGACTTGTGTAAGTCCATAATTCTCTTCTTGATATCTTGGCTGATTTCTTGAGACTTTCCCATGATGCTACACAAAGAAGCAATGTGTTTTAGGTGTGCATTAAAATACATCCACAGGGTGTGTCTCTAATTAACTCAGGTGTTGCAAAAAAAAATTATCAGAAACTTTCAAACACATGACATCATCATATGGGCAGTCCAGATTTGTTTTAAAGCATAGTAATCTTAGTGTATGAAATTTTTTTACTTTATTTTAGGAAGTAATAAAAATGCCTTAAAACATTTTCTTTCATTCATTATTCTGGCATTTGGCAAATATTTATAATTATGGTAATACTAATTTACCTAAAACAGGAAAGGTTTATTCTGATTTCATGTCAAATATTGAGAAAAACATTCATTGGTGTCTTTTTATATAGTGTATAAAAACTTCTGATTTCAACTGTATATTGGTAGTCAATGTCCATAGAAACGTGATTATGAGGTATTTGGGTTTTTAAGGTAACTAAATAGAGAATTTGTAAAGTTTTTTGTTATGGTTTGCATGTGTAAGATCCCCATAGGTTGATCGCTTTGGTTGTTGATTGAGGGACCAAGCATACTAAATTCTGCTCAATATTATGTCATACAATTAATATAAAAAAAAAATTATCATAATTAATATGCTAATAATAATATTGAGCAGAATTCATTTCAGCCTATTGCTATGGCTTCCATTATAGTCACAGACTCTTATGTGGCCCCTTTGGAAAGATAATATCACATCCCTTCTCTGTATAGCACTATGTTATGTATAATGCGTGTTGCTATCTCTGTCATTTTCCATCTAAAAATGTGCACCAGATCACCTGTGCATTACTCACATAATCTATCACATGATTTATCAAAAAAAATAATACCACATGTCACGTGATACATCAGATACCTCGGGGGCCACACCTTTCAAACTGCCCAGCACCCTGGCTACTCTTAATACGCTCCTGTTTGTGAGCCAGGTGCTCCAGTACAACATTAATATCTGACCTCACAAAAGCTCTTATAAATGAATGATAAAATTCTCCCAGAAAATAATAATAAAAAAACACCCTTCTTTTGTAACGTACATAATCTAAAAAAATGAGTGCTGCTAATTATCTTACTGATTTTAACGCTAAGGAAGGTCATCCTAGAGTGGACCCATTCGGTCGTGGTACTGAACCTCCCCAGGATGGGCAAACCCTAGTTGAGCCAACCTCTATACAGGGACTGTCAGGGACAGGCCCTGGGGATTCTAATACCACGATTGCTGGTGCCGAGGGGATGACTGGTAGGGACCAGGGTACAGAGGATGGGAACTCGAGGAGTGGGAGCAAAGGAGAAGGAGGCAGATGAGACACGAGTCCTGTGACACAGGAGGTAGCAGCAAAGAGGGAACACAGAGGACTGGGATGGAGGAGACACATGGGGGACTGGATAAAGGTGGACACTAGATGTAACAAGGAACCAAGTGGGGTTGAAGGTGCATCGTGAGTGGGAGCCGGGAGACTGGAGCTGAGTCCTGTAGGGAAGGCAGGAATTAGGCAGGGTAATCCAGACACAGGGAAAGCACACAGAGAGTGCATATGGGGACCTGAGCTTAGCGCGTGCAGACGCCATAATCAGGCATAGCCTAAGTGAGATGGCGGCAAGAAGTACCCAGTACATACCCGCCATTGGAAGAGAGACACTACTGGGTTAACTAGCGGCCGGCCCCTAGAATGCATGAGTTGCATACCCCTGTGTCTTCAACCAAGCAGGGAGTGCGTGTGCACAATGGAACTCAGGTGCTGGCCAGGAAGTACCAGATAGTAACAGGAACACCCCCAGCCAGCAGCATGCCAAGACGCTGGAGCAGGCGAGGCGCAGTGAGTGTCCGAGGACCTAACACTGATTACTTTATTGTTCACTCATAAAATTTTGTTTCGGCTAGACATTACACCATGTGACCTTTCCCCATTTCAAATACATATATCTGAGTGAGGGTACTGGCGAGTAGCCAGCTTATAACTTGGACAAATGATATCCAACTTTTCATCGGATAGCATTCACTCCAATATTATACTATGGAGCAGTGCTGCGATTGGCAGTGTATTTCAGAGGTGCGCACCCATACAAGTCTATAGGCGTGTACAAAATATCATCCTAGTGCAGTCTGATTTATGCCGACTCACACAATGCAGATTGACTTTCAGTTAAATTTTCTTAGGTTCACATGTCCCTTAGAATTTGAACACTTTGAAATTTGGTTTGTGAAAAATCTTTTCACACATTGCTGAAAACTCAGAGAGTGGACTAATGATGTCATGCATGGCCAGATGTCATGCATTTTTCACATCACATAATCTAGCTCAATGATGGCGAACCTTTTAGAGACTGAGTGCCCAAATTGTAATCCAAAACCCACTTATTTATGGCAAAGTGCCAACACGGCAATTTAACCTGAGTACTGAGGTTTCAGTTTAGAAAAAAACAACTTGTGCAGATAGCAGGCGGGGGCAGCAGAGAGCAGACAGAAACGAGCAGGTGTACCAGACTGAAGATATAAAGGAATATGCTCCCCAAATCCTGGTATATACCCCTCATTCTTGTATATGCCACCCATCCTGGTATATGCACCCTATCCTGATATATGCTCCCCCGTCCTGTTATATGCTCCCCCATCCTGGTATATATCCCCCATCCTGGTATATACCCCCCATCATTGTGGTATATGCTCCCCCATCCTTGTATATGCCCCCAATCCATATATATGCTCCCCCAATCCACGCATATACTTCTGAATCTTTGTATATGCTTCCTCAATCCATGTATTTGCTCCCCCATCCTTGTATATGCTCTCCCAATTCATGTATATGTTGCCCAATCCATGTATATACTCCACCAATCCATGTATATGCTCCTCCAATCAATGTGTATGCTCACCCAATCCATATATGCTCCTTGTGAGGCAGTGACAGGTATTATATGCGAGGGTCGCTATGTGCCCCCAGGATGCGCATAGAAGCATATTAAGGCCGCTGGAGTGCATTGCAGTCACAGATATAGCTGTGATTGCAGTGCAAAATAAAACTAAGTTTGGTCTTGAGCAAGTTATTTACCCAAGGCAGATTTAAGAAAATCCGGCATGCGCTTTTATTTATGGAGCAAACCACAGGATGGTAGTGGGGCAGTTCGCTCCCTCCAGGCTGGGTCTTACAAGTGGCGCATGGCTACAGATCTCATTTAAAAAATCCTGCAGCAAAGGGTTGGGTGTGTCAGTCTTGGTTTGCAAACTTGAACAGCAGGTGGCTCTGCAAAGCTCAGCCTGTGTGAAGAAACACTGAGCCAAAAGAAGCCAAAAGGCCTGGCACACCTCAACGTAGCATGGTGGTACAGTCTTTATTCCTGGCTGTGAGGATACCGTGTGCTGTTTACATTGTAGGTTCTGGACATTAAGACACGTTTGTTTTTGAACTTTCCTGGGTCACTGCCTGTATGTCACACTGCACCAACCCCGCTGCACTACATCCCCCAATCCATGTATATTCCCCATCCATGTATATGTTCCCCCATCCTTGTATATGCTCCTCCAAACCATTTATATGCTCCCCGATTTATATATATGCTCCCCAAATTCATGTACTCTATATGCTCCTCCATCCTTGTATATGCTCCACCATCCTTGCATATTCTCCCCCATCCTTATATATGTTTCAACAATCTATGTATATGCTCCTTCATCCTTGTATGTGCTCTCCCATCTTTGTATATGCTCCACCAATCTATGTATATGCTACCCCATTCCATGTATATGCTACCCCAATCCATGAATATGTTCCCTCATCCTTGTATATAATCTCCCAATCCATGTATATGCCCCCATCTGTTACACCCTGGACCGTGCCACCTCGACATACTCACCTTGCTTCGGCTTCCTGGCAGGTCTCTGGATCAAGGGCGCGCCGCTCGGTGTCCTCGCTTCCGGTTTCACGGTCAGTCTCTGGACCCCATGACTCGCGTGCGATCCGTCCTCGGCTTAGGCCGTGGCCGCGTGCGTCTCTGGCCTCTTATTCCTAATGAAGCTCTTGACCTGGAAGTCTTTCCTGACCTACAGCAGCCACTAGTATATCAGGCTGTTTCCTGCTAGGGGAGGCACCCGATTATCACTTTGCTTCCCTGCCAGGCAAGCTAGGTTCCTGCATGGTCGCTCTTTGTACTCAGGTCCCTGTGCGTACCCAGGTGTGCTTCCCAGTATGAACTCTGCACTCTCTTGTACCCAGGCATGCTTCCCAGTATGCACTCTGCACTCTCTTGTACCCAGGTGTGCTTCCCAGTATGCACTCTGCGCTCTCTCGTATCCTGCGTGCGTACGAGCACGCGCTGTGCGCCCTCTTGTACCCAGCGGCCCCACCCTGCTAGACACGGTCTCTCATGCCTCCTTTGAGCCGGACACCTGGTACCAGCAGTCGTGGTACTTAAATCCCCTGGGTCTGCCCCTGACACTCCCTGTAGATGGGTGGTCCTCACTAGGTCAGCTCACCCAGGGTGGGTTGGTATCACGGCCCAGAGGGTCCACTCCAGGACTCGTTACACCATCCTTGTATATGCCCTCATCCATATATATGCTCTACCATTCTTGTAAATGCTCCCCCCAATCCATGTATATGCCCACCATCCTTGTATATGCTCCTTCATGCTTGTATATGCCACCCATCCTGGTATATATGCCCCCGCATTCTGGTATATATGTCTCCATTCTGGTATACGTCTCTCGTCCTGTCGGCGCCACTGTTGCTCACCACATAGAAGAAGAAAACAAAATAAACACTCCTTCTCACCATCCTTCCTCTCCTCCGCCACATCATATTCAGAAGAATCCAAGCGACGGGTACGCATGACATCACTGCCATGTGCCAAGTCAAGTGTATGCCAACGTAATCTTTTGGCCTCTGATTGGCCAACAGCATGTATTGCTCTGCACACACCTGGCAAGTTAGTGCGATGCAATACACTTTAGCTGAATGTGTGTCTGAGTATGCAGAATCAGCTGAAGTAGGGGCTGGCATTGTGTGCCCACAGGGTGGTCTCTCTGTGCCCACTCTAGCACGTATGCCATAGGTTTGCCACCACTGGTCTAGTTTAATCAATAAGAGGGGCTATGACATAATAAGTGAAGTCTGGCTAAGGAACACCAGTTTTGATTTGTACAGCGCAGGAATAGGCTGTCAGAGCTCACAGCTCATTCTGCAAAGGGTAGAAAAAGTCCTAATCTGATTGTTGTGTGTTACTGCAGTGGTAGTTTCATCTTGTGACAAATATTCCAAAGATTTAAGTCTTATATGGGAAAGGTTGTGCCTGCATAGTCACTCTTTGGTACTGTGAATTGATTGATCTGAGATACATTGCAATATCACCTTAATAACAGCCTTTGTATGGGTCATACACTACAAACAAAGAGGGCGTTTTAATATCCCTTGGTCCTAATTTTGCTTTTAAACCAAAATCCTGAAATCAAGGCTTGTGTGTCAGAAAAAGTATGTTTCCTGACTTATAAGACAAGCAAGACAGTTTTTGAAGACAAAAGAAATATCTCAGTAATCAAGAACTTTAAACAAAGCTATCTACCCTACAAATTGTTTATACTGTAAGCAAATGTGTAAAAAAAATCCAAATGTGGTAAAATGAAAAAAAAGTTTAATACCACTATAGTTTTTTTTTCTTCACAGTGTTCAATATATGGTAAAAAGATGTCTGAGGTCAAAAGCCAGGAGGATAAGTCACAAACAGAGGGAAGAAACATTGGCGTAGTCAGGTAACTGTCTGACATCAAAATACCAGGAAGATAGTGGATCAGAACAAAGGATAGTTGGTCAAAATGGTCAGAATGAGGTCCAAGGTCAGGCAATGAAAGATCATCAAGCAAAGCACTAGGCACAGAAAAAAACAGCTACACTTAGCTGAGTTTATGTATTGCAGATGTCTGGGACTAACAGCCCAATGTAAGTAGCCAAGCAATCACCTGGATCAATGAACACCAGGAGACAGCCAGCACCTCCCAGTCTCATATTGGATGGCCAAACTGAAAATCAAAGTATTGACAGATTCAGTATGCCCCTTTACTAGATTAGATGACTGAGACATCAGTAACTGCATCCTAGACACACTGAGGGGTGGAATCATGATAGTATCCCCTTTTATAGGGGAACAACTGGACTCCCAGGTTTCTCGGGAAATTGTAGATGGAACTGTCATGGTCCAGTCCGGAGTTTATTTTCTGCTATCTTCACTCCGGACTGGTCATGCGGGAGTTAATCTCCTCAGCCTCGTTCTAGAGCTAGCTGGGCTATTTCAGTCTCTCACAGCCTGCTGACCAGTATTAGTGATAGCTTCCAGTTTAGAGCCTCTGACCCTTGTACCTTGGTGATCCTCCTGCCTCTCAATGATATTCACGTGTATGACCCGGACTGATTTCTGACCTTGTCTCTTGGTATTCGTCTCTGCTGTTATGTTCCCTCTCTGGCATCTGACTCCCCGGCTTGTACCCCAACCACGTATTTCGTCTCACGTTTTGGACCCCGTGCTCATGTTCTGGCTTCCTGACTCTCGGCTTGGTATTTTGACTACGTGTATTGCTGCTCCTTCTGGTACGTCTGCTCCTGCTAGTTTCTGACTCGGTTCGTCTGACTATTCTCTCTCGTTACCTGTGGCACCTGTGCTGTTGCTCAGGGTTGCTGCTCTTAGTGTGTAACCTCTCTTCCCTCACCAGCTCCCCCTGGTGGAGGTTTCACTACAGGAAGGCCTTAACTAAACGCTTGGCCTCCACATCTCGAGCTGGAACCCATGATCTCTCCTCTGGACAGCATTCTCTCCAGTGGATGAGGTATTGGAGGAAATTTTGGACCCTAAGAGAATCCACATCCCTCTGAACCTTATACTCCAAGCCACCATCAACAGAAAGTAAAGGAGATGGGAAGAGGGAAACACTGTCGAAGGGACAAACTCCTTTAATAGGTACTTATGGAACATGTTAGGGAAGCGAAGGGATGAAGGAAGCTTTAATCTGAATGCCACTGGATTGACCAGGATCTCATAACAGCAAATAAACTTTGGACCCAGCTTCACCGATTTCACAGACGGCATTTAAAGTTTAATATTTCTAGATGACAACCGAACCTTATCCTCAATCTTAAAAACATGACCCACCAAAAGTCTTTTATCGGCCTTCTGTTTCTGATGAATCTGAGCAATCCCAATATTCTTTTGAACCTTTATTCAGACATCCCCAAGTCTCTGCACATTGATCTCAACTCCAGGACATTTAGAACTAATCCTAGAAAATTCACCAAAATAGAGATGAAAAACATAATTACAGGAAAATGGTGATGTTCCAGTAGACTGATTTACGTGACTGTTAAAGGTAAACTCAGAGAGAGCTAAAAACGATGACCAGCCCTCCTGCTGAGCTGCCACAAAGCAGTCTTACCGTTGGTTTCAGGGTGGTAAGCAGAAGAAAATGACGGTTCAATGACAATTCACACGTCAGCAACAAGTCAATCCCACGTTTACCACAAAAGGTTCTCCAGAATTTAGGTACAAATTTCACTCCCCTATCAGACACAATGTTAAGAGGGATCCCATGTAACAATATAATATGAGAAATAAATGACCTGCAGAGTGTTTCTGCATTAGATAATCCTGACAAAATGCTGAATTGGTCAACTTCATCCCAGATAGCAGTTTTCCACCAGACAAAGGTAACTCTGCAATCAAATCAATGAACAAATTAGTCCATAGCCTTTCCCAAATTGACAATAGAGTCAATTCCTTGACAGGCCGATTATGATAGACTTTAGTGCTTCCTCAGACTTGACAAGCAGATACAAAATCTTTAATATCATTTTGCATGGACGACCACTAAAAAAGTCTAGCAATTGCTTACCATGTAGCAGTAACCCCGGGATGACCACTCAAGATGAAATCATGAAACTCCTGTAACAGATGCAGACTTAAGGCCCCGTCACACTAAGCGACTTACCAGCGATCCCGACACCGATATCAAGGTGTCAGGATCGCTAGTAAGTCGCTATGTGATCGCTGGTGAGCTGTCACACAGACAGCTTCACCAGCGATCAGCACAGCGATGCCGAGCGCCCGGCATCACTGGCCATCCCTGTAAAAAATAGAATCAAAATAAAAAATATAGTTATTCTCACCTTCCGACGTCCCATTCAGCCATCCTGCCTCTCTCCACGCTCCGGTCCCAGTGATCCTTTGCGAGAATGACCGCGAGATGTCACTGTCTCGAGGGATAACAAAGTCTCGCGGTCATTCGTGCAAAGGATCACTGGGACCGGAGCGTGGAGAGAGGCGGGATGGCTGAATGGGACGTCGGAAGGTGAGAATAACTATATTTTTTATTTTTTTATTATTTTTTACACCTGATCGCTGGTCTCCCGCCTGTCACACACAGCGATGCGTGCTGGCCAGCGGGAGACCAGCGACAAAAGAAATGTCCAGAGGTTTCTTCCAGCGATCAGCGATACCGGCAGGGGGGCCGCTCGCTGATCGCTGTCACACACAGCGATCTCGCTGGTGAGATCGCTGTTACGTCACAAAAGTTGTGACTCAGCAGCGATCTCGCTACCGAGATCGCTTAGTGTGACGGGGCCTTTAGGTACCCAAGCACAAATAATTTGAAGCCTGGAGTAGTGGAAGGAGCCAATGACTGGACTTTACGGATGCCCTCTTCCAACTCTGAGGTTACCATAGAAACCACAATACCCTGAAGAATAATGAAGGATGCAGGTTCTGGAGGAGAAACTGAATCGAGACTATGAGGTGCATCATCTTTCACATTTTTTTACCCCGGCCTGAATGTGTTAGAAAAATTAAACCTAGAGCAAAACAAGGACTAACTGGCCAGTCTAGGAGTTAGCCGTTTAGCTGATTCAATATAAGCTAGATTCGTGTGATGAGTGACCACACTAACTGGATGAACTGCCCCCTCAAAAAATGCCTCCATTCCTCAAAAAGCAGTTAAATAGCAAGTAGCTCACGATTCCAAACATTATAATTTCTTTCCACAGATGAGAATTTTTTAGAAAAAAAAGAACATGGACGCACGTTAGTCAAAGTTTTGGGCCCCTGCGATAAAATTGCCCCTAGTCTAATCTCCAAAGCATCCACCTTCACAATGAATGGTTCCTGGAGATTGAGTAAAGATCAGAATGAGAGCATACATGAAATACTCTTTTAATTTTTTGAAATCTCTGTAAGCACCTGGTGACCCCCTTACATGTAAGGTTAGTAAGAGGTTTAGAAATATGAGAAAAACCCTTATAAATTTCCTATAATAATTGGCAAAACTCAGAAAATGCTGCAAATCTTTAAGATAACAAAGTTGAACCCAATCAATTATGGCCTGCAACTTCACAGGGTCAATCTTAAACCCTTCTGTTGACAAGATAAACCCCAAGAATAAAAGTTCCTGAACAGAAAAAATATATTTCTCTAATTTAGCAAACAAAGAGCTCTCACTTTGTAACACAACATGGACATGTTCCTGGTAGTAATGAGCGAACGTGCTCGCATAAAGTGTTATTAGAGAATGCTCAGGTGCTAACCATGTGTCTTCAGTGTGCTCAAATAATATGTTCAATTCATCGTGCCTCCATGACTCCCAGATGCTCAACAACCTCAACTCGTGCAGGGATTGCCTAACAAACAGGCAATCCATGCATTTGTTGTGGCAGTCAAACAGCTGTGAGACATGCAGATTCGGGGACTTGAACATATTATTTGAGCATGCCGAAGACACTCGGTTAGCGCCCGAGCATGCTCAGGTAACACTTTATCAGAGAACATTTGATCATCACTAGTTTCTGGTGAAATGATGATGGCATGAAAAGATTTTTGAATAGACCCTCAGAAGTTAAGAACACCGTTTTCCTCTCATTACTCTTCCGGATACATATAAAATTGTAAGCCCTCTAAGATCAAGTTTAGAAAACCACCTGGCCCCCAAAAGCTGATTAGATAGGTCTGGGATGAGTGGAAATGGGTAAGTATTTTTAACCGTGATTTTGTTTGGTTCTAGGAAATTGAGGCAAGGACGGAAACCCCCATATTTCTTTTTTACAAAGAAAAATCTGGCAGCTACAGGGGAAGAGGAAGGACGGATATGACCCTTTCATAAATTTTTGCTAACATATTCTTTCATAGTGGCCTGTTCAGGCCCAGACAAATTGTAAAGGTGAGCTTTAAGTAATTTGGCATTAGTGACAAGATTAATAGTACAATCATAAGGATGATGAGAAGGTAATATCTCTGCCAGATTTTAGATTTTTTTTGCAACAATTGAGGGTCCATTTAACATTCTCTTTGTGACACTAATCAATAAAAGGATTGTGAATATGCAACCATAGAAACCCCAGTACCAACCCAGCAGGTAAATTATCCAAATTAAAACAGGTGATGGATTCAAACTGTACTTCGCACACTTGGAGCGTGAGATCCACCGTTAACCTCTTAACTCAAATTCCATTTTAATGGTGGCTTGTCAAGTGCAAAGATTTGAATGGCTTTTTCTAAACTATCTGTCCCTAATCTTAACTTCAGAACCAGTCCCATATCAATAAGGTTAGAAGCATGCCTACAGTCAATGAACGCCAATGTTGATAACATCTCGTTCTTGAAGGATAACACTGTATCTACTGTATCATTACTTTATCAGAGAAAGAAAAAAGTACTTGGGGGAGTCAGCGTGACCTCCTTGGCCATCACCCAGAATCAGACGTTTTCACAATGGTTTGCTTTCCTGAAGATGAGTTGGAAAATTCTTGAGAAAGCAGAGAGTCCAACATGTTTTTTTTTTTTTTTCCACAACACGAAGACTGGCACCTCTAACATCCAATGGTTCAACCTCCGGCAAATAGATCTTCTCTGGGGCAGTAAAACTGGAAGCCTGCTGTTTACCATATCTTACTGATTCTGCTGTTGATTTGTATGGCCTGGATCATGTCCTCCACCAAAGAATAAGGGGCAACATGAAGGACCAGGTCATCTTTAAGAGTTTTGTATTCCTTAGCCAGATCCTGATTCATCTGCATAAAGCTTGTCACGTGGTTACTAAGCATGTGAACAGGATCCATACTGGCAAAGAAAAACATACAGGCCAGACATATTGTAACCCTGATTCACTTCTGACTGACAAGCTGTGAGTTGGGATAATCAAGGAGTCCTATGTCAAAAGCCAAGAGAGTACTTTATTAACAGAGGGAAGAGACAAAGGTGTCGTCAGATAATATACCGACGTCAAAATACCAGAAAGATACTGGATCAGAACAAAGGAGTTAAACAGACAGATGGCCAGAACGAGGTCGAAGTTCAAGAAAAAAAAAAAGATCATCAAGCAAAACATTAGACACAGAGAAAACCAACTACATTTAGCTGAAGCTACTTCTGTCAGAGGTCTGAGACTAACAGCCCAGGTAAGTTGCCAAGCAATCACCTGGGACAGTGAACACCTGGAAAAAACAGCACCTCCCAGTCTCAGATTGGATGAGCTGTCAATCAAAACACAGACAGCTCAACACGCCCCTACACCAGACTGGAGACTGAGGTGTCAATCAAAGTACAGACAGCTTCAGCATGCCCCTGTACCAGATTGGACAGCTGAGCAGTCAGTAACTGCATCCCAGACACACTGAGGGGTGGAATCATGACACTTCAGGTGATTTTTTTATTGATAATAGTTTTGCGTGTATACATTGTTTTTATCGCCTCTTATTCCATTTTTTTCAGTGATAAAAAAAAGCGTTAATCTTTTTTTTTGATTTTTTTTCTCATCACACCATTTACCTGTCAGGCTAATTAATTTTAGATTTTGATAGATTGGACTTTTAAAGAGGTAGCAATAACAACTATGTGTATTTTTTGTTTCTTTATTTTTAATGGGGGAAAAGAGTGGTGATTAGAATTTTTATATATTTTTTTGCATTTTTTCAAACCATTATCTGATCACTTTCTATTGTATTTTTAATTCCAATTAAGGAACTTAAACTGATTGCTTGTAATATACACATCATGCTACAGCACTGTTGTGTAAAGTGAAGATCAGTCTTCCATGAAAGACAGCCATGGGATGGCTTTTACAGCAACACTGTTATGATAAACAGACCCCTGGCCATCATGGCAACCCATCAGCGCACTCCAAAGGAATCATGGAAATGCAGATGGGTGCATAGAATGATGCGTCCCCCTGCTGGCTCACAGTAAATGCTGCTGTCAGAGTTTGACAGTGGTATTTAATAGGTTAAAGGGAATCTGTCACCCTTTTTTGGGCCTTGCAGCTGCCGGCATAGACATCAGGGGCTTATCTACAGCATTCTGTAATGCTATAGATAAGCCCCCGATGTAACATGAAAGGGAAGAAAAACACGTTATATTATACTCACCGAGGTGGGCAGTTTGGTCCGATGGGTGTCGCCGTCCCGTCCGGCGCCTCCCTTCTTCATGCGATGACGTCCTCTTCTCCCGTCCTGTAATGGCTCTGGTGCAGGCGCATTGCTCTGCCCTGTTGAGGGCACAGCAGAGTTCTGCAGTGCGCAGGTGTCGGGAGAGGTCTGGCACCTGCGCACTGCAGAATTCTGCTCTGCCCTCAACAGAGCAGAGCAATGCGCCTGTGCCGGACCCATTTCATGACGGGAGAAGAGGACGTCATCGCATGAAGAAGGGAGGCGCCGGACGGGACGGCGACACCCATCGGACCGGACCGCCCACCTCGGTGAGTATAATATAACGTGTTTTTCTTCTCTTTCAGGTTACATCGGGAGCTTATCTACAGCATTACAGAATGCTGTAGATAAGCCCCCAATGTGTATGCTGGCAGCTGCAAGGACAAAAAAAGGGTGACAGATTCCCTTTAAGAGGCATGGACAGAGCTCTGCTCCATCTGCAACAGTAGAAGCAGATGATGGATGAATATCACAGCTATCATTTGCTGAAAAAGAGAGGTTCTGTTTGGGATTAGTGATGAGCGAATTTGTTCAGAAAACGATTGCCAAACATAAATTCAGCACAAATATGGCAGATTCGGATTAGTGATCAGACACACGGGCAAAATTTTATAAAATCGGGGAAAAATCGGAAACATTCTGTAAAAAGTGCTGAAAAATATGTGTTGCCATGAGCATTTGCAGCACTTTGCCTATGATAATAGTGGTATATCATGAGCATGGTGCACGTGTTTGATGAGGGAAGGGGTGTTTGCAGGACTCAGAGGCGCGGCTTTCTTGTAAACTAAGTTTTTTCCCTAACTTTTTGTGTACACATTGCGGCTTGCCAATCAGGGTGCAGGAAACATACACAATGTCCTAACACAATAGCCTGTGTCATTGCTGCTGAAATCACATGTCCCTCTCTATATAAAGAGTGGACATCTTGTTTTAGTGCTATTTTGACACTGTAACAGTGCAGAGAGGCTGCTCTTGATGCTGGCCGTGTTAGCAGCTAGATTTTAGCTAGTTAGCTAGGTGTTGTTTCTTACTCAGATAGTTTAGCTAGGTAGTGTTCTGTGTGGCTCTGAAATTTACCTTCCAACAATTGATTTATTTTTTGTTTGGCATTACTGAGGTCCACAGACAAAGACATCAAGGCACATTTCATACAAGTGTGTTGTGCACTGCTTCTATTGTGCTCCATGCACGACTATAGCATTCTAAATCTCATTTTTTCACTAGCTAAATGTGGAACAGCATGCCATATCCCACTTTGTCATTTAGTGCTGTGGTGACATAGTTGTGTGACTTGAGCTGTTTTGCTTGAAGAAATATTTTTTGGGGGCAGTTGCTAGTGTGATTCACCATGCCATATCTCACTTTGTTATTTAGTGGTGGTGAAATTTTACAGTGTGCATAGCTCATGCACATTAAAAAAAATATAATTTTTTTCTGTAGCTGAACGTGATACAGCCTGCCATATTCAAAGTTCACATTTTATGGTGGTTATATGAAGCTGTCTGCAGACCTAACGCACATTAAAGAAAAATTATAAATTTTTCTGTTGCTAAATGTGATACAGCCCGATATATCACACATTGTAATTTTGTGGTGGTGAAATTGTTGTGTTGACAGAGCTGTTGCACATAGAAAAAAACAACATTTCTGGGGTTTTTCAATCATGATGCAGCAGGCTAAATCCAAATTTGAAATTGTTTGGAGCAAATCTTCTAGGTTATATAGGCGTCACCCACACTAAAAAAAACTTATCTTACTAACATTGTACAGTATTGGACATCTCACTTTCAAATTGTTTGTAGTATCTAGTCTGTTATAGAGGTCTAGTCCACAGGCACCAAAAAATGTTTCTGCTACTAATGTTGTACAGTAGGGGACGTCTCATTTTCAAATTATTTGTAGTATCTAGTCTGTTATAGTGGCCTAATCAACAGTCCTCAAAAAAATTCTTATGTTACTAATGTCGCATAATAGGGGACATCTCACTTTCAAGTTCTTTGTAACATCTAGTCTATTATAGAGGCCTTATCCACAGGCACCCCAAAAATTCTTGTGTTACTAACATCATACAGTAGGGGACATCTCACTTTCAAATTGTGTGTAGCATCTAGTCTGATATTGAGGCTTAATCCACAGGCCTCAAAAAAATTCTTCTGTTACTAATGTCACACAGTAAGGGACATGTCACTTTCAAATTGTTTGTAGCATCGAGACTGTTATAGAGGCCTCATCCACAGGCCCCCCCAAAATTCTTGCGTCGCTAACATCATACAGTAGGGGGAATCTCACTTTCAAATTGTTTGGAGCATCTAGTCTGTTATAGAGGCCTAATCCACAGGTCTCAAAATAATTCTTCTGTTATTAACGTCATACAGTAGGGGATATCTCACTTTTAAATTGTTTGTTGCATCTAATCTGTAATAGAGGCCTCATTCACAGGCCCCAAAAAATTCTTGTGTTACTAACATCTGCCACGATCCATTTTTGGATCTGTGGCAGATTTGGCGTTTCATATTAAAAAAAATTTCCTTTCAGGCCATCAGGGGTTAATGTCAGTTTTTCCCCCCAATGGCTGCTGGTGTAATTACATTGCTGCTGAGTTTGCTGATGCAGGTGGTGACCATTCCCATCATCCTTTAAAAGGTTACCTGATGCATCAGCTGACTGTTGGTGATACAGGTCCTTTTTGATACTAACCGTGCTGAAGACAGGAGGTTGCTGGTGCAGTGGTGCTTCAGCTGAATGCTGTGATTTAGTGCCTTACTCTGCTGTGCGGTGCATTGCAGCATAGAAAGCTAAGTGTTGTTTTTGTGTTTACTATTCCCTGTGGTGTTTGTCTTATCTTACCTTGTGTTGGGGTGGGACCAGTGTCTTCACTTGCCAATTCCCTACTTAGGGATAGGAGCAGGGCAAGTGAGGGTTTAGGTATCCTGCTCAGCAACAGGTTGAAAAAACCCATATAGGGAAGGTAGGAAAAGCAGGGCACATCATCAGGTGAGTGCAGGAGGTGTCCATTTCCCCATTCCCTATCGCAGGGCCCGCCGTTGTTAAAGTTTCCCTGGTGTTTCCTGGTGTGTTTTTTGTTTTGACGTTTAGTGACCAACTGATTGGTGGGTCGTGTCACACTGGGCCAGTCTCTCCGTGACAACATCATACAATAGCGGACATCTCACTTTCAAATTGTTTGTAGCATCTAGTCTGTTATAGAGGCCTGATCCACGGGCCCCAAAACAATTCTTCTGTTACTAATGTTGTACAGTAGGGGACAACTCGCTTTCAAATTGTTTGTAGTATCCAGTCTGTCATAGAGGCCTAATCCGCAGACCTCAAAAAATTATTTTGTTACTAATGTCATACAGAAGGGGACATCTCACTTTCAAATTGTTTGTAGCATCTAGTATATATAGTATTATAGAGGCCTCATCTACAGTCCCCCCAAAAAATTCTTGTGTTACTATCGTCATACAGTAGGGGAGATCTAATTTTAAAATTGATTGGAGAATATCTTCATATCTTCTTTGTCATACAAGCCTCATCCACACTAATTTTTTGTTGTTAATACTGTGCTCCTACCACACTATCTGAGCAACATGACTGGGAAAAAGCGAGGCCATGGTGGAAGGGGGATTAGGCTTGGTGTTTAAGGTGTACGTGGGGTAGGTGGTAATGTTTGTGAAAGCACTATTGAACCAACAACATCATGTCCTATGCAAAGACAACTGACAACTTCTGTTACTGGATGGGCTACTCTACTACCTTGAGTGGATGGCAAGCGCAGCTTCAACTGGCCTCTCTTCCTCTCCCCCCTCAACATCACACCCAGTACAGTTCACAGAAGTGGCATCCAAATTACCCTTGCTTCTCAACTCTCCAACAGTACAGCTGACTGTAAGGAACCACAGGTGGATGAAGACTTGTTCACATGTTCTATAATTTTTATTTAATAATAATAATCTTTATTTTTATATAGCGCTAACATATTCCGCAGCACTTTACAGTTTTGCACACATTATCTTCACTGTCCCAGATGGGGCTCACAATCTAAATTCCCTATCAGTATGTCTTTGGCATGTGGGAGGAAACCAGAGTACCCAGATGAAACCCACTCAAACACTGGGAGAACATACAAACTACTTGCAGATGTTGTCCTTGGTGGGATTCGAACTGAGGACTCCAGCGTTGCAAGGCTGCAGTGCTATCCACTGAGCTACCTTGCTGCCCATGCCATGGTCATGAGAAATGTACTCAAAAGCTTCACAGAGTCAAGAAGAAGAAATCTGCATTTTTTTTAGCTTGAATCCGGGGCATGACGAAGTAAGAACCCTTGTCACCAGATGTTAACCCCCAGGGGGGAGATGATCCTGATGGGACTCAGGTACTGAGGCTCACGTTGACTCCACTTTGCTATCAGGGCAGGAAGAAGAGGAGGGCAACTCCAAGGGTGAGGAATGTGATAACACAGGAAGATGATGATGATGAGGTGGTAGATCCCAGTTGGAGTGAACACAGAGGCACACAGCTGAGTTGGTCATCTGAGGAGGGAGACGAGGAGGTTACGTTGCACAGTACATCGCAGACATGTAGTCATGCAGGCACAGCAAGCAATGCATCCTCAGCCACAACTGTGGCTGTGACGAGCAGCATTTGTGGGTCTGAAGCTCACAGGGGTAGCAAGGGTTGCCTAGCCTGGGCCTATTTTGACACTGCAAAAGATGAGCCAACTCACGTAATCTTCCAACTTTGCAAAAAAGAACTGAGTAGAGGTAAAAAGTGCAATAATTTGACTACTACATGTATGAATCTTCACATACGCAATCAAGATGTGTTACTGTGGGAATCCCACTGCGCTAAAATGTGGACTAGCAAGCCTCAGCAACCATCAGCCGCCCCATCAATTGCATCTGCTGCTTCTTGCTCTTCCTCTATTACTGTGCCAACTATTGAGACCCAGGTCTCCGATCGCAGAACCTCATGTTCTTTACCTGCTCCAGTCAGGCTGACTGAGAACCCGTGGTCAGCTGTAATGCAAGCGGACATGCCTGCTGTTTTTGACCGATCTCAGAGGAAGAGCACACCACAACTTTCTCAATCTACCGTAACATCTCCACCTACACCTCCGTCACAGTCCAGCAGTTTGTTAGGTTCACTGCACTCCGCCCCCTCTCAGCACTGCAGCCAGCACACGGTACCACAGTTGTGGTCACGTAAAAGATTGTTTCCTCCTATGCATGCCAAAGCTAAGAGATTGTACTCCATAATTTCCAATCTGTTGACAATGGAAATGCTGCCTTTCCGCCTGGTAGATACAGATGGTTTCCGAAAACTGATGGCCATAGCAGTGCCCCAGTACCAGTTGCCCAGTCGCTATTCCTTCTCTAAGAAAGCTGTGCCTTGACTAAATCTATGTCTGCTAGGGAACATTTCACCACAGACACTTGGACGATTATGCATGACCATGGTCACTACATCTCACTTATTTGACACTGGGTGACTTTGGTGGCTGTGGGGACAGGTGCTGCTCCACAAGTTTTGGACTCCTCAAGGCTTGCAGGACAAACCTCTATATTTAAGACATCCTCCACTGCTTCTGCCTCCTCCTCTATCTCCTCTAGTGCATCCACCTGCACCCTCAACTTCTGCCTTAATGAGACACACGTTCCAACAGTGCAAAGCGAATCCCCACCACCTCTGTACTGCGTAGCCAGGGCTCACCGCAATCAGGCATTGTTAAAATTAATATGCCTTGGAGATCGCAGTCATACAGCTAAAGAGTTGTGGAAAGCTCTCTAGGCCAAGTTAGATTATTGGTGGTCTGCACTGAATCTGCATCCAGTGAAGGCAGTGTATAACGGTGCGAACCTGGTGGCAACCCTACAATGAGGAAACTCACACATGTGCCTTACATGGATCACATCCTGAAGCTGGTGGTACAACATTTTCTCCCCCATTTTCATTGCCTTGGTGAGGTGCTGCAGAAAGCACTGAAGCTGTGTGCTCACTTCTGCTATTCGCACCCTTTAGGTCATCGACTTGCATCAATACAGACGTCTTTGTCCATGCCAGTTAACAGGTTGATATGCGATGTGCCGACACTGTGGAATTCCACTTTGCACATGTTGCAGCGACTGTGGCAGCAGCAATGAGCCCTGACACAGTACGTCATGTCATATAGCCTGGGTGAATGCAGTACAGATGTTGTAATTTACATGCTTAGCAGACTGAGTAGTCTGCGGGAAGAGGTGGTGGTCCCAGAGCAAGAGAAGGAAGCAGAGGGGGATGTAGGGGATAACATTTTCTCAAAGTTTCAGACTGTCGTCATAAAGGCGGGAGTCAAGGGAGGGTGGATTACTGTGATCGAGGCGGGCTGCTGATAACAGACAAACTGCTAGTGAAGGTGCAAGATCCAAGGAACCAATGGAGGAGGAAAAGGTGATGGGCAACAATTGTCAGGAGATGAAAAAAAGGATAATCATCCCCTCTGTTGTTTGTAGTTGGTGGGAGGGGACTGAGGAAACAAGCATCAGTGTTACCCAGCCACTAACACAGCATGGGCTTGGACCTCATGGTAGAGCCCTGACATTGGAGTGCCTTCTTGCTGTACTATCTGCAACATGATCCCCATATAGTTATGATCAGAAATAGTGCTGACTACTGGATTACCACTATGTTAGATCCACATTATAAAACCAAGCTTTGCCAGATGTTTCCTGCCCTGCAAAGGGACCCACAAATACTGGAGTATTGAAACACGCTTTTACACAACGTTAATGGAGGTTTTCACCAAGACAGCAGTGAAGCACACAGTGCGCATCACAGCTCTAGACTTTCAACGTCTGGCATGTTAGTTCTTCAATGCCAAAACATTAGCAGCAGCAGCAGTAGTGTAAGTGGAAGAAGCAATTTCTGTGAGTCCTTTGACACTTTTTAAGACCAGCTTGTATGCCAGCAAAACAAAGTCCAAGTCTTATACATGATGAATGAATGGAGAGGACGGTGCAGGAATATCTAGAACTGAATATTAATACCATCAGGGAGGGTTTGGACTCTTTCAGATTTTGGTCTTCTAAAATGAATGAGTGGCCTGAGCTCAGCTCATATGCTTTGGAGGTTTTATCATGCTTGGCAGCCAGCATTCTCTCAGAATGTGTTTTAAGAGCTGCTGGTGGCATCCTGATGGATAAGCGCAGTTGTCTGTCCCCTGAAAGTGTAGACCACCTAGTTTTCATCAAGATAAACAAGCCATGAATGTCCAAGGACTTTTGCACCCCAATCGCAGACTGTGCAGGCTAGGCAATGTTGCATTTTTTAGTATGCTGCATTAATCTTGCATAGGTGCACTCTGTGATATCTTTAGTGTGGCTTCAGTCACTGCTGTTGCTGATGCAGATGTTAATGCAAATTTGTGGAAATGTGATCAGTCATGGTTGGTCTACATCTGATGGGTTGGCTGTAGTGGAAGAGGTTTCGGTCCTTATTACACTATTTATACTCTCGTGAAATTTATGCCACTTTGGTGGTGTCAGGTCCTCATTTTTTGAAATTTGAAAAGTCCTGGTTGGGTGTCCATCTGCTAGGTTGGATGTAGGGAAAGACCTGTCAGTTCCTATTATACTAGTTATACAATGGTGAAATTGGTGACACTTTGGTGTTGTCTGCCAATAATTTTTGGAAACGTGAACACTCCTGGTTGAGTATCCATTTGCTGGGTTTGGTGTAGTAGAAGACCCTCTCAGTCCCTATTATACTATTTCTACTCTCATGAAATTGATGCCACTTCGGTGCTATCAAACCCTCATTATTTGAAATTTGAAAACTCCTGATTTGGTCTACACCTGCTGGGTTGGGTGTGGTGGAAAACCTGTCGGTTACTATTACACTATTTATACTGTGGTAAAATTATTGATATTTTGGTGGTGTCTGACACTAATTTTTGTAAATGTGAACACTCCTGGTTGGGTGTCCATATACTGGGTTGCATGTAGTGGAAGACCTTTCTGTCCATATTATACTATTTCTACTCTTGTAAAATGTATGCCACTTCGGTGGTGTCAGGCCCTCATTTTTTAAATTTGAAAACTCCTGGTTGGGTGTCTATGTGCTGGGTTGGATGTAGTGGAAGACCTGTCGGTCCCTATTATACTATTTATACTGTCTTTAAATTGATGCCAGTTTGTTGGTGTCTCTCACTAATTTTTTAAATGTGAACTCTCCTGGTTGGGTGTCCATCTGCTGGGTTGGGTGTAGTGGAAAACCAGTCTCCCCTATTATAATATTTCAGCTGTGGTGAAATTGATGGCACTTTGTTGGTATCTGACACTAATTTTTGTAAATATGTTGGGTCTCCTTCATGTGTATTGCCTGTAGCAGTAGGCCTCCGAGACCGTCAGGCCTCCACTTCATTGGAGTCAACTACCCGTGTTAGTACTATCCTTAGATTTTTTGACAATGGTAGTCTACGAAACTGTTATTTGTGCCACCTGAGTATGGCTCAGCATGACAGCAGGTTGAGCTGTTGTATGTGGTATCAAGGCTCCCAGCACAGCAATCCTACACTGATCCTACCTCGTCTAACTTTGAAATTCAGTTGAAAGCTGTAAATGCTGGCCCAGACCACGATACCTCATGCACAGCTGATTGCTGCAGTGCCATGCTACAGTTTGTACTGTGGATGAATTGAAGCCACTTTCCTGGTGTCTGACCCTCATTTGATGCGTTTTGGCAGCTTTTGGGGCAATTAGAAGGTGTTGTGCATGCATTTGTTTTTACCTCTCATTGACTTGAATGGCATTTGTTGAATATTTGATTACTAGATCTGCAAATATTGCCAATTTGGCGATCATAATTCGAACCGAACATTGAAATATTCGCTCATCTCTACTTGTGAGCCTGCATTAAAGTCAGAGAGCAAGCATATGAAGTAATTGTAAATTGTATATTAGCAAAGGGATAAAAGACAAAATTTTAGTTTTGATGACGGAGTTCTGTTTGGGTCCAGTCTTAATCTCTTTCTAATACACTGTTTCCAAGTAGTTTAGCAATGACTTGGGCACAGTGTTGGACATTCATTATATATAAAAGGTACATCGCAGATTTGAAAAGTATCTTGCCCAAGGCTATTGTTATAACTATAAGTAACGTTCAAAAAAAAGTTTTTAGTCATAAAATGTATAAGAAAATCCAGCATATCAATGGCAAAAAAAAACAAAAAGTGTTGACCATTTTTTTTTTTTTAAATACGTTGATCGCACCTTTGCCCTGTTCTCTTTTCATATTTAGTTTGGCAACAGTCAGGTTCTTGATCGAGCTTGCCATAACAGGGATTTAGTTTCTTGATTTCCATAAGAAGTGGTTGCTAATAATAATTTCTGGAGAAAGACACAAAATCTCAGCCTGCTTAATAGGTAAAAAAATGGGCTCTGGTGAAAAGCAAATTAAATGACACAGTTGCAGGTGTTTTTCCATGTATACTATTTACTGCATAGCCCCACCTTCACCAGACAGGTAACAGACAGGTGTCTGGTAAAATGTGTCCAATGCCGGATATTAAGAATTCCTATTTTGTACGCTTACTTTATACTGATCTTTTTTACGTCTACCTGAAAGTGAATTATCAATGACAGTCTTTTTTTAAGAATCAGTGATTTAACACTAATTTCTAATCAGATCCTACAGAAAGGAACAGCCCGCATGGCAGCTGTACTTTTCCCAGGGTTAATTACCTTTCACTGCTCTCTACTAATGAGTCAGCTGTTCCTGTCATTACACAACTACACTGTGTTCATCTCTAGCTCTCACTGTGGACAAACACAGTCGCTATATCCTTGTTTGCAGAGCGCATGTTTCTGTAGTGCAAAGATTTTGCAGATTGACCACTGTCTGGATTTTTTTTATCTCTAGAAACATTATGCTGATTGTCTGTGTCTATCTGTATGCCTTTAATAATTTGTTGCTCTATGTGGTGGTAAGCAGGTTCTTATTATAATAATTATTAGACATGTTTATTCTGTAAGAACAATGACTTTTGTAGTTTGTAGAGAATACTGCAGGATATGGCAATAATGTATGTCCAGCTAGAAGATCTTGTTTCTGCCTCATTCAAAAGTAGGACTCAAGAACTTGAACCAGCAAACATTTTCCAGTGCAATATGATAGGATGTTACACGGTGAAAGGGAATGTGTTATGATTTTTGTGTTAATAATTAGAGATGAGCGTGTATACTCGTTACTTGAGATTTCCCTAGTATGCTCGGGTGATCGCCGAGTATTTGGATGTGTGCGGAGATTTAGTTTCTGTCGCCATAGCTGCATGATTTGCGGCTGCTAGACAGCCTGAATACATGTGGGGATTGTCTGTTTGTTAGGAAATCCCCACATGTATTCAGGCAGTCTAGCAGCCACAAATCATGCAGCTAAGGCTAGTTTCATACTAGCGTTTCTTGGAGCTGCGAAGGGATGCGCTCGGCCACCGTGAAGCTCCGCCCCTGCCGGGCCTCCTCCGGTCAGCTCCGCCTATGGGCGCATGACGCTGCATGCAACCTGCGTACCCTATCTTTAGCATTGGGTGAGCAGGCCGTGCGCAGGTATGCGTTTGCCGGCGCATGCGTCCTTTTGACGGTGCACCAATTGCACGAAAATGCAACACGGTGCATTTGGCACAGGTCGGCGCACCGTCAAAAGGATGCCTGCGCCGGCAAAAGCATACCTGCACATGGCCTGCGCACCCAATGCTAAAGATAGGGTATGCAGGTCGCATGCAGCATCCTGCGCCCATAGGTGGAGCTGACTGGAGGAGGCACGGCAGGGGGCATAGCTTCACGGCCAGCATGTGCTGCGCCTTAAAACGCTAGTGTGAAACTATCCTAAGGTGACAGAAACCTCCAAGCACATCCAAATACTCGCTCATCACTATTAATAATAATTGATTATGTAATCAATTATTTTTAATACAAAATGAAAATGTTATGTTTCAAATTTTTTTTATTTGTTATTTTTTTCTGCAGCTGCTGGGGCTATAATTTTTATTTTGTGCTGTGCAAGTGTCTGAGCACAACACTTACACACCACAAATACGGCAGCCCCTGTACATAGGAGCCTTCAATTGGTGTCCCATGCATCTCCTACACTGTGGCAGCCTCCAGTTGTGAATGGGGAAACCCCCCCTGGACTGTCCAGTTCTCAGCTGTGGGGGGATCCAGGCACCATTTTGTTGTAGCTGACACTGACATAGCAGGGCCATGTATATAATCACATCATATTTGATACAGCCCGCAGAGCAATTACCAGGTTTTCAGGAAATTGTCTATTGATAGTATTATGCATGGGGTACATATGAAAGTCTTGGGGCTTCATAACAAAAATGCAAATAGTGCAGGTTTCTTTTAGTAGTGCAGGGGTTAGTCTGCTCAGTTGAGAGCTCTTGGAAGCTTTCCTGCATTAAGGCTCTCGGATGTTTACTCTTAGCCACTCCCATCTATTTTCAAATCTGGGCCCTGGCTAGCACTCTTGCCAAAGTAGCTTATCGTGCATGGTTAGGAGATGGTGCTTTCTGGTTGTTGTTTGAGAAGGCATTTTGTAGATTTATCTGAGACTGTTGCTAGGAAAGACTGTAGCACATGAGAAAAGAGACACAATGAATCCAAAGAACTATACTACATTTATAATTGGAGATATTTGCTAATATTATTATTACACCTACTACATATTGAGATAGGATCTTGGAGAAGGGAACACTCTTTTAAGCCTGAATATGACTTCCCACTTGAGAATGGTGCAGCTATGGAAACAGATAAGGCAAGTTTAAACTGAAACAGATTTTACTTAATTTGAAGTAAATCAGTGTAGTTACAGGAACAAGCTTGATGTTACACATAGGATAGGTACACTGACTTGGCACTCAGCATATTAAGAAGCTTGACCCAGGAGATGCTCTGTCAGAGGCCTATCATCCAGCCAAATCAGTTCTCTTGCTTTGCACAAATGAGGGATAAACACCCTAAAAAACACGAATCTGTAAATGCAGTTTGCTTTTTGACTTCTTATGCTAAGTCATGTGGCAAGATGGATTAAGGCATCAATCTTAGGATAGCTGCTTTTAATAGCTAGCACTAGAGTTTCTGTCCTCTTCCTCTCTGTAGAGGCTGCTTTTATATGTAAATTACCAGAGGAGATTGGCATGGTCTATAAGTCTCCTTACGTCAACTTTGTACTTTCCACAAGAAGTGAGTTTACTCCTTAGACCCACAACAGAAAATTATGCAAGGCTTGGTGGTCATACTTCAGGAGAAAAGATAGAACTTGGGCATAACACATAAAAGTAGAAGCTCAAAGCTACAGTACAATTCACAGCAGGTGACTGTGGATAGCAACAGGTAGAGCCCATGCACAATTTACAGTATAGTAGTCTTGGTACAATCCACAGTTGTACAAATCTGGTAATGCCAGTAATGTTTCTCATTTATATGGGCCATAGTTTAATGGTTTCTATCACTGTATCAAGCCACTCTATTACCAAGTGGTTAACTTTAAAGGTTTAACCAGTGTTCCAGGAATGTTAATGCTAAGCAAGTTGAGTCACCACTGGAAGGTGATTTAAGGGTGTGCTACACGATGCTAACCTTGGGGGGGTCACATCTTGATCCAGAGAGTCTTTCTTTATTGACGTACAAGCAGGCATATGTGCAGCCCTTCTCTCATCTATGTTGTCCTGCATTGATCTGCTGCAAGTGGTCTCCCCTTCCCTGGCAGACCTCTTCTTTGTATTCTGCTTGAAGAGTGGCCTCCACATCAAGCAGAAGGTGAGCACTGCACATTGGCATCTACTAGAATTGTACTGACACTTAGCCTGGCACTAATATATATTGGTCCCACCTTGAATGGAGCTCATATGGCACACAACACTGCTGTGTCCACACATCTGACCTAAACTAACCAATCTACCCACTCCTCGCATAACACATCAGTTAAAGCACAGTATTCTCATAATGTATAACTACATTTATTATACATTTCCTGAAATTTAAAGCTTAATCAGCTCATTAAACAGAACTATTGCAGGTGGTCTACCTGGCTCTCTACAACTTATAAGGGCCTTCTATAGGCACAAAGCATAAGGTGGCCACCAGTTCTTAAGAAGCCAGCATCAAATTTTTCTGAAATCTTGGAAAAACAGTGAGTTACCATTAATGTAACCTGTAACTTAGGCTTTCAGGTACATTATTGGTTTACAACAGTTCAAGAATATATCTGTTAAGGGAGCTATAGTCGTGCTTAGAGGATTCTTCTCCCTAATGCTATGGAGAACTTTGGTGTAAATAATTCCAGGAGAGAATACTGTGTTATAAATGGATTGCTCAGAAACACTGATTTCTAATGTCTCACTACGTACAATCCCTTCATAAGGTAGTAAATGCAGCTCATCACCTTCCAGTTCACGCCCCAAGACTTCAGGCAAACAGCTGATCTTGTTAGGAGATTCAGCAGTCAGCAAAACCAAATTAATTAGCATAATTCATTGGATATACCAAAGTATGTAACCCCCCCTCCATTTTTGGTATAAAGATGCTAAAAAAAAGAAACCATGAAAAAATATGGCATTTCTGTTGAATGCTATATTTCTGAAAATCCTGCCCATTGTTTATATACCCTGCACAACACTGGGGGGGCATTTACACAGAAAGATGATCATGCACAAGCATCCTTAACAAAGTTCCACCATAATCTTGCAACGTAAGGAGGCTGCTAATCACCCCATGAATGGTCACAACACTCGTTCATCAGGTGAAATAATATTTTGTACAGTGCAAAAGATAATCATTTTCAGCTGGGTATCATCCTGTACAAAAAGAATCACACAACTGAGAACCATGACAGTCTTTTTGCACTGAGGGATTTTTTTACAGGTAGGTCAGTGCACCTCATTTCCTTCAGTATAGCAGTTATTAAATCACCGCCGATCGATAAAAGTTTAGTTCCAGCAGTCAGTCCTTGTATATCGACATTAATTTATTTTCCAAATTTTTTGGCATTTATGTAATCAGAAAAGTGGAAAAAGTACCATATCTGACCAGCATTATTTAAATCCCTCACAACAAAATTATTCAACAAGGTCTTGTTGAAGAAAATGGTACTGAGGAACATTCTTGCATTCCACTTGGACAATCATCAATTTTTACTAAACTTCCCCGATAGTGTTGGCGCATTATTGTATCATTAGTACCAGTACGAGTTTATGCTGAAATTATTAATATAAGCTGATGACTAATATCCAAAGCTCATTATCCCATATATAATTTAACAAGAGCAAATCTGTAGAATGCTTTACTATGAGGGCACATTGACCTTTACATCAGCATGAATATGCTTTGTGGATTATAAGGCAAATGTCACAGAATAACATACAAGAAAACAAAGTTTCATCCATCTCTTTTCTCAGTGCAGAGGTCCATGTGCCATGCACAAGTATAAAGGCCTGAAATGTACATGTTAATAGCGCCATTAGCAAAGACGAGCTAAAGCCAAAGAAGTGAAGTAAAATTATAAATCATTAACTTTTAGACTAGGTTCACATGTCTATGTCTCTAGATGTATGACTTATGCATCAGATGTGTAAGTAAAAAACCATATGGAAGTGTTTTTAAAGATCCTCTTATTAATTATTTTGTCAACCAGATTTAAAGTAGTTGTCCACTACATGGACATCCCTTTCTTAAAGTAAATGTTCGGCTTTGATAAAATAATAAAGCCTATACTCACATCCCATGCTTGCGCCATTCCCACGGTGTTGGCACTTGCTCTTCCTGTGTCTGTGATGCAGTTTATGACATGTGACACCGGCAACCAATCAGCGCGTCATTGTCTCCGATTTTGGACAAACTAAACATAAAGAGGAAGTCCAGGCTGTAGCTGATACTTGGCTTTCTCTTCATGTTCAGGTGGCCAATGGCATGGACAGTGACACCAGTGCTGATTGGGTGCCGTGCATCATGTGTCATTCCATCGCATCATAGCAACGGGACCGCGAGTGCTGACACTACTGGATCCAAGCCGGCATGGGAGGTGAGTATAGACTTTTTTATTTTATTGGGTCTGAACATTTAGTTTAAGAAGGGGTCGTCCTAGTAGTGGACAACCCCTTTAATGGTACAGACAGGAAAACACATACCTTTAGACATATTAAAACATAATGATATACAATCCAATGTTTTCCATTGAGAATATTGGAAAATAAAACATATACATTTTTCATGTTTTTGGTGATCTAAAAGGTGGATGATTACATTTTTTGCATATATTAAAAAAGAAACCTCAATTCCACTTAAATCTGACAAAACAATGTAAAAACAACATTTTTTTACTACATCTTGCCAATTTTATTTAAGAATGCGCTCCCATATAATTTTCAATACAGTTTTTTTCAATTTGCGTGGACTGCACTGTACAAATGTGAACCTAGCCTCTCCAATGATTTCTACAATACATTAGGTACAGCATGAGTGCCATTTTTGCCTCACCAAATTGTGACCACTGTCTGGAAGAAATTCATTGAACATACAAAATGGTGCACAGTATATTTAATATTTGAAAAATAATCTATAATATGCTATAGGGGGACTTGTTACCCAAATAACCTAACCCTTAGACAAATGGCACATATATAATATTATCATATTATAGGTGTTGCATTACGCTACATATAATTGATCGCATTTTACATTTACCGGATTCATTACCTTTTGTTTAGCTTAAGCATGAAACTTTTCATCTGAAATGAGAATGCTTCCTTTTTTTTTTACTGTTCATAGAACTCGTGCCCAAATAGATAATTTCCCAATGATCATTCTGGAAACTCAGATAATGTCTTTCCAAAAAAAAAGAAAAAATGGAATATGGAGTATTTTCTTTTACAGCCGCACACTAACGGCACAAACTCATTTTAAAGGTCTGACATTCACCAGGTGACCTCTCTTGTTTGTCCCTACATGTTTTCCAAAATATAAAAGTGAAATAGAGTCCCAAGGGTACTGTACTTGAAAGGTTATGAGAGTTAGAGAATTTCACCCATGCCTGCCAAATCAGCAGATGGCTTGTGATTATAATTATATGCATCAATAAAACGAATAATCTTTACAAAATTTGAATTTCTACTAAAGTAAGGGATTTGGTAAGCAGATGCAACCGAATATATTTTCTTTAACCCTTTCTGTTGATTTCTGCAGCAAACATTTTTTTTAAATTTTATTTTGCAGCATTATATTAATCATTATCAATTAACCGGGGACATTGCTTTAATTCGTCATTCAAAGTTGTATCCGAGACAAATGAAGCAGAAATAAAACTTTTGAAAAATCTTCTTTCATAAAAGCAGAAAACATAAAAGAATGGTTGTCATTGTTTTCATATTAGCAAAGAATCGCGTTATGCTTCATAACCCCACCAAATGTGATATTACTGGATTGCAGTAAATGAATGAATGCATTATCATTGTATATAATATAGGCAATCATCACACAATTGTGATTGCTCAAGATCCTGAAAACAAACAGACTGCCAATGACAGAGCCGGAGTCTCATTAAGAGGGGGGGCAAAAACATGGCAGCTTTGGATTGCGCATTAGTTCAATAATGTCTTTATACAAGTATAACTTTTAGATGTTGTGGATGATATATGCCGGATATTATATAAGGAAGTACATAACATGACCTAATTTAACAGTTCATGTTTGTAACACCCGTGTCCCACATTTTACTACTGAATTTAGATCCCCATTGAACCTATTGACATTCTCTTGTGGGATCAGACATTCGACAGTTGTCCCATATGTGCTTAAAAGGGTTGTCCAGTTAAAACAATCTGCAATATAGGTGATTACTTGTTAATCGGTGGATGCTCAACCTGTGAGATGTGCACTAATTGGAATTTTTCCGGGCAGGGAATTTTTAACCCTCTTACAATATGGCAGGGCAGGTCAAATGCTGGACTGCCACTCCATTTATTCTCCATAAGACCGCCGGAAAAAGCTGCATGCAGCTCAGCGTCCTCATAAGGAATGAATGAAGCAGTGGCCATTATACACACTGCAACTCCTTTCTAAGGGGCCTAAAAGTTCCACATTCTGCCAATTGGTGCAGGTCCCAGTCGTCAGACCACCAGCGATCAATAAGTTATCATCCATCCCAAGAATAGGTGATAACTTTTTTAACTGGGCAAGAAGTTCTTTAGCATCTAACTGGGATCAATGCTCTCAAAAAGAGGATTTCATCGAAAAGAGCTTATGATGTGTCTTAGATGCCTGTTAGAAGATCATGCTAAGGACCTTTGTGACCTCAAATCACCAATGATTTCCAGTATGATAGGGCATTATAACACACCTATTTTGCTCTGCTCTTTTTTTTTTATTTAAGCAGAAATACTTTTACTACCAGGAAAACAATATACTGTATTTGCACTTATTGCCATTGAGGATGGCACTACTTTCAACTGTATGCACACCTCAAGCCTCTGATACAACTGAAAAATATGGTGAAGTTGGGAGCTATTGGATCTCTGCCATGTCATACTCTCTATCACGCAATGGACATCAGAAGGACAGTAGAGGCAGTGATATGCAATGGCATTATTGCACTACTTGCAGCAGGTTAATTAAAGGCCCCGTCACACTAAGCGACTTACCAGCGATCCCGACACCAATATCAAGGTGTCAGGATCGCTAGTAAGTCGCTATGTGATCGCTGGTGAGCTGTCACACAGACAGCTTCACCAGCGATCAGCACAGCGATGCCGAGTGCCCGGCATCGCTGGCCATCCTGTAAAAAATAGAATCAAAATAAAAAGTATAGTTATTCTCACCTTCCGATGTCCTGTTCAGCCATCCTGCCTCTCTTCACGCTCCGGTCCCAGTGATCCTTTGCACGAATGACCGCGAGATGTCACAGTCTCGCGGGATAACAAAGTCTCGTGGTCATTCGTGCAAAGGATCACTGGGACCAGAGCGTGGAGAGAGTCAGGATGGCTGAACAGGACGTCGGAAGGTGAGAATAACTATATTTTTTATTTTTTTAATTATTTTTTACACCTGATCGCTGGTCTCCCGCCTGTCACACACAGCGATGCGTGCTGGCCAGCGGGAGACCAGCGACCAAAGAAATGTCCAGAGATTTCTTGCAGCGATCAGCGATACCGGCAGGGGGGCCGCTCGCTGATCGCTGTCACACACAGCGATCTCGCTGGTGAGATCGCTGTTACGTCACAAAAGTTGTGACTCAGCAGCGATCTCGCTACTGAGATCGCTTAGTGAGACGGGGCCTTAAGTCTCTCCATGTCTCTATCGAGTCATTAACTGCATAGTTGTGGTAATGGATAGGTATGACTATTAGTGTTTTCAAGAGAGTATTACAATTGGGGAGTGTATTGGAGACATTAGGAATAGAAGTCCCAATAACTCTGTATGGGGCAAAAAGGAGCAATTATTACTATAATTGTGGTTATTAAAGATGAGCAAATTGATTCGAAAGACCCTGGTTCTGAGGCCATGTCCTTGTTCTGTGGCCACCAGTTAGGAGTCCTGCAAAGCAGCTCTTATTTGCTGGCATTTTCGGCACCAGTAATGCTGGTACGATGTCATGCATGCGTCATTCCACAATGATGACGTTGCACCGAGCCAGCAAATCAGAGGAGGTGCTGACTGCTGAGGATTCCAGCAGGTAGAAGGTATTATACAAAGCTCCAGTCCAGCTGCCATGGAATATTGGCATGGTCCCTGGACCATTAATTCGCTCATCTCTAGTAGTTATAAAAAATATTTTTGTTGCTAGAAACTTAAATTTGTTTGTTTTAATATCTCATTTACATTAATGGGCAAATAGGACAGCAACATACACTGCATTGGGGGATCAGCAGTGTAGACAAGTTTGTTTTTACCACAAGCATGCAAAGATGTATGAATATGGAATATAGAAAAATCCATGAAAACTTTTAAACATTTGAAATAGTCAAAGAGGGGCCAATAAGATTAGTTAAATGGCTGAGCCGTATACACAGCCAGGAGACATCTGGAAAACAATTATTATAAAACGCCACAAATAACACAAAGCATTACAACCCACAGAGTGGCTATGAATTTAGAATAAGAAGAATACAAAGGAAAGAAATTGAAATTGTATATTGACATATCTAAAGAACAATTCCAGAAGTAGATTGCTATGCATGGAAACCAGTTTTGGTTAGTTCTAGTAGTTATCAGTAATTACAATTATGATGAGGTTCTGTAGCAATACAAAGCTTACAATGAGACCACTATTGCATAATACACCTTCTCTGGCATATTTGTTTTTCTCACAACATTACCTGGAGCAAAATTTTATTTTTGGTGCCCACTTCTATACACAACCTAAGCTGTTTGACTGTTCATCATGCAACTCTGATATACACAGCTTAAGTGGTTCAAATGTTTGTCACACAGGGCCGCCAGGGTATTACTATCATTACTAGTGTTTGGGGTCCGGTGAGCAGAAGCAAAGAGAGGGCTCCGGACTGAGTGATATACACTGCGCAGTGTTATGAATAGGCACCGAGGAGGATAGCAGGTCCAAGCTAAGCCACAGAAAACCAGAGAGGTTGGTAACTAAGCGGATGCAGATCCCTGATCCTGTGTACACAACTAGCAGTGGCACTGCCGGAGAGCTAACTAAGCCTAAAGCAAGAAAGGGGAAATCTAAACTGCCCTGGAGCAGACCCCAAAGGAATAGATAGCCCCCAAACAAATATTGTCGGTGAGACAAGATGAAAGCACAAACACAGGCAGAAAAATAGACTGAGCAAACGATGTGGCCCACACTGACTAGACAGGACAGGAAAGAAAAGACACTGTCTGCAATAACTCAAAAAACCCTGCAAAAAGTCCAACACGTCTGATGCACAAAAAACACTGAAGTTGCACGACTTTGCCCCCACTATATCAACACTCTGGAATATTCTGAAAGCAAAGTAAAAAGAGACCAATATAACAAGGGACAAAACAAACTAGCACATGCAGTAACATATGGGCGGTGATTCAGCACAGCCCCAGCCGGAGCTGGCTGACCCGCACAAAGCAGAGATAAACAAAACCAGATCAAATGCAAACAGAATAACAAATGATACATTTAGCTGAACCATGCAGGGAAAGAGCAGGAGACATCAGACCTCAGAGGGCACAGGAAGAAAATCACCAGCAGGGATAGAGGGAGTCAGCTGTCTTAAATCCCAATCAGAAACCCCAGATCTCCAATCCACTTCCTCATAATCAGGTGGCAAGGCTCTGTCAATCAGATCAGCTCCACTACCTCCAGTAACCACCAGAGGGAGTCCAGAAAGAGAACTTGCAACCCCTCTGTCAATCTGACCAGCTCCACTACCTTCAGTAATCACCAGAGGGAAGCCAGAGAGAGAATTCACAACAGCATAGCCTGGACTGAGGTAGCAGAGCCCAGCCACTGTGTAAATGACCTGGCAGACCGTGTGGCACACTGGGACCCTAATTACTTTAGTCAGAGCCCCTGCTTTATTAAGCCCCATGGCCACAGTCACTCACAGCCTCTGCTTACATTGTATGGCTGCAGCAGTGGGGGAAACACACATCTGGCATCAGTGACGTCAGATGCTGTCAGCCTGACCTCTGTTCCTAAGCTGCTGGCATGCCCCGGGCCCTTGCGGCACATTATATGCAAGAGTTGAGGACCCCAAAGAGATGAGGTGCACACACCGTCCCACTTGCCCATCCGGCCTTCCATTCCGTTATCCGTTGGTCCAGCCACCCATCATTCTTCTTGTGCCTTCCTCTCTGCTCATGCTGATTGAATTTGGAGGCTCTCTCTGTCTGCTGCCTGCCTGCAAACTTATAAGTACTACTTAGTTTAACCTTACTGACTGCTGGCTGTCTTTTTACCTGCCTCGTTGCTATAAGGTACAGTTGTCTGTCTTAAAGGGGATAGTCTAGTAACCTAATACTTATCACCCGTACACAACATATGGCATAATTATTATGGCAAGTTCATATGGCTGATCTTCAAGCAGAAATTTGGTGCAGACAGCCATGATGATATTCTGCTGAATATCTATGTCTGCTGCTTTCTTCATGCCTCCCATTCATCTCTATGGGAGACTGCGAAGAGGATTGCGGAATGGTGGGTTTTAGCCACTGATGTACCAATAAAGGACCTGTCTGCACCAAAATTTCACTTGAAAATCTGTTGTGTGAGCTGACTCTTACAATTGAGTGGCTGTATGCATGTCTAATCAGCTGCATCACAGGGATTTCAGGGAATGATAAGATTTGTGGGGGCCCCATTCTTGTAATAAGTGGGGTGTCCCAGAAGTGTCCAATGTTTGTATCTCTAAATACGCAAGAGATTACCTACCATAGATATACAAAAAAAAGAATACAATAATCTGCAATCAGAAATACAGGTGATAAAAAAATTATCATAATCTGGTTTCAATTAGATTAAAAAATGTATATGACTCATTCCCTTAAAGAAAAATAACAAAAAAATTACCTAAAAAGAGTATTGGATATTTTAAGAAATTTTTAGTAGGTTAGGAAAAAGTCTTGTTGTTGTGGCAGGCTTAATAATAATAATAATAATAATCTTTATTTATATAGCGCCAACATATTCCGCAGCGCTTTACAGTTGAACAGTTTCAAACACAACAGTCATAAGTAACAACGTTAACAATACAATAATTAAAGCGAAATAAGATGACCCTGCTCGTGGGAGCTTACAATCTACAATGAGGTGGGGGAGATACAAAGCACAGGTTTGTATTTACAATGATGTATTTACAATGATGGTCCAGTCATCTTCAGGGGGTGGGGGTTAGATGGAGATAGTGAATGGGCTACACACACACAAACATAACATGACTTTGATTACTGAATGTGATAGGCCGCTCAGAACAAATGTGTTTTGAGCGAGCGCCTAAAACTATGCAAATTGTGGATGGTCCTAATATCTTGGGGTAGAGCATTCCAGAGAATTGGCGCAGCACGGGAGAAGTCTTGGAGTCGGGAGTGGAAGGTACGGATTAGGGCAGAGGTTAGTCGAAAGTCATTTGCAGAGCGCAGCGGTCGGTTAGGCCGATAGACAGAAATGAGGGAGGAGATGTAAAGGGGTGCCGCACTGTGGAGAGCTTTGTGGGTGAGAACAAGTACTTTGAATTGTACCCTGTAATGAATTGGCAGCCAGTGTAACGACTGGCGAAGAGCGGACGCGTCTGAGTAATGATTAGCCAGATGGACAACCCTGGCTGCTGCATTAAGGATAGACTGGAGAGGGGAGAGTCGAGTGAGAGGGAGGCCAATTAATAGAGCATTACAGTAGTCCAGGCGGGAGTGGGTCAGGGCGACAGTGAGAGTTTTTGTTGTTTCCATGGTGAGAAAAGGGCGGATTCTAGAGATGTTCTTTAGGTGTAAGCGGCACGAGCGGGCAAGAGATTGTATATGGGAGGTGAAGGAGAGATCGGAGTCAAACATAACACCCAGACAGCGCGCCTGCTGTCGGGGTGTTATTATGGTGCCACCCACAGAGAGGGAAATGTCAGATTTAGGGAGGTTGGTAGATGGTGGGAGCAGAAGAAGTTCAGTTTTGGAGAGGTTGAGTTTCAGATAGAGAGCAGACATGATGTTGGAGACTGCAGACAGACAGTCAGTGGAGTTCTGTAGTACAGCGGAGGTAAGGTCAGGGGATGATGTGTACAGTTGTGTGTCATCAGCATAAAGATGGTACTGAAAGCCAAATCTGCTGATGGTCTGTCCAATTGGGGCCGTGTAGAGAGAGAAGAGAAGGGGGCCAAGGACTGAGCCCTGAGGTACCCCAACAGCGAGAGGAAGAGGAGATGAAGTGGAGCCAGAAAACAGAACACTGAAGGAGCGGTCGGAAAGATAGGAGGAGAACCAGGAAAGAGCAGTGTCCTTAATGCCTAGTGACTGGAGCCTAGAGAGTAGGAGAGGATGGTCAACAGTGTCGAAAGCTGCAGAAAGGTCTAGAAGAATGAGCAGATAGTGGTCACCATTACGTTTTGCTGTCAGAAGGTCATTGGTCACTTTGATGAGTGCAGTTTCTGTCGAATGTAGGGGACGGAAACCGGACTGTGAAGGGTCTAGGAGGGAGTGAGTGGAGAGGTAACGGGTAAGGCGGGAGTATATCAGGCGCTCCAAGAGTAATGGAGTAATGATAGAGTGTTTGAAGGAGGAGGGGAAGATGCCAGAGGAGAGGGAGAGATTAAAGATTGTAGTTAGGTGAGTTGTGACGACTGGAGAGAGAGACTGGAGGAGATGTGAGGGAATGGGGTCGGTTGTGCATGTAGTCGGACGAGAAGAGGAGAGGAGCCTGGAGACTTCTTCTGTGATGGGATCGAATGTGGAGAGTGAGCCAGGGGAAATGCAGGGAGGGATGGGAGTCACTGAATTTGGTGATTGGGAGTGGATTTCCTGATGGATATTGTCTATTTTCTCTATAAAGTGGGAGGCAAGGTCATCAGCGCAAATGTCTGTGATAGGGGCTTGTGCTTTTGGCCTGAGGAGGGAGTGAAAGGTGTCAAAAAGTTTCTTGGGGTTGTTGGATAGTGAGGAGATCAGGGTGGTGAAGTAGGTCTGTTTGGCGAGGTGAAGGGCAGAGTTATATGTCCTTAACATAAATTTGAAGTGTATGAAGTCTTCTAGTGTGCGTGTTTTCCTCCATAAGCGTTCAGCACACCTAGAGCATCGCTGGAGATATCGGGTTTGCGATGTGAGCCAGGGCTGTTTCACTCTGTGTTTGGAGGTTCTGAGGGTGAGGGGAGCTACTTGGTCAAGGGTGCTTCTAAGAGTGTCATTGAAGTGATGTACAGCCAGATCAGGACAGGACAAAGAAGAGATTGGGGACAATGATGAGTGTAGGGAGTCTGAAAGTGTATGAGGGTTAATGGCTTGTAGATTTCTGACTGAATGGTAGGTAGGAGGGTGCTGGGGTGAGCGAGGATTTGTGAGTGTAAAGGAGAGAATGTTGTGGTCAGAGAGGGGAAGCAGTGAGTTATCTAGGTAGGAGATTGAGCAGAGCTGGGCGAAAACCAGGTCCAGGGTGTTACCGTCTTTGTGTGTTTCAGAGGTTGAGAGCTGAGAGAGGCCTAGAGAAGTGGTTAGTGATAGAAGCTGGGATGCAGATGTGGAAGTGGGGCTGTTAATGGGGATGTTGAAGTCTCCCAGGATAAGGGTTGGTAGTTCTGAGGACATGAAGTGCGGCAGCCAGGCAGAGAAATGGTCCAGGAAGTGGGTGGGTGAGCCTGGGGGCCGGTATATAAAAAAATTAAAAAAAATTTTTGACAAAAAATGATGGCTTTGTATGTGACATGGTGTTCGATGGGAACTGGTACCATATTTTTTGGAGTATAAGACACACCGGACCATAAGACACACCTAGGCTTTAGAGGAAGAAATTAGAAAAAAAATTGAAGCAAAAAATGTGGTAAATTCTGTACTAATATCCCCTATCATGGTATATCTGATCCCCTCATCCCATCCTGGTAAGCATGGCCCCTCATCTATATCCTGGTATACATGGTCCCATCATCCCTATCATTGTATGAATGGCCCCCTCATCCCTTCCCTGGAATGCATGAACCCCTCAGCCCTATCCTGGTATGCATGGCCTTCTCATCCCCAACCTGGTATGCATGGCTCTTCATTCCTATCTTGGTAGGCATGTCACCCTCATCCCTATCCTGGTATGCATGGCCACCTCATCCCCATCCCTATCCTGGTATGCATGGCTCCCTAATCCCCATCCTGGTATGTATGGCCCCCTCATCCCTATACTGGTATTCATGGCCTCTTCATTCCTATTCTGGCAATCATGGCCTCCTCATTGCTATTCTGGTAAGCATTGTCCCCCTCATCCCTATCCTGGTATGTAAGGCCCCATCCTTATGCTGGTATGATTGGCCCCCATCCCCATCCTGGTATGCAAGACCCCATCAGAAAAATCTTAAAAAGCATAAACCATTATACTTGCTTTCCTGCATTCCCTTGCAGCATCTTGTTCTGATGCCAGCAACTGACTTATGCTTGTAAGCAGTGCATGGCAGGGACATCATGCGTTGTTAACAAGCTGAGGACAGCTGCCGGAATACTCACTGCTCTCCAGACTGGGACTATTTGTGTGGAGAGCAGTGAATATTCATTACTCTTTAATATTGGACACAGTGTTAGCTGCAGCTGCAGGACGTTCACCTGTACGATTACTAAAGGGGATGACTATTCACTACATTCTATGCCATGCCTATGGAAGTGGAGAGCAGTGAATATTCATTCCCGTAAGTAGTGGGCACACGCAAACTCACAGCAGCTGCAGGAAGCTGGCTGCTGCTGCTAACAGTGTGTCCATGGGCATGGAATGCAGTGAATATTAATTTCTTTTTAGTAGCCGGTACAGGAATTAGCCGCAGCAGCAGGCTCCTGCCTCTTGTGACCCACTGCGCCGCCACTGCCGCTCCCCCACCTCCCCATACATGGCCAGAGCCAGTATATCCAGACTATAAGATGCATTCCCCATTGTTGTCCACATTTTAGGAGGAAAAAAGTGTCCTATAGTCCAAAAGATATGTTAATTTGTGACTGGTGAGGGCATGGTGCAGAACTGTTTTTCCAAGAATGGGCAGTGTAAGGTTCAAGGGGTGGAGACCACACCGGGGTGGAGTCTCAAGGGAGCCCAAATATGTTACCAATATGGGGCCCTGAAATTCCTATAGGCAGCCCTGTTGTCATGTTACCGCTCATATGCGATTTTCACACTTATAGTAACATGCAGACTAGCTGCTATTCCCAAATCTCTCAATGTTCACTGATAAACTACAGCACCTTCTTCACTGAGAAAAGCAGGAAGGAAAGCTAATTGTCACATGCCAGACAGTATGTGAATGGTCATGTAAAGACTCCTGGAACTAGCAAGCAGAGCCAAATCCTGACAGTGAGTATATTAGTGTCATGCTATAATGCTGAATCTTATAAATATTGCTCCTAACATAAATACAGATGTAGTAATCCTTAACTTGTCAGACAATATGTTATTAACATACCCATGTATCATGTTCTCTGATAAATTATGGATTTATACATGTGTACAGAATGAGAACCAATAACTATACTGGAATACAACAACAGAACTCCCATAAGTACAGTAATACATCACCAGAACAGCCAATATTATAGATATACATCATAAGACCACAATTAGTGCAGAAAGACAGCAACTGAACCATCAGCAATATATAAATACAGCTATAATGCATCATTACTGGAATACTGCACCAAACCAGCATTAGTACAGGAATACTTCACCAGAACCACCAGCAGTATAGAAATACAACACCATAAACATCTTCAGTACATGAATGCATCACCAGAACCACCATCAGTACATGAGTACATCACGAAAACATCCTCAGTACATAAATTTAGCACCAGAACCACCATCAGTACATGAGTTCATCAGCAGAACTACCATCAGTACATGACTACATCACCAAAACACAATAAGTACATGAATAAATCAACAGAACCACCATCTGTATAGAATCACATCATATGAGATAGGAACCATCCACCACCAGTACAGAAATACATTATCAGAACCACCATCAGTGCATAAATACTTCACCGAAACCATCATTAGTACAGATATATCACCAGAAACATCAGTACAGAAATTTATCACCGGATCCACCAAGAGTACAGGAATACCTCAACAAGCTTAGTGCAGGGATCAATTGTAATGTCAAGCCTGTCCCATATACTATTGAATTGCATGAACCTACAACTTCCAGAATGTCCTTAACATTGGAAAGGAGATACTGGGAGATGTTGTTACCAGCCATCATCAGACTGCGATCCATACAGAAACCACAGCGCTGATGAGACGCAGACAGTGTCACAAGTAGACATTTACAGTACATCCAAGTACCTTATAGGTGACATCTTCTCCACAGCTTGTCTTTGCAAACTACATTCTTCTCCAGACTTCTGCAGAACATCCTGACACTGTGCCCTTATTAATAACAGCATAATTATAATGTGCCTGAATACAAATATCTGCTCTATGCTGTGCCCCTGGATAAATAATTGCCCCTCAATGTCTCCCACATTGTCCCTTTTATAGCTTATTGCACTTGACCACCACACTATCTTCTCTTACCATACTGGGACCCTCTTCACACTGCCCAGTCTCTATAATGTGCCCCCAACACTTCTCCTCTCATATTGTGCCCTCACACTGTCCCCCCATGCTGCCCCCTCTCTTTACTATCCCCCACACAACCCATTCTCTATACTGTGCCCCATATAATTTTCTCCCCATACTGTCCCATCACACATACCCCCTTGCACATATTGTCCCCTGATGCATTCCCTACCCACTTACACATACTGTCTCTTTGCATATTCTCACTTCTTCCTGTCCATACTGTCTTCTCACACATTCCCAGCCCTTTTGCTCATACTGACTCCTGTCATATTCCACACTCACTTTTCCTGTCTCTTTTCACTCTCACCTTGCCACCAAACACATTCTTTGAGGAGCAGGAGTGATGTCAGCAGTGTGATCACTTCTGTTGATCATGCTGCTGATGTCGCCCTGACCTAGAAGTTCAGTTGGTTAGGGCTTCAATTGAACTCACATCATTTACACTCTCTCTGAGATGGCTATCAACTTGACAGCTGGCTCATAGAATGGTTAAATAACACTCCAGGGAGGCAGCAAGATGCAGCTGCATGGTAGACACCTCAGACAGCTGTGCCCAGGGTAAATGCCTTGCCTGGCCCTCTGTGGAAATGCCCCGACTTACTAGTGAAAAAGAAAGTTTTATCTTAATTTTTCCTGGAGAGACTGAATTACACAGTTTATCTAGCAACAAAGTAATATATATATAAGGGCTAAAGTGCACCTTTCACCTATTTTGGCCGCTACAAGATGCGGCGCTGCCTTTCAGGACTTTTCTATAGCATCCTATATTTCTCTGTTGAGGGCAGAGCAAAGTACTGCAGTGAGCAGGTGCTGAGCCTCTGACCTTTCCCAACACCTGCACACTGCAGTACTTTGCTCTGCCCTCTGCGCAGAAGTGCGATGCCGGGAGCAAGGAAGCCAGTAGGAGGGCAGCGTCGCAAGAAGATGGAAGCACCGGACCCGGACCTGCGACACCCATCGGACAGGACCACATTGGACTGCCCCACTGGGTGAGAATAATAAAACGTATTTTTCTTATCTTTCAGGTCAGACCGGGGACTTATCTAAAGCATTATAGAATGCTGTAGATAAGCCCTGAAAGTCAGTGGCTGTATCTTACAGCGGCCAAAACAGGTGACAGGTTCCCTCTAAGCACAAGGGCAAAATTGGCAACCACATTTGAAGAGTCCAAAGATCAAAACAGCTGAAAAGTTGCTCTTCCGCAAACCTATCCCATTTGTGATCTAGCATACTGAGGGCCCCCAGGTCTGCTATCTCTGTACAGCTAGCTATTTTGCTCTGCCTGAATAGGGGCCCATAAAGACTTCTGTCAATGTTAGGCCTCATTCAGAACAAACAACATTTGGAAAACAAATTAACCTCTAAACTATTTGACAATTTTCACAAGCCATTGCAATGTGTCTGAGCACATCATAGCCTTGTCATGAAAGAGCACACTTAGTCCATAGCAATGTTTAAACAGCTAGTACAAGTTAACATTTTTCTGTATGTCAAAACCTAAGGATTCCAAGCAGAACCTTTGCCCTATGTATCACATTGCATCCTGAGGCTTGCCATTTTTCCATAGTGCATACAAGTGTCATCTCATCTCCAGGTACAAGATGCACAAGTACCTGCAAAGAACCAGACATGACTTAATAAACAAGGACAACGTTTTCCTTTTTCGTGGTCTAGTTCTGACATTCACGTGATTATTTTAGGTATTTTCAGGTGTGGACATACTGTATGTCTGCAATGTCAGTCTGACCAGTCAATTGTCACTCAGCACCATATGAAGCAAGCTGTGTAGCACTCTGTCTTCTAGCACACTTCTATCATAGCTAACATTAAATCTTTCAGAGATTTACTCTAGAGTAGCCCCCATTGTGCATTAATAGGCTTTGGGTGCCCATGACCCTACCACCAGTTCACCATTTGTTCTTTATTGTACCATTTTTGGTAGCTACATAATTAATACACCCTATTAGAGCTGTGGTGATGACCTGACCAAGTTATCTTATCACAATTTGGAGTCTGTAGAATTCAAAGGGGTACTCCGGGGAGATAGAAAATGTTTGTACTGTCCCTGCCCTCATAAACTATAAAGATGAGATACCCAGTGCAGTTCTATTATCTTTATAACACTTGTAATTGTGTGTGACAGGAGCTGCTCCTCACTGCCCCCCCCTCCAGTCTGGGATATTACATTACAGAGCAGCATTCAGATCCCCCTGCAAGTAACAGCCAGCCTTAGAAGAGGGGGTGTGATCTGCTACCAGCAAATAACCCTGTAGTGAAGGCGATATTATCAGGGGGCTGGCTGCTGCTGCTAAAGTCCAGGAGCAGTCCACGCCCCCTCACCTCGCCCATACAGGGAGCCATTAGTGCTTTTCACTGCAATTCTCACCCCTCGGTCTGGGGCATTACAGTGGTGTGCACCTCCCTGCTGTTATCAGCCAGTCTCCTGATAATAGCTCTTTCTCTGCAGAGAAAAGGGGGTGTGGCCAGGCCCCCTCTTTTCAGGCTGGCTCTTAATCACAGCTAGGAGCTGAATGATGCTGTGATATAATGGCCCAGATGGGAGGAGGAAGGGGGAGCAGTGAGGAGCAGATCCTGTTACGTGGAATTACAAGGGTTATAAATATCATAGAACTGCACTGGGCATCTCATCTTTATAGTTTGAGGGCAAGGACAGTACAACATTTTTTATCTCCCCCAAGTACCCCATTAATCTAATTATCCACTGAATCATCATACTTCAGAAAGATTGACATCAGAAGATGGAACAAAAGCTAATTGAAAAGTTAAATGGGTCATAATACACAACAATAGTCAAAGACAGTAAAGGAGCACAAAAAATTTAACAATATCAAACTGATCAGAGAAGAACAGTTAGCTAGAAGATGTCACAAACTATGATGTAGTCAGACATTCCGGGTTAATAATAGTGTGAGTCATGAATGTTAGCCAGATAGAGCATATACAGTATATTCACTATAACTGGTACATAGAGCAGGTCAGATTCAGATGTAAATGAGGATAAGCTTTGCTCTGATTGGTCAGAGGCTGTCATCTCAGCTGACCCCTTTACTGAAATCAAATTGGCAAGTGATACCTGTAGACTAAGGGGGTTAGTTCATCAAACAGTTTGCACCAGAACCATGGCATAAAACTGTTTGAAATATTACTTCCAACATTTTTGTTCAACTTGCCGTTGTACCAAAAAATTTGTAACTTTTGGTGTTTTAACACCAGCTCTGCCAATTTTTCAAAATGTGAATGAAGCTTAATAGAAGAAGTTGTGGCCAAGCATGGAGCAACAAATTCATCATATTTTATGTCACAAAAGTGACATGAATTAAAACAGAAATATACTCCAGTCAATGACAGCGCACACCAGTTGAAAGCTGTGCCAATTTCGTTAAAGGAGTTGTCTTAAGCTCTTAAGTAGGAAAAATTCAAAAATTCTTGTAAAAGCAATAACTTTACAAGAGTGGACCAGCCACCCTGGAGTCTCGGAGTGGTCAGTTACCTGTGAAGGTGTGCGATCCCTGTAGGCTCTACACTTTAGAGTCGGTTTGCAACACTCTAAAGATGGCCCAATCATTAATCTAACCAGCTTCAATGCCACTGTGCTTCTCCCATGCGGCAGAGACAAAACTGCCTCTACGAGCATTCTAGGAGAGTGCACAGTTTGTACCCGCCGTACCCCATTCATCTGGTTTGAACTGTCAGTCTTCAGGTGCGTACTACTCCAAGCCCCTTGGTTTCCTGCGTTACAGAAATGAGGAGCAATGCTCACGCCTCTTAATGAATTTGGCACAACTTACTCCAAGTTATCACTCTGAATCAAGAATGGTGTATAAAATGCCAGTCTTGTTGACTTGATGCTGTAGTTTAGTAATTTATATTAATTTATACCCTCACTGAATTACACTGTCAATCCTCTAAATAATCAGTCCCATATTTTATGGAACTAGTAGTCATATAGTGTGAGACCACCCCAATAAAATTACTTGCTAGATTATTATAAAGTGCTCATGTTATGAAATATTTAAAGCCAATAAAATCAAATGTATGAAGTTCAATTGTACACACAATCATCTGTTATATAAGAATTTAATATCCTAATGCGTCACTATTTTTTAGTTTATGACAACCATAGAATAATATTACTGTGTTGCTTGATTTTTTTGGACCCGCAAGATTACTGTTAGGTAACATAAGCAAGTTTTCTGTGATATTCAGCATTGAATTACAGCTCTGTGCACAACCTCATTTGACCTCTTAAGTCTGTTCCATATGTCGCATGAAGTGTACATAGCAACTACTGTAAATGCAATCACAATGGGCATGGAACAACTGTCTGTGTTTGTTTAACTGCTATTCTTATTTCTGTTCATACTTTGTACAGTATTTTAGTATATTGTGTATATTTTGCCTAATGAAATAAATTAGGTTTTGGAAACTTTTCAAGGCATTTAAACAAGAACTGCTCAGTTTTTGTGTTCCTTATTAGTTTAAATTGAAAAACCCAATTAAGAGGAGCTGTAATCGTATCCTGCCTTCCCAGCTGATATTACAACTAGACCAAACTTTCCAATATTATTTGTCTTTCTATTTCCTTTTTCAACTCTCGTCACTTTAGGCTACAGAGATTAAAACCCTTGATGGAGAATTTACAATTAATCACTGATATCAGTTTCAGATTCTGGCATAGCGTCAGCCAAACATGCACAATGGGAGAGAGTGGATCCTTCAACTGGAACTTATTGGCAGAAAGAGCTGTGAAAGGCATAGCGGGGAAACTTCTATGACAATTGATGATGAAGAAATTAACCACATAAGAAACAACATGGCTAGAATAAAATACCTGTTACTTGTCAAACAGCTACTAACTATTTCCAGAAACTGGAAAAAAAAAAATCTGGAGCAACATAAGATAAACTTAGAAAAATAGTGCATACAGATTCTGCACTTAAAAATAAAAGTTTTTTCAGGGATTTCGCTATAGCTATGCATTCACTCTATGTAGGTACGGACTGGGGCTGAAATTCAGTCCTGGCATTTGAAATCACACAGGCCCATGAACCAGATGGGATATATTACTAATATTACCCTGGATGGAGGAAAGCAAGATTTACTACAAAACCAATATTTCTAATGATACTCGTGGCCTGCTGGGGTAAGTGACGAGTCAGCGACTTTGTGCTCCATCACAATTCTTAGCAGTATGGGTGTCTTGAGAACACCGATTCTGTTAACAACGTAGCAGACATGGCAGCCCACAACCAGACAGGCCCTTCTGGCATTTGCCAGAATTGCCAGATGGCCAGTCCAGCCCTGACTCTATGTGACCCCCTTAAAAAAAAGCACCACTGCTAATTTTTTATTCCCTAAACCTGTGTACATGCTAGTGTAGTGTAATGTAGGTGTGTTTCCAGAGTCCCTCTGTTACTCTTCTGAGTCATGTAATGGTAATTCAGACTAAATCACACTTTGCTCTGTTATAATGTAAGACTAGTTCTGACACTCCATGGGCTTACATTGCAAAAAGTCACTACCCAGCTTACCATAGACCCCGATGTGATCCAGGAATAATTCAAAAGAGTCATTATGTGACTCAGAAGAAGACCGGAACAGTGCTGGAAAGCGTCCCCGCTGATTAGCAAGTACATTAACACACTTTCACTACACTAACATTTCCACAGGTTTAGGGAATAAAAAAATAATAGGAGCGCTTCTTTAAAAAATGCAGGGCCTGATTCATCAAGACCCGCTTTCTGCTTTGTTCACGCAGGTCTTGATGAGGGGGAAAGCTGGAGTTAGATGCTCCCAATTAATAAAGAGATCTACACCTCTTCATGAATCTGGATTGTTTGCTGAATGACATACACCTTCAGAAACCCTACCCCAGTCAGGATGAGACTTCCGTCATAGGGAACATCACAACTCATCACAAACTGGATAAGCTGAAAAAAGCTAAAAGTCCCAACATTTTAGTGTGACTAAACTTTGTGACTTTTCAAAGCTTTTATACCAGAATTCTTACCTGAAAGCACTGACGAATCACCTAGAGATTTTCTATTTACAGTGTCTTGCAAAAGTATTCAACCCCTTGTGATTGTTCATATTTTGCTATTTCACAATCTGGAATTTCATAGTTTGCACCAGTTCATGTGAAGATCATGCCTACAACTGCACTGTGAACATTTGGGTTTCTTCATATTGTGAAGCAAACAACAAATAGGACAAAATTACTAAAAACTTCAGTGTGCACAATTCTTCATCCCCCTAAAGTCAGTAGTTTGCAAAGCCTCCTTTTGTGGCAATTACAGGAGTATGTTGCTTTGGATAAGTCACAATGAGCTTTCCACATCTATCTTGCCACTGGAATTTTTGTCAATTGCTCAAGGCAAAATTGCTTCAGCTCCTTTAAGTTAGATTGTTTCCTCTGGTGAACAGCAATCTTCAAGTCTGAAAACAGATTCTCAATTGGATTAAGGTCTGGGCATTGACTAGGCTGCTCCAAAACATTTACACCTTTCCCCTTCAACCACTCGAGTGTTGCTTTAGCAGTATTGTTTGGGCCATTACCTTGATGAAAGGTGAACCTCCATCCCAGTCTCAAATCACTGACAGACTGGTTTTGCTTAATGGAAACCTGTCATATAGTTTGGCTGCTATAAGATGTGGCCACCACCTTTTAGGGCTTATCTAAAGCATTCTATAAGGGCATGTCACACTAAGCGTTATCGCTAGCAATATCGCTATAACTTGTGACGTTATAGCGATATTGCTAGCGATATCGCTGTGTGTGATACTTACCTACAACCCGCTCCCCCGCTGGTTATCGCTGATCGCGCGAGAACAGGCTGGACTGTTTCTCATCGTCTGCTTCCTGCGGCGCTTCCTGCTGTGACGACGAGCGACGCGTGGAGCCGGGCGGGAGGACGCAGGATAGCCTGGT
>NW_027361749.1:17915000-17955000 GCF_039654945.1 Dendrobates tinctorius
CTCATTTCTGCTCTCCATTTGTCCACTCAAGATGACGGGAGCCATATTACAGATTAAAAGGGGACTAAAAGATGAAGGGAGCCATATTACAGATTAAAAGGGCACAGAGAATCAGAGGAAAGATTGAAATAGGGGACACCGTGAATTGTAACAAACATTTGTTTTTTTTTCTTCACTTTCTCCTTTCTCCCTTCTTTCATGATTTTTTTTGTATTTCTATTTCTTTTTAGATATTTGCCAGTGGATGCAGGGAAAGTGAGTACAGTAATCTCTGTACATTTTTAACCATATGAAGCCAGGACAAAACTTTTTCTAATAGGTGACAACCCTTTTTAATTTACAACAAAAAATAGAAAGATTGAAAAACATCTATGAAAATCCAAGATTAATTAACTAGGGTTAGGACCAAAAAAAGTTGTAAAAAAATAAATAAATTGAAATACCATTATTGACATTTTTAGTCACATCAGTTTCCACTCAAATGCAAGAATCTGCATTTTTTTTTTAAAAAACTGCAGCTGCGGAAGAATATCATTGAAAAGTGGATTACCCCTTGAATTCCTATTTTTTTTTTAGATTTTTGAAACCCTAGGGAATCTACGATTGAATGTACTGTCCCTTGATTGCTTGTTCTATATACTGCAATGCTAGAGTAGTACGGTCGTCCGACTACATGCACTTCCGACCCCATTCCCTCACATCTCCTCCAGTCTCTCTCTCCAGTCGTCACAACCCACCTAACTACAATCTTTAATCTCTCCCTCTCCTCGGGCATTTTCCCATCCTCCTTCAAACACGCCATCGTTACTCCATTACTAAAGAAACCTGCTCTCGACCCATCCTGCACAAACAACTACAGACCAGTCTCCAATCTCCCCTTGATCTCTAAACTTTTGGAACGCCTAGTTTACTCCCGCCTTACCCGTTACCTCTCCATTCACTCCCTTCTAGACCCTTCACAGTCCGGCTTCCGCCCCCTACATTCGACTGAAACTGCACTCATCAAAATGACCAATGACCTTCTGACAGCAAAACGTAACGGTGATCACTCTCTGCTCATTCTTCTTGACCTATCTGCAGCTTTCGATACTGTTGACCACCATCTCCTAGGCTCCAGTCACTAGGCATTAAGGACACTGCACTCTCCTGGTACTCTTCCTATCTCTCTGACCGCTCCTTCAGTGTTTTGTTCTCTGGCTCCACGTCATCTCCTCTTCCTCTTGCTGTCGGGGTACCTCAGGGCTCAGTCCTTGGCCCCCTTCTTTTCTCTCTCTACACGGCCCCAATTGGACAGACCATCAGCAGATTTGGCTTTCAGTACCATCTTTATGCTGATGACACACAACTATACACGTCTTCCCCCGACCTTACCCCCGCTGTACTACAGAACGCCAGTGACTGTCTGTCCGCAGTCTCCAATATCATGTCCGCTCTCTATCTGAAACTCAACCTCTCCAAAACTGAACTTCTTCTGCTCCCGCCGTCTACTAACCTCCCTGAATCTGACATTTCCCTCTCCGTGGGTGGTACCACAATAACACCCCGGCAGCAGGCGTGCTGTCTGGGTGTTATGTTTGACACCAATCTCTCCTTCACATCCCATATACAATCCCTTGCCCGCTCTTGCCGCTTACACCTAAAGAACATCTCTAGAATCCGCCCTTTTCTCACTATGGAAACAACAAAAACCCTCACTGTTGCATTGATCCACTCTCGCCTGGATTACTGCAACGCTCTATTAATTGGCCCCCCCGTCACTCGACTATCCCCTCTCCAGTCCATACTTAATGCAGCGGCCAGGATCGTCCATCTGGGTAATCGGTACTCGGACGCGTCTGCTCTTCGCCAGTCCTTACATTGGCTGCCCATTCATTATAGGATCCAATTCAAAGTACTTGTTCTCACCCACAAAGCTCTCCACAGTGCGGCACCCCCTTACATCTCTTCTCTCATTTCTGTCTATCGGCCTAGCCGATCGCAGCGCTCTGCAAACGACTTTCGACTAACCTCTGCACTAATCCGTACCTCCCACTCCCGACTCCAAGACTTCTCCCGTGCTGCTCCTATCCTCTGGAATGCTCTACCCCAAGAAATCAGGACTATCCACAATTTGCATAGTTTTAGGCGCTCCCTCAAAACACACCTGTTCAGAGCGGCCTATCACATTCACTAATCAAAGTCATTCTCTGTGTAAGTGTGCGTGTGTAGCCCATTCACTATCTCCATCCATCCTTCACTCCCGCAAGATGGCTGGACCTTCATTGTAAATACACCATTGTAAATACACACCTGTACTCTGTATCTCCCTCACCTCATTGTAGATAGTAAGCTCTCACGAGCAGGGTCGTCTTATTTCGTCTTATTTTGCTTTAATTATTGTATTGTTAGCGTTGTTACTTATGACTTGTGTTTTGAAACTGTTAAACTGTAAAGCGCTGCGGAATATGTTGGCGCTATATAAATAAAGATTATTATTATTATTATTATTAGGTGATGATCTGACAAAGATGACTGTTGTGAGTTCATTTTCCCCTTCGTCACTGGATTCTGGTGAACTCCCTATTCTGGTGAAGGAAGGTAATGAGCCTGATTATCAGGCACCTGAGTCTAATGAGGATGACTGGCTGAGTGGAGTCACAGACTGGATATAAGGCTGCCGATGCCCTTCTGCCCTGCGGGTGATTTCTCTGTGGACTCCTAGGACACCAGTCTGATTCCTGCTCCTAAAGCTAAGTTTTCTGTTTTGGCTGTTAGCCTTTTTGTTTTGTTTTTTGTTTTCCATGCTTTTCAGTATTCTGCCATCCCCTGCTTGGGTGAGCCGAATCTCCTTTTGCCTGTAGCTCTGTCTTCAGTATATTCCTGAGTGCTGACATAGTTTTTTGAAGCCTAGCGTCTTCAGGGCCTTTTTCACTGTCAGTTTGTTGGCTCTTATTTTCATAGGGCTTTTCACAGATTGCAGACAGCAGCCTTCCTGTCCTTTCTTATGTAGTTAGCTTGGGCCCCTCTTTGCTCTGTCTATCTTTCTGTCTGTGTTAGTATTTTCATCTTGCTTCACCGTCATTATATGTTGGGGGCTGCCTATTGCTTTGGGGTCTGCTCTGGGGCATTTTAGATTTCCCCTTTCTTTCTTTAGGCCTATTTAATTCTCCGGCTGTGATCGAGGGGTCAGGGCATCGTAGGAACCCCCCACGGCTACTGCTAGTTGTGTTGATAGGTTCAGGGGTCTGCAATCCGATAGCTGCCAACTTCTCTGGTTTTCTGGACTTAGCTAGCATTTCGGTTTTTGCCTCCTACGGTGACTCAATCATAACAGAATCACCCGCCGTACCGCAGATCCTAGGGTACTCAATTGCAGGAAAGAATTGTGTTTAAAAAAAAAAAAAAAAGTGTGTGTATATTCTTTCCTCTATATCTCTGAGGCCGTAGGGGGAATTTTTTTTCTCTCAATGGAGATAAAGCAATTGTCTGATCATGTGGAGCAGCTCGCTGCGGAAGTGCGGGGAATTTCCGCCTACCTTGCTCGTTCGCATGCTGTTGAACCAAAGATCCCTACACCTGATGTATTTTTTGGGGATCGATCTAAATTTTTGAGTTTCAAAAATAATTGTAAATTATTTTTTGCCTTGAAGCCTAACTCGTCAGGGAGCTCCGCGCAGCAGGTTAAAATTGTCATCTCTTTGCTGCGTGGCGATCCCCAGGATTGGGCGTTTTCTTTGAAACCAGATGATCCTATTCTGACTAATGTGAACGCATTCTTTCAAGCTTTGGGGTTGTTGTATGACGAACCTAATGCTATTGATCAGGCTGAAAAGACCCTGGTGGCATTGAACCAGGGTTGAGATTCTGCAGAGTTGTACTGTCAAAAGTTCCGAAAGTGGGCGGTCCTTACTACCTGGAATGATAATGCCTTGGCTGCTCTCTTTCGGAAGGGTTTGTCAGAAGCCGTAAAAGATACTATGGTGGGATTTCCTGTTCCCTCTGGTCTGGACGATTCTATGTCATTAGCCATTCAGGTTGATCGGCGTTTACGTGAACGCAGGATTGCACGAGAGGTGTTGCCACCGGTTGAACAGACGTCTGAACCTATGCAATGTGATAGAGTATTGTCTAAGGCGCAACGTCAAGAGTTCAGAAGGCGTAATAAGCTGTGTTTTTTCTGTGGAGATGCCTCGCATATTAGTTCTGTTTGTCCTAAACGAGAGAAACGCTTTGCACCCACGTTTTCTGTTGGTGGTGTTCAGCCTAAGTTTCTTCTGGCAATTACTCTGATCTGCTCCCTGTCCACATTTTCCACCAAGGCTTTTGTGGATTCGGGAGCAGCACTAAACCTAATGGACTTGGATTTTGCTAAACGTTGTGGATTTCCGATGACACCTCTGCAGACGCCTATCCTTTTGAGGGGGATTGATGCTACTCCTTTGGCTAAAAATAAACCTCAGTTTTGGACCCAGGTGGTCATGCGGGTCGCCCCAGACCATCAAGAAAATTGCAGATTTTTGGTATTGCATGGTCTGCATGATGCCGTTGTTCTGGGGTTTCCCTGGTTGCAAATTCATAATCCAGTTTTGGATTGGAAATCTGTGTCTGTGGTGAGTTGGGGTTGTCGGTGTGCCTTTAGTGAGGCTCCGGTTTTTTCCACTTCTCCTCAGTCGCATGATGTTCCTGACTATTTGGCGGACTTTTATTATGTATTTAGTGAGAATGAGTCTGCGTCCTTGCCTCCTCATAGGAGTTATGACTGTGCAATTGAACTAAGCCCGGGGTGTAAATTTCCCAAGGGTCGGCTCTTCAATTTATCTGTACCCGAGCACGAGGCTATGCGGTCCTATATTAAGGAGGCATTGGAGAAGGGTCATATTAGACCATCCTCTTCACCCTTAGGTGCCGGGGTTTTTTTTGTGGCCAAAAAGGATGGTTCTTTAAGGCCTTGTATTGATTATCGTGCCCTCAATAAAATTACTATTAAATATCAGTATCCGTTACCCCTGATTTCGGATCTATTCTCTAGAGTTAGAGGTGCTTGCTAGTTTACCAAGCTTGACCTCAGGGGGGCGTATAATCTTATCTGCATTAAGCAGGGAGATGAATGGAAGACGGCGTTTAATACTCCGGAGGGACATTTTGAGTACCTGGTGATGCCTTTTGGGCTCACTAATGCCCCTTCTGTCTTCCAGTGCTTCATGAACGATATTTTCCGAGACTTTGTCGGTAAATTTTTGATTATTTACCTGGATGATATTTTGATCTTCTCCAAGGATTGGGATTCTCATGTGGAACATATTCGGACTGTGTTCCGGATCTTGAGGGAGAATTCCCTGTATGTCAAAGGATCGAAATGCCTTTTTGGAGTACAGAGGATTTCATTTTTGGGATTTATTTTGTCTCCGTCAACTATTGAAATGGACCCGGCCAAGGTACAGGCCATTTATGATTGGGTTCAGCCCACTTCTTTGAAGGCCCTCCAGAAGTTTTTGGGTTTTGCTAATTTTTATCGGAAATTTATAGCAAAATTTTCTAGTATTGCCAAGCCATTGACTGATCTGACTAAGAAGGGTGCTGATGTGTTGAATTGGTCTCCTGAGGCTGTTGCTTCCTTTCAGGAGCTGAAGCGAAGATTTACCTCCGCCCCGGTTTTGCGGCAACCTGATGTCTCACTCCCGTTCCAGGTAGAGGTGGATGCTTCTGAGATTGGTGCAGGAGCTGTTTTGTCCCAAAAGGATCCTGTAACATCTAAAATGAATCTCTGTGCTTTCTTTTCCCGAAAGTTCTCTCCATCTGAACGTAACTATGATGTGGGGAATCGGGAACTGTTGGCCATGAAATGGGCATTTGAGGAGTGGAGACATTGGTTGGAGGGAGCTAAACATCAAGTTGTGGTCCTCACTGACCACAAGAATTTGATTTACCTAGAGTTGGCTAAACGCTTGAACCCTAGACAGGCTAGGTGGGCCTTGTTTTTTACACGTTTTGATTATGTGGTCTCTTTTCTTCCTGGAACTAAGAATGTAAAGGCAGACGCCCTCTCTAGGAGTTTCTTTGCTGATTCTCCTGTGGTAACCAAGCCTGCTACCATCTTAGACGAAGGGGTAGTTCTTTCTGCCATCTCGCCCGATTTGAGACTTGCTCTGCAAGAGTTCCAGGAGGACAAACCTGAGCGTTGTCCCAGTGGAAAGTTGTATGTTCCTGACCAGTGGAAGAAGAGAGTGATGTCTGAAGTTCATTGCTCTGCATTGGCTAGTCATCCAGGTATTTTTGGTACTAGAGATCTGGTGAGTCGCTCTTTTTGGTGGCCCACCTTGTCTCATGATGTCAGGAATTTTGTGCAGTCCTGTGGGACTTGCTCCCGGTCTAAATCTTGTTCTCGTTCTAGTGGGTTGTTGATGCCTTTGCCGGTGCCCAGGAGGCCATGGACCCATATTTCAATGGATTTCATCTCTGATATGCCGGTCTCTCAAAGAATGACTGTTATTTGGGTGATTTGTGATAGGTTCTCTAAGATGGTTCATCTTGTACCACTCCCTAAGTTGCCATCTTCCTCTGAGTTGGTGCCCCTGTTTTTGCAACAGGTGGTTCGCTTACACGGGATTCCTGAGAACATTGTATCTGACAGAGGATCATAGAATCATAGAATCATAGAATCATATAATCATAGAATCGTAGAGTTGGAAGGGACCTCCTGGGCCATCTGGTCCAACCCACTGCTCAAAGCAGGATTCGCTAAATCATCCCAGTCAGATGTCTGTCCAGCCTCTGTTTGAAGACTTCCATTGAAGGAGAACTCACCACTTCTCGTGGCAGCCTGTTCCACTCATTGATCACTCTAACAGTCAAAAAGTTTTTTCTAATATCTAATCTGTGTCTCCTCCCATTCAGGAGTTCAGTTTGTGTCTAGATTTTGGAGGACTTTCTGTTCCAAGCTGGGAATTCAGTTGTCCTTCTCCTCTGCTTTTCACCCTCAGACCAATGGGCAGACAGAGAGAACAAACCAGACCTTGGAGTCGTATTTGAGATGTTTTATTTCCGCTGATCAGGATGATTGGGTTTCATTTTTGCCCTTGGCCGAAATTGCTTTAAATAATAGAGCTAGTTCTGCCACTTTGATGTCACCTTTTTTTTGTAACTTTGGGTTTCATCCTCGATTTTCTTCAGGGCAGGTGGAGCCTTCTGCCTGCCCAGGTGTTGACACTGTGGTGGAGAAAATGCACCAGATCTGGGACCAAGTGGTGGATAAGTTATCTCTCTCCCAGGAAAAGTCCCAGCGGTTTTCCAATCGACTTAGGACCATTGGTCCCCAGTTTAAGATTGGTGATATGGTGTGGTTATCATCAAAAAATATTCCTATGAAGGTGGCTTCTCCTAAGTTTAAGCCTAGATTTATTGGACCTTACAAGATTTTGGAGATTATTAATCCGGTCTCTTTTCGTTTGGCTCTTCCTGTCACATTTAAAATCCATAATGTGTTCCATAAGTCCTTGTTGAAGAGGTTTGATGAACCAGTTGTTCCTGGGGTGGCACCTCCAGACCCTGTATTGGTTGAAGGTAACATGGAATATGAGGTAGAGAAAATACTGAATTCCAGTCTGGCTAGACGGAGACTCCAGTATTTGGTTAAGTGGAAGGGTTATGGTCAGGAGGATAATTCCTGGGTCTCTGCCTCTGATATTCATGCCAAAAGATTGGTGCGTGCATTTCATCGGGCTCACCCTGATCGCCCTGGTGGCGTGGTTGAGGGTTCGGTGACCCCTCCTCAAGGGGGAGGTACTGTTGTGAGTTCATTTTCCCCTTCGTCACTGGATTCTGGTGAACTCCCTATTCTGGTGAAGGAAGGTAATGAGCCTGATTATCAGGCACCTGAGTCTAATGAGGATGACTGGCTGAGTGGAGTCACAGACTGGATATAAGGCTGCCGACGCCCTTCTGCCCTGCGGGTGATTTCTCTGTGGACTCCTAGGACACCAGTCTGATTCCTGCTCCTAAAGCTAAGTTTTCTGTTTTGGCTGTTAGCCTTTTTGTTTTGTTTTTTGTTTTCCTTGCTTTTCAGTATTCTGCCATCCCCTGCTGGGGTGAGCTGAATCTCCTTTTGCCTGTAGCTCTGTCTTCAGTATATTCCTGAGTGCTGACATAGTTTTTTGAAGCCTAGCGTCTTCAGGGCCTTTTTCACTGTCAGTTTGTTGGCTCTTATTTTCATAGGGTTTTTCACGGATTGCAGACAGCAGCCTTCCTGTCCTTTCCTATGTAGTTAGCTTGGGCCCCTCTTTGCTCTGTCTATCTTTCTGTCTGTGTTAGTATTTTCATCTTGCTTCACCGTCATTATATGTTGGGGGCTGCCTATTGCTTTGGGGTCTGCTCTGGGGCATTTTAGATTTCCCCTTTCTTTCTTTAGGCCTATTTAATTCTCCGGGTGTGATCGAGGGGTCTAGGGCATCGTAGGAACCCCCCACGGCTACTGCTAGTAGTGTTGATAGGTTCAGGGGTCTGCAATCCGATAGCTGCCAACTTCTCTGGTTTTCTGGACTTAGCTAGCATTTCTGTTTTTGCCTCCTACGGTGACTCAATCATAACAGATGACAACTCATCGGCACTCAGTGATTGAGAATGTCATCCAGTGATGGTAAATGTCACCTGTCACTGTCATAAATTGAAGGTGGTATATAAATGGATAAACAGCAGCGATCAGACTCAGCTTTTATTGCTGCTGTCAGAGGCAGGTGTTGGCTGCATAACACTGTGGGCACCTGCACTGTTTTAAGTGGGCTCAGCTATTAAGCCCTCTACATACACCCACATTCGAAGCATGATGTACACACGTGGTCAAAATTGTTGGCACCCCTCATTTAATGACAGAATAACTCACAGTGGTCACAGAAATAACTTGAATCTGACAAAAGTAATAATAACTAAAAAATATATGATAATGTGTGAGAGGCACCGGGCCATAGTCATGACCTAACATTCTGGTACTGTTGTGCCTGGGCCTCCCATCACAAGAAAAAGGTACATCATTTTCCGCATAGCACAATCTGTACTCACGCTGCTGGCAGAGTCCTCCCTCTGCCCTCCAGGACTATCTTCGGTCACTGGCATACCAATAAAGACAGAGTTCAAGCTTAACGCACAGTGCAGAATTTGCTGATGTCTCTTTGCAGCTCATCCAGATTACAATAGTGATGGACAATAAAATCTTTGCTACATTCCATAGCAGCTTTCCTTCTTCTCTCTCTTTCCTACGCAGCTTGAGGTCAGGTAGTACCCACTTGTACGTATTACCGGTGTCCCTCCTGTCCGTACTCACTCTCACTGGTGCTTCCCTCTGCCGTTTCGCCCCGGCTCCTAGTGATTGAGCCCAGGCTGCGAGCTGCCACATAATGAACACTCGCCTGTCTGTCTGCCCTTTCCTTCTCTCAATTCTTTCACTGGGGACTCTATCCCCCTGACCTTGCTGCTGTGCTTGTTCCTCTTTCCTGGATAGCTGGGCACTTTGCTTTAATATTGCTAGCAGTCAGTGTAGGGTCCTGTGCACTTAAGCTCATGTCAACTGAGGATTTTACAACCCCGGGCAACTAAGCCCATCCACAGGGTTCAAAGAGCCCTGCTCTAACTACTCTAACTAGGAACTAACCCCACCTGTTAACCCCTATATCTCATCTAAATGTAACAACCTCTATGCCCCCATCTAGTGGCCATATCACTAATTACACTGTCCCTAGCATGCACATAGGTCAAACAGCAACATGAAATATACACGTTATATCACAATACGGTTTTGATAACGATTACACGTAGCAACAATATATATATATATATATATATATATATATATATATATATATATTGACATTGGGAGCATAGGGAACTTAAAGGGATAAAGATTTTTTACATACCCCTACAAATGAACAAATGAAAGTCAGACATGGATTTGTAACCATGCTTCCACAGAATTTAAAAAAAAAATAAAACTCATGAAATAGGCCTGGACAGAAATGATAGTACCCTTAACTTAATATTTTGTTGCACAACCTTTTGAGGCAATCACTGCAATCAAACAATTCATGTAATTGTCAATGAGACTTCTGCACTTCTCAACAGGTATTTTGGCCCACTCCTCAAGAGCAAACTGCTCCAGTTGTCTCGTGTTTAAAGGTTGCCTTTTTCAGACGGCATGTTCCAGCTCTTTCCAAAGATGCTCAATAGGATTTAGGTCAGGTTTCATAGAAGGCCACTTCAGAATAGTCCAATGTTTTCCTCTTAGCCATTCTTGAGTGTTTTTAGCTGGGTGTTTTGGGTCATTATCCTGTTGCAAGACCTATGACCTGTGACTGAGACCAAGCTTTCTGACACTGGGCAGCACATTTCTCTCTAGAATCTCTTGATAGTCTTGAGATTTCATTGTACCCTGCTCAGAATATAGACACCCTGTGCCAGATGCAGCAAAGCAGCCCCAGAACATAACAGAGCCTCCTCCATGTTTCACAGTAGAGACAGTGCTCTTTTCTTGATATGCTTCATTTTTCCATCTGTGAACATAGAACTGATGTGCCTTGCCAAACAGTTTCATTTTTTTCTCATCTGTCCATAGGACATTCTCTCAGAAGCTTTTTGGCTTGTCAACATGTAGTTTGGCAAATTCCAGTCTGGCTTTTTTATGATTTTTTTTTAACAATGGTCTCCTCCTTGGTTGGTTCCCATGAAGTCCACTTTGGCTCATACAACGACGGATGGTGCAATCTGACACTGATGTTCCTTGAGCTTGAAGTTCACATTTAATCTGTTTAGAAGTTTTTCTGGGCTCTTTTCGTACCATTTGTATTATCCGTCTCTTTCATTTGTCATCTATTTTCCTCCTGCAGCCACGTCCAGGGAGATTGACTACAGTCTCATGGAGCTTAAATTTCTGAATTATATGTGCAACTGTAGTCACAGGAACATCAAGCTGCTTTTAACTTTTAACTTTAACATGTTTGTCTATAATTTTCTTTCTAATCTCCTGATACAACTCTTTCTTCGCTTCCTCTGGTCCATGTCAATTGTGATACACACCATGTCACCAAACAGCACAGTAAGTATCTGTAGCCCTCTATACAGGCCCACTCACTGATTCCAAGATTATAGACACCTATGATGCTAATTAGTGGACACACCTTGATTTAACATGTCCCTTTTGTCACATTATTTTCAGGGGTACCATCATTTCTGTCCAGGCCTATTTTATGAGTTTTATTTTTTTTAATTCTTTGGAAGCATGGTTGAAAAGCAATGTCTGACTGTCATTTGTTCATTATCAAAGATTTTTTAATTATTATTACTTTTACATAGTAACAAAGTTATTGAGGTTGAAGGGAGACTTTAAGTCCATCTAGTTCAACCCATATCCTATCCTAACTTGCCCTAACATGTTGATCCAGAGGAAGGCAAAAAAACCCATGTGGCAAACAGTAAGCCTCACATTGGGGAAAAAACTTCCTTCCCGACTCCACATACGGCAATCAGACTAGCTCCCTGGATCAACGCAATATTAAGGAAACTAGTGTATATACCCTCTAATATTATACTTTTCAAGAAAGGCATCCAGTCCCTTCTTAAATTTTAGTAGGGAATCACTCATTACAACATCATATGGCAAAGAGTTCCATAGTCTCACTGCTCTTACAGTAAAGAATCCGCGTCTGTGAGTATGCTTAAACCTTCTTTCCTCCAGACGTAGAGGATGCCCCCTTGTCTCCGTCACAGGTCTAAGAGTAAATAGATCATTAGAAAGGTCTTTGTATTGTCCCCACATATAAATAAACATTGTAATAAGATCACCCGCCTTCGATTCTCCAAACTAAATAACCCCAAGTGTAATAACCTGTCTTGGTATTGCAGACCCCTCAGTTCCCTAATAACCTTGGTCGCTCTTCTCTGCACCCGCTCCAGTTCAGCTATGTCTTACTTATACACCGGAGACCAGAACTGTACACAGTATTCTAAGTGTGGTCGCACTAGCGACTTATATAGAGGTAAAATTATGTTCTCTCCATGAGCATCTCTGCCTCTTTTAATGCATCCAATTATTTTATTTGCCTTTGCAGCAGCTGCCTGACACTGGCCACTAAATGTGAGTTTGTCATCCACCCAGGTCTTTTTCAGTAACAGTTTTGCCCAGTGTTTTACAATTAACCACATAATTATACATCTTGTTTGTTCTACCCAAGTGCATGACCTTATATATATCCCCATTAAAGCTCATTTGCCATTTATCAGCCCAAGCTTCTAGTTTACATAAATCCTCCTGTAATATAAAATTGTCCTCCTCTGTATTGATTACCCTGCAGAGTTTAGTGTCATCTGCAAATATTGAAATTCTACTCTCTATGCCCCTACAAGGTCATTAATAAATATGTTAAAAAGAAGCTGGCCCAATACTGACCCCTGTGGTACCCCACTGCTAACCGTGACCCAGTCCGAGTGTGCTCCATTAATAACCACCCTTTGTTTCCTATCCCTGAGCCAGCTCTTAACCCACTTACACATATTTTCCCCTATCCCCATTGTTCTCATTTTATGTATCAACCTTTTGTGTGGCACCGTATCAAAAGCTTTTGAAAAGTCCATGTACACCACGTCCACTGCATTCCCTTGGTGCAGTCTGGAACTTACCTCTTCATAAAAGCTTATCAGATTAGTCTGACAGGAACAGTCCATTGTAAACCCATCTTGATTTTGGGTCATGAGGTTATTCTTCTCCAGATTCAAGTTATTTCTGTGACCATTGTGGGCTTTTCTGTCATTAAACGAAGGGTACCAACAGTTTTGACCACGTGTGTACATATTTGTCTCATGTCGGGAAGGGATTATGAACATAATTGTGCCAAAGAAAATTTAACTTGTGTTTTTCAAATGCTGATTTTGCCATTTCCATGTAAAATTGTATATTACTTTTTGTTTTATAATTTTTGACTTAAAGGAGTTTCACACAAAAAACATTTATCACCTACCTACAGGACTATGAATAGGTCATGACTTGGATGGTATGTATTGAGTTGTGAATAAAGATGACTTGTGTCCCCTCCATACCATTATAGTGACTGACGACAATAACAAAACATTTCAGGACCTTCATTTGATTCAACAGGGCGAAGATTGATTCTCACAATTTGGAGTAAATACTTTATCCATATCTAAGTAATATGTTACAAATGGAAGCAAATAAGAAAAAAAACAGATGTAGCAGCAGACAACATGATAGCTACATCATACTGCAGTGATAGGTAGTGCCTACATTTCTTACATAACATTCAAATGAATGGGAAAGGCCATGCTAAGCAAATAGCTATTATCATAGTGTGTCATATTAGCAAGCACTACCTTTGTATTAAATTGATTTTCCAATACATTAATATAATAATAACACCACAATAAAAGAAGTATCAGTTTTTACATATAATTCCTCTATTCTTAAGGGCCAATCAGGGAGCACAGAAACTTGTATGACTAAAGGGATGACAGGGGGGCTGAGCAAGCAGTGCTTTTTTATAACTTTCATCTCATCCTTGAATGTGAGCTGTGCCTGATATGTCCATAGAGATCTGTATTCATATTCTTTGTCCATAGGTAAGATGTATCTAGACATGCTCCCTCTCCCTAAGCAGCTGAGGTCCTCATAATCCATGTCCAGGGATACAATAATAGGAAATTAGAGCATGTCTAGTACTCATCTCTATGTATTTACCCCTGGAGAACCCCTATAATGATTAAATGTCTGCATCCCAGTAGTACAATTGGAAAACACAACATGTTTTTTGTATTCACAAATATGAATTATTAACTTAAAAACATCAATTCTAATAAATGGAATTTATTATTTCTAATTTGCCCGAACGATTAAACTGACCAAGGAAAGTGGCCTGCTCCATGCAAATATTGTTAAATTTTCTAGTTGTTGGCTTTGCATTAAGAGTCAAGTGACATAGCTTGTGTTGTTGAATGATAGTTTATTATCTGTGTCCATCTCTTTGACCTTGACCAGATTACTTCACCATGTTCAAAGAAATTACATGATAATCTTTATAGACAGGTATACAAACAATTCTTTATGACAATATTTTATGATATGCTCATAAAGTCAGATCACAACAAACCAAGGTAACCTTGCAATAATTTGGATATATATGTCTAGTCATTATAAGGGAAGCAGATACATCTATACTTTGCTATCCTAATAATTTTATACAATGCTTATATTATATTCATTCATAAAAATGTGTTCATGCTATAATGTCATTATGAATACATAATGTGATACAGAAGTGAAATAAATCACACAAATTAATATAGCACAATGCAAATGTAAATGAAAGAGAAATTATCATGATGAGAAAAGTGATAGATGTAATAAAATACATCTGAGAAATCAATTGCTGTAATAGTAGTAGTAAAGACACACAACACATTGTAAGTAGTGGTAAAAAAGTTCAGAATCTGGATATCTTATTAAAGCAATAAGACATAAAATTTTATTAGTACACTAGCTGAAGAGCCAGGCGTTGTCCAGGCATAGTAACTAACTATGGTTAGTTACAACAAATTATAATGATTTTATCTATATCTATAAAGCTAAGTGTATAGCCCTGCCCACTCCGCATAGCCACATTTACTATAATATCCCACATCATCCCGTCAGCAAGAGCCACCAGACTACTACCCCTAATATCCCACATTGTCCCGTCAGCCAGAGCCACAGGACTACTACCACTAATATCCCACATCATCCCATCAGCCAGAACCGCCGGACTACTACCACTAATATCCCATGTCATCCCTTCAGAGCCACCGGACTACTACCACTAATATCCCACATCATCCCGTCAGTCAGAACTGCCGGACTACTACCACTAATATCCCACATCATCCCGTCAGAGCCACTGGACTACTACCCCTAATATCCCACATCATCCCCTCAGCCAGAGCCACCGGACTACTACCACTAATATCCCACATCATGCCATCAGAGCCACCAGACTACTACTTTTAATATCCCACATTATCCCGTCAGCCAGAACCATCGGACTACTATCCCTAATATTCCACATCATCCCATCAGAGCCACTGGACTACTACCCCTAATATCCCACATCATCCCGTCACAGCCACTAGACTACTACCCGTAATATCCCACATCATCCCATCAGAGCCACCGGACTACTACCCCTAATATCCCACATCATCCCGTCAGCCAGAGCCACCAAACTATTACCTCTAATATCCCACATCATCCCGTAAGCCAGAGCCATCAGACTACTACTCTTAATATCCCACATCATCCCGTCAGCCAGAGCCACTGGATGACTACCCCTAATATCCCACATCATCCCGTCAGTGCCACCAGACTACTACCCCTAATATCCCACATCATCCTGTCCACCAGAGCCATCGGACTACTACAACTAATATCCCACATCATCCCGTCAGCCAGAGCTATCGGACTACTACCCCTAATAGCCCACATCATTCCATCCGAGCCACCGGACTACTACCCCTAAAATCCCACATCATCCTGTCCACCAGAGCCATCGGACTACTACCCCTAATATCCCACATCATCCCATCAGCCAGAGCCATCGGACAACTACCACTAATATCCCACATCATCCCGTCAGAATCACCGGACTTCTACCACTAAAATCCCACATCATCCTGTCAGCCAGAGCCACCGGACTACTACCCCTAATATCCCACATACTAACTTCAAAACCAAAGTGCTGGATGCATTTGCCCTGACTTCCATAGCAATGAGGGAAGATATGCCTATGGGATTGAGGATGTTTGATGGGTATATGGGCAGGGAGGGGGGATTCATTTCTGTCATGTGCTATGCTGCTTTCTGGGGGCAGACAATGACTGGGAGCTTATGTTCCCAGGGATGCTAGATTTCTCCCACCATGGCAGTGTCTGCTGAGATGTCATGGAGTGAATAAACTATTGCTCATAGCAATCAATCACAGCTCAGCTTCTTTGCTTAGTGATTGGTTGCAAGGGAAACTGTTGCTCGTAGCTTCTTTTAAACAGCTCTGGTGAAATGAAAGATGCTTTGTGATTGGTTGGTGATACACAAACATACATACATTGACTTTTATATATATATAGATGTTTAAAATCCAAATAACATCCATATCGGCTTGGACAATACAAAACACTGACGTGTTTCTGGTGCATTAACCGTAGGTGCTTGATGCACCAGAAACGCGTCGATTTTCGTATTGTCCAAACAAATATGGATGATATTTAGATTTTAAACATGCACTAATAAAGAAGATTTTATGTCCAAGCAGATGGACTTTCTCTTGTTGCTTCAATGCTACTGTTGTTTTGGCGGAAAACACTTTCCATGATCCACAGTGGACTAGACAACTGATCTGATGCTCTTCTTGAGGAGCGATCATGTGGCCCTGCTCATTAAGGTAATGACTATTCACTACACGCCTATGGGAGTGGAGAGGCATGAATATTCATTACCTTAATGAGCGGGGCCACATGATCGCTCGGCCAGAAGAGCTGCTGGCGCCAGAATGAGCGAGATGCAGCTAGGGCGCATAGAGAAGGTAAATAGGATGTGTGCTGGAAGCCGGCGGCTGCGGATGTCACTATGCACTATTACTGAGAAATGAATATTCATTTCTCTTTAGCAGCGGCACAGGCTTTAGCCACAGCCGGTCCTACCTTTGTGACCCGCCACTGCCCCTCCCTCACCCTCTTTCTGGGACAATTGACTCATGTATAAGCCAAGGCGGACATTTTTAGTGTAAAAATACAAAAAATAAAAAAGTACACATATCTGAAATTGCCACGTCCGTAAAGATCTGACCTATAAAACTGTCCCAGCTAACCCTTTAGTGAAAAGAGAAAAAGGCAAAAAACTATGATTTATCATCATACCGTCAAACAAAAAGTGGAATAAAATGTGATCAAAAAGACGAATGTAAATAAATATGGTATCTCTGAAAAAGTAAGTTTGTCCCGCAAAAAAAAAACAAGCTGCAATCAGCGGAAAAATAAAAGTCATAGCTCTCAGAATAAAGTGAAGCAAAAATATATATTTTTTTCTTATATATTGTGTAAAAGTGCCAAAACATAAAAAAATATATAATTGTGATATTATAGTAAGAGTACTGACCTGAAGAATAAAGATACCTAATTTTACCACATACAGAACGACATAAGAAAAAAAAAATTCTGAATTGCTGATGTTTGTTTATTCTGCCTCACAAAAATCAGAATAGAAAGCAATCAAAAACTGAAATGTAGCCGAAAATGGTACTAATAAAAATGTCAATTCGTCTAGCAAAAAATAAGCACTTACATGACTCTATCTGCCGAAATATGGAAAAATGATAGCTATCTAAATATGGGGATGCAAAAACATGTTTTTTTTTTTTGTTTTTTTTAAGAGCATCTTTTAGTGTGCAACAGCAGCAAAACATAAAAACCCATATAAATCTGCAATAGCACAGGCCAGAAGAATAGAGTCATCTATCCACTTACAAGACAAGAGAAACAGTGTAAAAAAATAAATAACACCAATTCTTCACTTGCTGTTGATTGTTTATTCTGCCTCCCAAATATCGCAGTAAGGCTTTACTCACATTTATCCTGTGCTCTATGCTGAACGCTTACATCGGGAATTCTGTGTAAATCTCTGCAATATGGGATTCAGATGGAACCTCCAGTGGAAGATTCCCTACAATGGGGACATTGTGGATGCCCTCTGATGAGATCCGGTCGTGTCCGTATTTTCAGGTGAGCATAAAAGTGCCATCGGTCACAGTTTTGTGCACCTCTGAAAAAAAAGAAAACACTGAATAGAGGCCAGACGAAGTCCAGATTAACTCTGGTGCCTCATTATAATGAATGGATGCCACTGGGTTTAAACTGAGTCACGTCATTCGGAGATTTAGAGGGAAACCCCGATGTAAGTGCTAAACGTAGAGTACATCATAAATGTGATCCCAGACATTATGTAAATTGTTTTCCAATAAAAGCTTAAATTCAATCCACAAATAAAGCAAGTCAACACTCAGGTCCATCATCTGTCAATTGAAATATAGGAGCTTCAACGTTTCTGGTAGCACAAAGGCTCTGGAAAAGTGAAATGGCTCCTCGCCCCCAAAAAAATTTAACTCCCAAATTCACAGTGTGCCTAACCTGCAGTTAGCGTCCACTTATTTAGCGTTTCTGTAGCGATAACAGCCTGCTTAATTTACGAGTGCATGACTTGTAACACATACTGGGCACAACAACGTACTGCTCACTACAATGTGCTGGTCACTGCAACATCAGTTTGCAATTTTCACTAAGCAACCTCCATTGCTGCTTGTTTCTGTAAAACACCCATAAAGTCAAAATCATCACTACACCTTTAGATAAATTCCTAAAGGGGTATAAGTTTCCAAAATTGTGTCACTTGAGGGGGGATTCTGCTTTTCCAGCACTTAGGGGCTATGTATATGGAGTCCACTATTCTAGGAAAATCTGCGCTCCAGTAAGCAAATATAACTTCATCCCTCCTGAGTCTCTCCATATGGGACAAGTTTTGGTGCTATTTTTACCTATTGTGTGAAAATGCAAAATCTGGGGCTAAAACAAAATTTTGGTGGTAAAAATGTAATTATTTTTTCTTCACTGGCCAATGGTATGAAATTTTCTGTGACCCACCTGTGGGGTCAATATGATCACTGCAACACTAGATGAATTCATTGAGAGGTGTAGTTTGTAAAATGATGTTTCTTATGGGGGGGGTCTGCTGTTCGGGCACCTCAGGGGCTCTGCCAATGCGACATGGCACCCTCAAACTAGTCCAACAAAAAATATTTTATTAAAAAATCATTAAAAAAAAAGGAAATAGCAACACCTAGCTGATTTTTCAATAAATATGTTTTTTCTATTACTTAGATGGTTATGCTGGATCAGAATCCCCTTCCTACTATTGCTGCTTTCACCAGCGGGATTGGCACCCTCCAGTGAACTCCAATCAGAATTAATACTGCTCCCTGCATTGTGAGCTGTACCTACCCTCCTTTTCTAAGTTTAACCTGCATCTGTGTGGATGTATTACACTAACTTGGTACTGACCTAAGTGTACTTTTCTAAATTAATCTACTATATAATCGTCTAATTCTGTCTGTCTGTAACGGAAATCCCGCATTGCTGATTGGTCGCGCCCGGCCGGGCGCAACCGATCAGCGACAGGTGCAGTCTGGCCGCGAATTAGCGTGGCATTCGAACGACGCATGCCACCGCTACTGTTGGGAGATCTGCAGCGCTAGCCACTAGTCTCCCGATGGCTGCTGCTAGTCATCTCCAGCCGCACGGAGGTCAGCGGCGATGCAGCCGGGGGATGACCGGCATAGCGCTCAATGTGCGGATGGTACCCAGGGTCCGGAGGAGAGGAGTGTTGTGAGTTCATTTTCTGGTCCACCAGTTGTGAGTTCTCCTTCCAGGCTCCCTCTGGTGGTAACAGGAGGTAGTGAGGCTGATTTAATCAGTAGAGATCTGCCACCTGATAATGAGGATGACGGTTGGACCTCAGGAATCTCAGACTGGATTTAAGACAGCCGACGCCCTATTCTAGTGCTGGTGATTCCTTCTGGCTTGTCAGGTCTTGGTTTTCCGCTCTGTTCCAGTCATCTAAAGCTAAGTTTTTCTGCTAATGTTCACACTTGATTTTGTTGGTCCATTCAGTTTTTTGTGTGGTCAGCCAGCCCCAGCTGGGGCTGCGCTAAATTTCCACTCTTATTTTTCTGTATTTGCCAATTTGCTTTTTGTCCCTTATTAGATTGGCCTCTTTTTGCTCTGTCTCAGAATATTTCAGAGTGCTGATATAGTGGGAGAAGTCTAGTGACTTCAGGGTTAATTTTGCTATCAGAAGTGTTGGACTTCATTTTTGTACGTTTTTTTGCAGATTGCAGACAGTGTCTTTCCTTTCCTATCCTTTTAGTTAGTTTGGGCCCCATCGTTTGCTCAGCCTATTTTTCTGCCTGTGTTTGTGCTTTCATCTTGTTTCACCGTCAATACATGTGTGGGGGCTGTCTTTCCTTTGGGGTCTGCTCTGGGGCAGTTAGTTTTCCCCTTTTCTTGCTTCAGGCTTATTTAGTCCTCCGGCTGTGACGAAGCATCTAGGACCATCGTAGGTACGCTCCACGGCTGCTGCTAGTTGTGTGGTTAGGATCAGGGATCTGCAATCTGCATAGTTACCAACCTCTCTGGTTTTCTGTGACTTAGCGTGTTTTTTTTTTCTCCTCGGTGACCCATTCATAACAGAATCACCAGCCATACCGCAGATTCTAGGGTACTCAAAAGCAGGAGAGAGTTGTTAAAGGAAAAAAAAAAAAAGAAAAGAAAAGTGTCAGAATTTCTTTTTTTTTATATTTTTTCCTCTTTTTCTCTTGGGCCGTAGGAGGATTTTTTTTTTTCCTAATGGAGATTAAGCAATTGTCTGATCGTGTGGAGCAAGTTGCTGCTGAAGTGCAGGGAATTTCCACCTACCTCATTCAGTCACATGCTGCTGAACCTAAGATCCCTACTCCTGATGTTTTTTCTGGGGATCGTTCTAAATTACTGAATTTTAAGAATAATTGTAAATTATTTCTGGCCTTGAAACCTAACTCATCGGGGAGCTCTGTGCGGCAGGTTAAAATTGTCATCTCCTTGCTGCGCGGTGATCCCCAGAATTGGGCTTTATCTCTGACACCTGAAAATCCTGTTCTGACTAATGTGGATGCATTTTTTCAAGCCTTGGGGTTGTTGTATGATGAATCTAATGCTGTTGATCAAGCTGAGAGAACCCTGTTGGCAATGAACCAGGGTTAGGATTCTGCAGAGTTATACTGTCAAAAATTCCAAAAGTGGGCGGTCCTAACTACATGGAATGATAGTGCATTGGCAGCTCTCTTTCGGAAGGGTTTATCAGAGACCGTAAAAGATGTTATGGTGGGATTTCCTGTTCCCTCTGGTCTGGATGATTCTATGTCATTAGCCATTCAAGTTGATCGGCGTTTACGTGAACGTAAAACTACACGGGAGGCGCTGGCACCTTTTGAACAAACGTCTGAACCTATGCAATGTGATGGGGTTTTGTCTAGGGTGCAACATCAGGAGTTTAGAAGGCGTAATAAGCTGTGTTTTTTCTGTGGAGACATCTCTCATACTATTTCTGTCTGCCCTAAACGAGAGAAACTTTTTGCACACACATTTGCTGTGGGCAGTGTACAACCTAAGTTTCTTTTGGCAATTACTCTGATCTGCTCCTTATCCACGTTTTCCACGAAGGCTTTTGTGGATTCAAGAACAGCGTGGAATCTGATGGATTTGGACTTTGCTAAACGTTGTGGTTTTTCCATGACGCCTCTGCGGACGCCTATTCCTTTGAGGGGTATTGATGCTACTCCTTTGGTGGAGAATAAACCTCAGTTTTGGACCCAGGTGACAATGCGAGTTGCCCCAGACCACCAAGAAAATTGTAAATTTTTGGTGCTGCATAATTTGCATGATACTATTGTTCTGGGTTTTCCTTGCAAACTCATAATCCAGTTTTGGATTGGAAATCTGGGTCTGTGGAAAGTTGGGTGTGACGTTCAGGAACCGAGAACGTCCGAGAGTGGACCCTCTGGATCGTGGATCTGGAGCCCCTGGGCCTAGCACGCCAGGTGAAGACCGACCCCTATACAGGGATCGTTAGGGGCAGAACCGCAGGGGGCAGAACCGCGACAGCCGGTACCAAGAGAGACGGCTCAAGGACAAGATGGAACAGAGACCAGGGAACCGGGACGGGGTAACCAAGGAAAGCAGGCAGTAGTAGAAAGGTAGCAGGACGTTGCTACCAGAGGAAAGGGAGTACGGAGGAACGAGGCACAGAAGGGAGGATGGGAGAAAGGCCTAGGACAGGGAGCCCATAAGACAGGCAGCAGGGGCACTGGAGAAGAGGACGGAAGGAACCAGGCTGAGGCAGACAGAGGGGAACAGGGGAAGATACAGGGCTGATGGGAGAGAACTGAACAGGACACAGGACAGACAGCGTTACTGTAGGGACACTATAGCGGCCAGAGAGTGCAGGGATTGCCACACAATCATCAGGCGTCCTCCCCATAGAGAGGACGCCTGAAGTACCCACTGGCCAGGAAGTGGACGGTAGGCCCCGCCTTCAGCGACGCCCACCCCTGGATGAAGGGAGCGGGCGGGAGCGCGCCCGCGACCTAGGAACAGAGCGTGGGGACGCAGCAGCGTGGAAGACCGGGTGAGAGCGCGCGCAGCCGGGGGGGCGGCGGAGGGGAGCGGCATTGGCGGTTACCGCCGCAGAAGAGGCATCAGTGGGCTCAGCCACCGATGTCACATTGGGGTTGTCAGTGTGTTCTTAGGGACGCTCCTGTTTTCTCCACCTCTCCTCAGTCTCATGATATTCCTGATTATCTAGCCAATTTTTCTGATGTATTTAGTGAGAGCAAGTCTGCTTCTTTGCCTCCTCATAGGAGTTGTGACTGTGCAATTGAGTTGATGCCTGAGTGTAAATTTCCCAAGGGTCGGCTTTTCAACTTATCAGTACCCGAACATGATGCTATGCGATCCTATATTAAGGAGTCGTTGGAGAAGGGTCATATTAGAACATCCTCGTCACCTTTAGGTGCTGGGTTTTTTTTGTGGCCAAGAAAGATGGTTCATTAAGACCGTGTATTGATTATCGTTCCCTTAACAAGATAACGGTTAAATATCAGTAGCCGTTATCTCTGATGTCTGATTTATTCTCCAGAGTTAAGAGTGCTTGCTGGTTTACTAAGCTTGACCTCAGGTGGGCGTATAATCTTATTCGCATAAAGCACGGGGATGAATGGAAGACGGCGTTTAATACTCCGGAGGGACATTTTGAGTACCTGGTGATGCGTTTTGGGCTCACTAATGCCCCTTCTGTCTTCCAGTCCTTTATGAATGATATTTTCCATGACTTTGTGGATAAGTTTTTGATCATCTATCTGGATGATATTTTGATCTTTTCTAGTGATTGGGATTCTCATGTGGAACACGTCTGGACTGTGTTCCAGATTTTGAGGAAGAATTCCCTGTTTGTTAAGGGATCGAAATGCCTCTTTGGTGAACAGAGGATTTCATTTTTGGGATTTATCTTGTCTCCATCGACTATTGAAATGGACCCAGCCAAGGTACAGGACATTTATGATTGGGTTCACCCTACTTCTTTGAAGGCCCTCCAGAAGTTTTTGGGTTTTGCTAATTTCTATCGTAAATTTATAGGTAATTTTTCTGGTATTGCCAAACGACTGACTGATCTGACCAAGAAGGGCGCTGATGTGCTGAATTGGTCTCCTGAGGCTGTCTCAGCATTTCAGGAGCTTAAGCAGAGATTTACTTCAGCTCCAGTTTTACGGCAACCTGATGCCTCACTTCCATTTCAGGTGGAGGTAGATGCTTCTGAGATTGGTGCAGGGGCTGTTTTGTCCCAAAAAGACCCTGTGACTTCTAAGATGAATCCCTGTGCCTTCTTTTCTCGAAAGTTCTTCCCATCTGAACGCAACTATGACGTGGGGAATCGGGAATTGTTGGCCATGAAATGGGAATTTGAGGAGTGGAGACATTGGTTGGAGGGAGCTAGACATCAAGTTGTGGTCCTCACCGATCACAAGAATTTGATTTATCTGGAGTCGGCCAAACGCTTGAATCCTAGACAGGCTAGATGGGCCTTGTTTTTCACGCGTTTTAATTTTGTGGTCTCTTTTCTTACGGGCACTAAGAATGTTAAGGCAGACGCCCTTTCTAGGAGTTTCTTTGCCGATTCTCTTAATGTAATCGAGCCTACTACCATACTAGATGAGGGGGAAGTTCTTTCTGCCATTTCGCCCAATTTGAGATGTGCCCTGGAGGAATTTCAGGAGGATAAACCTGTGCGTTGCCCTATGGGAAAATTGTATGTCCCTGACCAGTGGAGAAAGAGAGTGATGTCTGAAATTCATTGCTCCGCATTGGCTGGTCATCCAGGTATTTTTGGTACCAGAGATTTGGTGAGTCAGTCTTTTTGGTGGCCTGCCTTATCTTGATGTCAGGAATTTTGTACAGACCTGTGGGACTTGATCTCGGTCTAAACCCTGTTCTCGTTCTAGTGGCTTGCTGATGCCCCTGCTGGTGCCCAAGAGGCCATGGACCCATATCTCAATGGATTTTATTTCTGATCTTCCTGTCTCTCAGAGAATGACTGTTATCTGGGTGATTTGTGATAGATTTTCGAAGATGGTCCATCTTGTACCACTCCCAACGTTGCCATCTTCCACTGAGTTGGTGCTCTTGTTTTTACAACAGGTGGTTCGGTTACATGGGATTCCTTAGAACATTGTGTCCGACAGAGGATTCCAGTTTGTTTCCAGATTCTGGAATCCTTTTGTTCCAATCTGGAAATTCAGTTATCCTTCTCCTCCGCGTTTCATCCCCAGACCAATGGACAGACTGAGAGAACAAACCAGACCTTGGAGTCTTATTTGAGATGTTTTATATCTGCTGATCAGGATGATTGGGTCTCATTTTTGCCCTTGGCCGAATTCGCACTGAGCAATAGAGATAGTTCTGCCACTTTGATGTCACCCTTTTTCGGTAATTTTGGGTTTCATCCTCGATTCTCTTCAGGGCAAGTGGAATCTTCATCCTGCCCAGGTGTGGACACTGTGGTTGAGAGAATGCAGCAGATATGGGACCAAGTGGTGGATAAGTTGTCACTCTTTCAGGAAAAGGCCCAGCGATTTTCCAACCGGCATAGGACCATTGGTTCCCGGTTTAAAGTGGGTGATATGGTTTGGTTGTCGTCTAAGAATATTCCTATGAAGGTTGCATCTCCAAAATTTAAGCCAAGACTTATTGGACCTTATAAGATTTTGGAGATTCTTAATCCTGTTTCATTTCGATTGGCTCTTCCAGTTACGTTCAAGATCCATAACGTATTTCACAAATCTCTGTTGAAGAGGTTTGTTGAGCCAGTGGTTCCTATGGCAGCACCTCCTGACCCTGTGTTGGTTGAAGGCAATGTGGAATATGTGGTAGAGAAAATATTGGATTCTCGTTTGGTTAGACGGAGACTCCAGTATTTGGTCAAATGGAAGGGTTATGGCCAGGAGGATAATTCTTGGGTCTCTGCATTTGATATTCATGCCAATAGATTGCTTCATGCTTTTCACCGGGCCCATCCTGATCGGCCTGGTGGCATGTATGAGAGTTCGGTGACCCCTCCTCAGGGGGGGTACTGTTGTGAGTTCATTTTCTGGTCCACCAGTTGTGAGTTCTCCTTCCAGGCTCCCTCTGGTGGTAACAGGAGGTAGTGAGGCTGATTTAATCAGTAGAGGTCTGCCACCTGATAATGAGGATAACGATTGGACCTCAGGAATCTCAGACTGGATTTAAGACAGCGGACGCCCTATTCTGGTGCTGGTGATTCCTTCTGGCTTGTCAGGTCTTGGTTTTCCGCTCTATTCCAGTCATCTAAAGCTAAGTTTTTCTGCTAATGTTCACACTTGATTTTGTTGACCTATTCAGTTTTTTGTGTGGTCAGCCAGCCCCGGCTGGGGCTGCGTTAAATTTCCACTCTTATTTTTCTGTATTTGCCAATTTGCTTTTTGTCCCTTATTAGATTGGCCTCTTTTTGCTCTGTCTCAGAATATTTCAGAGTGGTGATATAGTAGGAGAAGTCTAGTGACTTCAGGGTTAATTTTGCTATCAGAAGTGTTGGACTTTATTTTTGTAGGGCTTTTTGCAGATTGCAGACAGTGTCTTTCCTTTCCTTTCTAGTTAGTTTGGGCCCCATCGTTTGCTCAGCCTATTTTTCTGCCTGTGTTTGTGCTTTCATCTTGTTTCACCGTCAATACATGTGTGGGGGCTGTCTTTCCTTTGGGGTCTGCTCTGGGGCAGTTAGTTTTCCCCTTTTCTTGCTTCAGGCTTATTTAGTCCTCTGGCTGTGATGAAGCATCTAGGACCATCGTAGGTACGCTCCACGGCTGCTGCTAGTTGTGTGGTTAGGATCAGGGATCTGCAATCTGCATAGTTACCAACCTCTCTGGTTTTCTGTGACTTAGTTTGTTTTTTTTTTCTCCTCGGTGACCCATTCATAACAGAGGAGACTCTCCTCCAGGCCCTGGGTACCATAAACCTGTAAAAGATAGAATGAAAATAAAAAATAGTGAAACTCACCTTCCGATGGTCCCCGGACTCTTTCCCTTCTCTCCACGCTCCCTGCATCTTCCGGTCCCAGTAATGCCTTGCGTGAAAGACCGCTGTTGACGTCACGCTCTTGTGAGAGACGTCATCTCTGGTCCTTCGCTCTAAGCATTTCTGGGACCGGAAGATGTCGAGAGCGTGGAGAGGAGATCGGGGGACGTCGGAAGGTGAGTATATCGCTCTGTTTGTAACGGAAATCCCACGTGCAGAGCACTGTGCCCTCCATCTAGTAACATATAATTGTTTTATTTAATACATCATTAAGCCTTAAAGGTGTTGTTCACTACCTGAACAACCCTTTTTTAAATGAAGTAGTTCCCCTATAAATGCAATTAACAGATACTCACCTCCTGTGCAAAAGTTGTTCCAGTGATGTCAGTGCAACATCTGCAGGAGTTTGTGTGCCATTATAAGAGGCCAATAGTGGGCTGCTGCACTCTCACTTCCCTCTGACAAATGTCAGACAAGCAGAAAAAGTGAAGTTGTAGTAACCCAAAAGCTCCTGCAATGGTGAATGAAGAAAAAGTCTGGTGTAGTCGCTGCATTCAGATGAAGTACAGAGATGCTGAGGGAAAAGTTTCTTTAATGAACATTGTACAGTAACTGCAAATTACTCAACTACCAGCTGGTGTGCTCTGTGGGACAGAAAGAAGTTACTATACATGTTCAATAAAGAAACACTTTCCTTGAGTTTTTTCTCCACCTACCTTCTCATGTCCTTATTACCCGACAGGAGCAGCAGTTAGTTACCAATCTGTGGGCTTAATTGTTGTGTACTCAGTACAACACATTATTGTGACTAAGATACACCTGGTCTTTAACCCAACCCTTTTTCTAGGTGATGCGCAATGTGCGCAGGTGTTTTTATCTTTAAGAGTACCTATGGAACTGCACAGACATAAAAGGATGTCAATGTCCTTGATCAGGTGGCAGAATGATGTTACTGTACTTGCCTGTATTTAGAAGCTGACTGTGCTGGAGGACCCATCATAGCCCGGGGTTATATGTATATGATATACAGAGAACTGAGCAAAACTTATACAGATTCAAGGACATCACTAAACGATCCAATCGGTAGTAGCAATGAGTGGTGTGTACAAAGTGCAGGGACTTAACCAATATAAGCTTATGACCCGCACATGCTGGGAATTCCTCATTCATGAGGAAGAATTGCAATCCTCGATTACCATCAGGGTTCAACGGGTTACCCATAATTGTCGGTAAAGGGTAGACACATACTGGTCTGTTCAGTGTACCGTGCGAGAAGCCCCAACATCTAAGACATCACAGACCTGTTATTGCTTGATCTGTCGCATAGCTAGTTTGCATGCAAGTGGATCGTTTGTTAATGGAATTAACAAGACAAATTGCTCTACCAACTAATAACAGCCATGCACCACCACCCATAGAATCAAGAACAAGCTTTCAATCTGTCAATCATTTCCGTGCATGGCTGTTCTCAGTTGACGTGGGTAACCTGTTGAGTAATGTTCATGATGGGGATAGGGGATTGCAATCCTTCCCAATGAGCGATTAATTCCCAGTAAGTACGGGTCATAAGCTTGTGTTGATTAAGTTCCTGCCCTTTGTACACACCACTCATTGTTACTACCAATTGAATAGTTTAGTGAGGTCCTTGAACCAGCCCCATAAGGGTCCGCCAAGACCCTAGTGGATTTTTCTACACCTACATACCGGCCATTCCTACTACTGTTTGGAAGGTGTAGAAAAATACTGCAAAGTAAGAATTGCTTCTAAAATAGAAGTGTTATAGTTGATGTTTAGCAATTAAATAATGCAAAATAAATTAACACAATAGAATCTGAATCAAATCAGAATTTGGACTGTCCTTCCTTTGCCTTCAAAACAATATCAATTTTTCTAGGTATATTTTCATAAAGTCAGGTATTCTGTAAGATTCAGACAGCCATATATAATGCACAACAATGCATCATCGTGCACAAAATGGATGGATGCTCTCCTGAGTCGAGCGTGACAGCGACATAGAAATGCTGTCACGCACGAGTCAGGAGAACCGCCAATCGGTCCAAACATTGCTTTACGATTGTCGTCTGTGACACACGGCCATCTGACTGCACCCTAACATTCAGGTATGTGTGTAACCAATTTTGCAAACAGATGATAATAATCATTTTCTCAAATAGGTAGTTGTAGTAAAATAGTTGTAGCAGGTATTGTAGTAGGGGCAAATAGGGCAGCAACAGACTTTAGGTTTGGTATAGATAAGGAAGCTGCTGAAAATGTGAGAAGTTAAATGTATCTGTGTTGCAAATTGTGCAGATGAGTTGTAGTTGGAAGGATTTGTTATGGGCGTCTGGTAACATGGAAAAGACGGCAAAAATAAACAATTGCCATTAGAAAAGATTTCACTTGTAACTCACTATATACTGTATAACTATAGCGTAATAACTTATATGGTCTGCTGACCTGCCTTGTAAGGTCACTGCTGTTGACATAATGGTCTTTGTACAGTGAATTTAAGGCTGGGTCCACATTGCATTAATGGGCTGCGTTTAACGCATCCGTTACATAGTGGCACTAAAGCTATGTAACGGATGCGTTAATGCACCCATAGATGGCCACAACGTAGCGCATCACTAACGCAAGTCATAATCGGTGTTAGGGAGTAGCGTTAGCGCAGTCTGTTTAACGCATGCGTTGAACGGACTGCACTAACGCAATAAGAACCTGGCCTTACAAAGCATTCTTTTCTGCTGAGGTACCGACTAATACTCACTATATTTAAGGTGCGTCCCTGTAGTTGCAAGCATGGTTACCTAGGTTAGTGACCCACTCAGTTGTGTTTTGTCTCTCCTCCCATTCTAAACCCCTAACTACAGCTTTGAGAACATTTTAGAACTATTTCTACTTGTAGTACTGCTTCTTAGTACTGATAAACTTCTTCTTAGCTATATATTGTTCTGTAATTGAAGGCTACCTTTTACTCACGCTTGGCAGATTGGTAACAGTTCCATTTATCTGGGTATTTTTGGCAGAAAGTACATTACAGTAAGTCCCCTTGAAATGAATAGGGCAGTAATCATTTCTGCAACAAAATCTGCCGAACGTGAATTAACCCTAATAATGTTGCTTACTACCTTCTCTCATCAAGAGTCACAACAGTAAGGGTTTGTGCACACGTTGCAGATTTGCCTGCAGAATTTTCTACACAGAATCTGCACCTCTTGCCAGAAAGTGTAGGTAAAAATCGACGCGTTTTTGATGCGGATATGATGCGTTTTTTTCATGGGCATTTGTATACGTTTTTGTAGGCTAAATAAAGATCTATTATTTAACAAAAAAAAAGAGTTGTGATGTAATTTCTTTGTCCAACCTCTTATTTTGCATACTCTATTACACAGATAGATAGATAGATAGATAGATAGATAGATAGATAGATAGATAGATAGAAAAAAAAGCAGCACCAAAATAGTAGTGGTGTGAACTGTTTAATAGGCTAGTAGATAGATAGACAGATCTATAGATAGATAGATATATCTATCCATAGATATATCTATAGATAGATATACAGTATATATAGATATATCTATGTATCTATAGATATATATATATATATATATATATATATATATATATATATATATATATGTATTTAAAGATATATCTATGTATCTATAGATATATCTATCTATAGATATATAGAAAAAACAGATAGCAGCACAAAACTAACTTGAGCAGATTTTGGGTGCAATACTTCCTGAATAATGCGGTTGTCCAATGCAAAATGTATATGGAAAAAAATCAGGCAGCACTCCAGTTCAAGGAAAAATAGTAGGCTTTAATCCAGCACCAAGTGGTGCAACGTTTCGACCTCACAACACAGTCTTTGTCAAGCAGATAGATAGATATATCTATACATATATATCTACAGATAGATAGATATATAATAGCAAGGCCAATGTTTATTAATGAGCAATATTTTTCAGTTTGAAAAAAAAATGGGAAAAAAATGGCTTGGGCTCCCACACAATTTTCTGCACCAGAGAGGGAAAGCGGACGACTGGGGGCAGATATTCATAGCCTAGGAAGGGACCATAGTTATTGGCTCCCCCGGCTACAAACATCTGCCCCCAGCCACCCCAGAAATGGTGCATCTGTAAGATGCACCAATTCCGGCACTTAGCCTCTCTGTTCCCACTGCCATGTAGCAGTGGCATATGGGGTAATAAGGGGTTCATGTCACTACTATATTGTAAGGTGACATTAAGCCCGGTAAGTAATGGAGAGGGGTCAATAAGACACCTATCCATTACAAATCCTATAGTTGCTAAGTGTTAAAAAAAGACAAAGCCAGAAAAAAGTCTTTTAATTAAATAAAACACTACACAGTTTTGCCATCTTTATTATGCGCCTAATCCATGCGACACCCTCGATCTCCTGAAAAAAATAAAATAAACAAACAAATGCTCCCTGTTCCAAAATAGTTCATTTAATAACGAGTGTCCCACAACAATCTTCCCTGTAGAACAGTGACATCAGGTGATGTAACTGCTCTAGAGGGCTTCCCATGATGCACTGATAGGAGACAATGGCTCCTGCAGTGCATCACTGAAGAGGTTACCTGAGTTCAGGCTCTCACTTTACAGCAATGCTGCATGAGAATTAGGGTTAGGGTTATGGGACCTCTTTCCCGGCAGCGGAGGGATACATCGCGGAGGATTACCTCCACCTATCAGTTCAACGCGGGAGCCCCTGTTGACCACTGACATCACCCGATGTCAGTGTTCTACATGGGAGATCGTAGTGGGACACTCGATATTAACTGGACTATGACATAAAGGTAATGTATAGGTTGGTTTATTATTTTATTTTTGATTACAGGAGATCAAGGGCTTCGGGGACTAGGTGATTGATGACTATGTGCTGTATGTTATATGTTGTATGTACTGTCTGTAATATATGTGTATATCTACTGTATGTTCTGTATGTTTTTTTTTTTACACTTGACATGCATTGTCTTGTTTGACTACTTTCCCATCAATGGCAATGCAGTAGTCCCATCAGACAATGGCTGCTTACACAGCAGACACGCACACACAGACACGCACACACACAGAGACACATGCAGACACACAGACATACACACACACATACACGCAGACCCCGCCCCGCACACAGACATGCACACAGTCACCGTCCACACCCCGCCCACACACTTCCCTCCTCCCGATATGCAGCATTTCTAGCACCCACATCCACAGAAAATCAGCAGATCTTTTTTACATCTGCAGCTTTGCAATGGAAGTCAATGGGTGCAGAAATGCTGTAAATCCACAAGAAGAATTGACATGCTGCAGAAAAAAAGCGCTGTGTTTCTGCGCAATTCACAAATTTATTTTAGGGGGAGGTGTTTACACCATTCTGTGTGTGATAATATTGATAAGGCAGTTTTATTCTTTGGGTCAGTATGATTACAGCGATTCCTCATTTAAATCTTTTTTATGGTTTGCCACATTTATACAATAAAAACTAATAATAAAAAAATAAAAAATAATTATTTTTGCATCGCTTTATTCTGAGAGCTATAACTTTTTTTTTTGCTGATGATGCTGTATGGGGGCTTGTTTTTTGCAGGACAAGATGACATTTTCAGCGGTACCATGTCTATTTATATCTGTCTTTTTGATCGCATGTTATTCCACTTTTTGTTGGCGGTATGATGATCAGGCTTTTTTTTGCCTTTTCTTATGGTGTTCACTAAAGGGTTTAACTAATGGGATAATTTTATAGGTCGGGTCATTACAGACGCGGAAATACTAAATATGTGTACTTTTATTGTTTAGATTTTTTTCATTCAAATATTTATTTATTGATAGAATAAATATTGATTTTTTTATTATTTTTTAAAATATTTTTATAATTATTTAAAAATATTTTTTTTATTTAGTTCTAACTTTTACACTTTGTACCACTATTGGACACTCATTTTGTGCAGGCTGATCGCTTCTATAACATGCAGATCTGCATGCTATAGAAGCTGTCAGCGCTGCATGTATTTTTCACTGACCTGAGAGATTTCCTGATCATCACTGCGCATGACAGGAAGTCTCTCAGCTCTGGAGACCCAATGTTAGGAACGAAGGAACACACTAAATAAAATAAATAATAACGTGCATTCGCCACTCGGGGTCCACCGTGCAGAAGGTGTTATAACTGCTGCTGAGTGATGGCAGACGCACAATATGGCGGTATAATGCGCACAGGGTTAAACGTCACCCAGGTGCGCAGAGCAATCACTGTTTAATCACAGAGATGCCAGTAAGGGTAAACACAAAAAGGCTGAGCCTGTTAGCATCACAGGTCTCAGATATATGCACACACGGTATCAGGTCACAGGTGCAGGACCAAAGACAGAAGGAACTGCGTCCGCCTAGACCTACCATGTGTGCGGCGTTGCTACTGCGGGCGCCAAAGAGAGCTGCAACTGCAGCGCGGCGTAGGACACTGCCGCAAGACGATAGTGCCGTGAGGAGTAGCACAATCGGACGCTAGTGTAGAGGTGCAGTGTGCACAGTGGCCAAAGGCTTGCCACTGACTGGCGCAGACTGCTGAACTAATTCCCTATCCACATGCGTAATATCAGAGGGAAGGGGTTTCAAATGAGTCAGTCACCAGAATCATACATCCATCACCATTCACACATCTAGCAAGTAATGTCTATACTAGCGCATGGCCGAACGGCCATGCGGCCCTTTTATAGCTGTACGTTGCCGGGACCTTCCAGATCTCTGAGATGGACCAATCAGATCAGGAGAAGGACCTGAGCACGTGACTCCCAACCTCCAATGGGAGATCGTCTCATGAGCATGCTCAGAGGAGCGGCAGAGGGACTTAGCCTCAGGAGTATGTGAGGCTCTGGACTCCTGCTGTGTAGCCGCAGGAATCCGACGCCTAACACCCAGATGTCGTCATGATGACATTGGGTCCCCATGGCAGTGATCGGGACCCCGCATCATGCCGCAGGGTCTCTGATCCAAAGGCAGAGGGGCTGTCAGCCCCTGTGCCAGCTCCAAAACGCTGTGTTCATGTTTGATCGCAGTGTTCTGGGGGGGATAAAGTGCCGGGAGTGGTCTGTGACTGCACCTGGCACTTAGTGCCGGGCGTTAATTGTGAGAATCAGCTGACACCCAGCCGCTATCGGCGGCGCTCCCCCCAAGAGCGCGGCTGATTGCTAATGACCTACTATCCTGTTCATGGGCAGTAAGTCCCAGGGCACATGGATGGGATAGTAAGTCCACTGTCAGAAAGGAGTTAAAAAATAAAAGTATTAATAGCTTCTTTGTCAGTTAACATAATGCAAAGGGCATAAAGAAGGGAGAGATCTAAATTAAATCAATTTTTGGTGTCACCACACTTTGCCATTAAGACAGCATCAAAGCACTAATTCTCCAGTTCTTCTCAGTATACTTAAACACAGTTTTTAAAGAAACTCAGCAGGGAGGTTGTTCCAAACATCTTGAAGAACTAACCACAAATCTTCTGTGAAGGTAGACGTGTGGAAATCTTTCTTTCTCTTCTTGTAATATAGGCTTAATAATGTTAAGATAAGGGTTGTGTGGGTGCCATATTATCACTTCCTGGCATTCTTCTTTACACTCAAGATAGTTCTTCATAACATAGGCTGTATGTTTCAGGTCATTGACCTGCTGCTGAATGACTGATGGATAAGTATCTGCCTGTATTTTTCAGCACTGGGGACACTATTAATCTTTTCTTACCAAATCCTCAATTCCATTTGGTGAAATGCAGCCCAAAACTTGCAAGGAACCTGCACTTTTATTCACTGTTGCCTACAGATATTCATTATTGAACTATTCTCCAGTCCTTCAGGAGAAAAACTGCCTTTTGCTGCAACCAAATATTTCAAATTTTGACTTACTAATTCCAATATTTTATTGCCTAGTTGAGTCGCTTTGCCTTGTTTCCATGACAAAGGTATAGATTTTGACCGCAATTCTTCCCTAAAGACCACTTCTGTCCAGACGTCTCCGAACAATAGATTTGTGTAGCTGGGTCCCACTGGTTGCTGCCAGTTTTATGCTGATAGCACTGCTGGATATCTTCCGATTTCGAAGTAAGCATAATGTGTCTTTCAAGTTTTTTTGGCCAACCACTTTGTCTGTGGTCCTAAACTTTGCCCATTTCTTGATGTCCTTAGTACTGAGAAATACAGACAGATACTTATCCATAATGCAATACCATAAATGGAGGCATGTGATTAACACGAAATTTATTCTACATTAGGACAAAGACCCAAAACATACAGCCAATGTAATTAAGAATTATCTTCAGGGTAAAGAAAAAAAAGGAGTCCTGGAAGTCCCTGCCAAGTTCCTTCAAAAACTGTGTATAAGCTAGAAGAATTAAAGCTGTTTTGAAGTCGAAGGGCAGTCACACCAAATATTGATGTGATTTAGATTTCTCTTTTGCTCATTCACTTTGCATTTTGCTAATTGATAAAAATGAACTATGAATACTTATTTTTCACTTACCAGCATTTTTCCGCTCATGCAAAAACTTTTACATAGTAGTGAATATACCATATAGATATTATCTGGAAAAGTCTTCTAAATGAAGACGAACTTATGATAAATGCATGATAAAGGTTTTTAAGTGATTTTATTGGTTTAGGAATAGTATGTAAAATAAGTAAATGGACTTATATATTAGTTATTAGACATTAAGAATTAAATAATTACATTTTTAAAAGATAATTGAGCTCAAGTATAGACCATGTTGCATGGACAGGCCATGGGTGTACTGACCAGGAATCGACAGCGTCATAGGTATAATGACACAGATGTCTGAATGAGGCCTAAGAGAATAGTCCTTGAGTTTATACACCTTTCTTTAGGCTTTTACTGATTATCATAAAAGACTTTATTTTGTCTTTGACCAAATTGATCCTAGAATGATACCCTCTGATCAATGTCATCAGGTATAAAACAATTCTTTAGTAAGAAGTAAAGTCTTTCACCTTCCTTCCATCAACCTGCTATATTCTAATCAGTTGGCTGTACTGCGTTGAATATCTAATACTCAAAGATTGCCTTTGCGTTACGTAATTTCAAGTATTAAATAACTTTGTTAGGAAATTATATATTTCTTCTTTGTACTAAGTTTGGGTTTGAAACTTTAACTACAAATTTCACTGACTGATAGACACACACTTGTTAGAAATCTTTAAGAAATGACAAACTCATTTTTGGGGTCTTAAGGCAATCAAACTTTTCCATGGAGACTTCATGGCAAATTGATAAGAGCACCAAAGGATTGTAATAGTTTTTTTTTTTTAAAGGAATTATGTTAACATTTTTATTGCGATAATAAACATAAAAGAGTGATTACATTGTTATATATGTATATATGGTGCAAACTCCTCCTTGCTTGCAGGCATGACATCACCCCCTGTGAGGGTGGCAATGCCACTGTGGCAACCGGAGTCATGGGGTGCCACATATAGATATAGTAGGGATAAGTTTGCCCAGTTACTTTATATCTATCTATCTATCTATCTATCTATCTATCTATCCTCTATTCTTAGCACAAATATATCTGGATACATACTTTATACTATGTGTAATAGGTAACTTTTCATTGGTAGCTGTTCTGTCCTTTTCTTGACCACTTCTTCAGGGCATGTATCACATTACATTATAAATAAACTGAACTTATTTAGCTCCAAGAATTTACTTCACATCACTTGTATGTATTATTTGGTTCCATTCCATGTGCAGATATTATCTAGAAGGATTTTTTTTAATCAGGGAGCAAATCTGTGTCTAAAAGCTGCATTACCAAAGAAATAAACAAGAGGTGATCAGACCAATCCACTAATGACATCTTTGACCGGTGACAAGACAGTCGAAGATTGATGCAGGTTTTTTGACTTTCCAATTGTTTCTTTCAATTTTCCTTATTTTTTAAAGATGTTTCTAGAATTGTAAGTAAAGTAAAGACTTTTCTAAGACATTTTTCAGACTTAGTAATAAAAATAGTGAACAAAAGTTGTTTGGAAAAATGTGCAAGTCTTTACAGTGCTGTCATCCTCACATCGGCAGCGACATAGATTTGTACTATATGGAAGTTCTCAGGGTAGGCTGGAGTCAGGACAAGTTACAGTGCAAGTTAAAATCAGGACTTATAAAGTTTTTACTAAATCTTTTTTTTGCCTTTCATGTTTGTGTACATACAATGTAATATTGCATCTTTCCTAATTTCACATTCTCATCCTTGATATGACATGTCACATCAATTATACACATATGGTGACATTTCCCATAATATAATACTTGTAACATAGTACTTCATCAGGGCGGCTACACAATATGTTCAAATATAATTCACTTCTTTTTTAAAGAATATATTCACTATGTTAGGAAGCTTGTGGTTGTATGCCCTGTGTAGATTAATGCAGTTTGAGGTTTTACAAAGTTTTTCTTCTGTTGTTGATAAGTTTCATTTCCTTATTATATCAGGTAAAAAAATGAATGAATGGACAAATTAATAAACAAATGAAACATTAAATAATTTAACTTTCCAATATTGGGGAACATATATTTTTGAAAATAGTAAGGAATAGTAGTTTACATAAATTATAAAAATGGCAAAATACTAAATGTGTCTTATCACAATACTTTATATTACATTATCAACGATATAAAAGTATAAGCACACTGATACGTATACATGCATGTATATATATATATATATATATATATATATATATATATAGTATAATAATATGCATTTATAAATATATATAATCTTTTTTTAATATCCCTACCCATACCAAAGAAGTACTGTATAGTATATTTAGTGCATATTTTTACATTTTTATAGCGTTTGCTCCATTTTGGCAAAGATAAATCAGTGCACCCACAACCTGGTGCTCTCTAGCTCTATCTTGACAGTTCATACGTAAAGTGATATTGACTTCTTTAATTCATCCACAATCGAAGCTTCCATTAAACTAGTGTCAATAAAATAAAAATAATACATAATTCTCTTTTGCCACTTTCAAAATTATTAGTGTTGAGAAAACATACATATATATATTTTTTTTGCTATAATCACTTTCACATTCCAAATCTAAAGCTTTCAAGCTCTTCCCTCAGTCTTTTCAAATATCAAAGTGAAATGCGGGTTTTTCAATGACTGTTTTAAAAGCAGTTTGTGTTTTATCACATTAACATGCACTTTGGAAAGATATAAATCCCATTGACTAATAAGTGGGAGCTAGCATCCACTGCTGTGTTGTGCCATATGTTTGCTCTTTTATCATTTTAATGTAGTTATATAGTCTTTCTGCACCATTATATTAGACCCAATATTAGAACAACAAAGCATCTGCTGCATTTAAATTTCAGAAGATGAAACACTGTGATCTACATAATTCATGCGCCAGGTTCCGTTAAAACTTCAATCTACACACTCAAACTTTTTAGCAAGTACTGTACTAATAAATAAAGAGCTTAAAATCATCATTATTCATGTGAAATGAGGGGGAAAAATCAGCCCTTTAATACGACCTACTTGTCTACCAACGGATTTTCAGGCACTTAGATGGGCTAAGGTTTCCATAGTTTGTCCCCAGGGCAAAATTGTCAGACTGACTTACCGTGTGCTTTTTAGCCTATTGTTCTGTCTTTGCTGCTGACTTGAGGGAAGCAGTGGTGTAGAATAAATCAGGGTGGGCTAGGTTTAGTCCACTGTTTGTGTCATTGTATAGTGTGCAGGGACACTCTGTGACACTCTAGTGAGCTACTAAGCTTTTTTGTAGGCTTTGTGTCATTTACTTAACGACCAATCTCATTAGCTGCCAGAGTACAATGGGCTGATGCCTTCTCTATGTACACAGTCTACATAGTGACCCTCAAAGGTTGGGGAAGGTCTGTTGAATCACTCAAATGGTTAATTTATTTAAAATACATAATCGATGAAAGTAAAAGTAGAAATGACCAATACTCATCACAAGACAGGTACTGGATGAAACATATAGGGTGCGAACTGTTTGGACTAGACTTCTACCTAAACTTCTGCGGTTTCGCGTTCTACGTGTGTACTGTCTTATGTAAAATATGGATGTGACAGATCTTTTAATGACTTTGCAAGCTGAGTCTAAATTGGCACATTTACTATTATGCCCTGTGTTCATTTACAAGGTAAAAACCTTTTAACTCCAATGAAAAATGAAATACTGAAAGCACTTTGAAGCATGACAGCTGTCTATAAGTATCAGGGAGAGTTCTATTGTCCAACTTGTCCCTGGATAAAATGAATACTTTACAGCAGAGGCTGTTCAACTTGGCGAAAGAGTATGGGGAGAAGGGGAGGAGGTCACAGGAGATTTCGCACACTAATTTAATCTGGGAAAAGGACAGGCTCTGCATCTCACTTGAACAGACTGCCGGCAATCTGGGCTCCCACAGAACTATCTCCTTTTGCCTGTGCTCTATTTATTCCTTATCTCTGTTTACCAACCGCTAGGTCCCTTTCATTCACACCATGAGGCCGTTTCCCTACTATCAGTCAACAGCTGACACTGTGGAAGAGCCTCAAAGGCAAAAAAAAGGGATCAAAACTGAACCAAAGCTGTATAAACAATACTGCAGCAGAAGTAAATGCATAAATCCTAATTCTTCACCCAACCCACAGGGTATGAACAGAACCTTTATAGTAATTCCAACCAGTTATGCACATTGAGCTAAAGGCTATAGATAATACAGTGTAGGCCAGCTATCGTGTATGAAATCATAACCTAAAATGAATAGGACTGCCAAGTCTGCCGCAAACAAAAGTTTTTTTGTTTTATGTTTTTCTTTTTTTTTGCCACTGCTTTTAAAAAAAGTTGGAATTTATCATCCAAGCCAAGTAATGTTCTATTCCATATTACAGATAGAAATATAGATAGATTTCAGATAGACAGACAGATAGATAGATAGATAGATAGATAGATAGAATAAGATACAATAAATGTTCACTTCTTTTCACATATGAGGTTCACATTTATTTACATGTTGTTCCATAAGAATTATGCATTTGATTGAGGCTAGAAAATTATGAAAACTTTTATGGCCCAACCACAACTATAAAAATCAGTCATCTGGGGAAAACTGCTTAAGATAGATAACCAGGTAGTACAAAACACTACCTGACAGGCTCGAGTTAAAGTAACCACTTTAGTAAGGACAACTTTATGTTATTTGCTTTTAAAAATGGAAAACTGTTATGTTTTATTATTTACAATAGTGATATGATGAAGTAATATAACTAATATTGAACCTACAAACACAAACACATACACATAATGTATACATATATGCATATACATTCACACACATACACAAGCACTGACAAACATAGACACTCACACATATATACACACACAGACACATGCATAGACATACACATGCATTCACACAAACACACGCATGCATTCACACAGACACATGCACAGCCATACATAGATACACACTTTTACACACAAAGTCACATTCACAAACAATCACATGCATACACACAGACCCACAAACACATACTTACACAGACATACACATAGACACACAGACATACAGACACACAGACATACACATGCATTAACAGAAACTGACACACTCACATATACACAGAGACATAGACACGCACACACATACACAGACATGTGCATGCATTCACAGAGACACACACATATACACACAGAGACACATGCATACACACAAACGCATAT